>NC_134710.1:120192085-120519085 GCF_043290135.1 Rhipicephalus microplus
ATTTTCGTCCCCAAAGCACTACGAGCATGTCATTTTTTTGAGGTAATGTCTAGCGCGACAACCCATTTGGCCAACGAGAACTCGGTGTATCCCTCGTTTACTCAATATTCTTGAAAGTGATATTTTGTAATTGTTATGAATGGGAAACCCATCATTAACATGTTTCGAGCACATAGATACATTGATATTTATAGGTGTTTCTCGGGTAAACAAGTTTCTCAGCTGACGGGAAATTCGTGCTTGCCCAACATTCGAACCAGGCCAATCAAGGTGCATTGGCAACGTGCTTCGAGTTGCCGAGCATCGATTCGTGAACTAGAAGGGCCAGGGTTGGGGATAGATGATACATACAAGAACACGGAAAGCACAGGTAGGACACACGCGAGTGTGTGTCCTACCTGTGCTTTCCGTGTTCTTATTCGTGTGCAAACAGCGCGTCTCAAGTGTCAATCATGAATTACACCTTGTGAGCTTCCACACAACTGACCCACTCTTTTCAGTGTCCCCCTTTTTTTTATTTGTCGAATACCTCGCTAAACTGTTGATTCTGCCTGGTTAGCTCAGACGGTAGAGCGACTGCCCTAGAAAGGGGATAGTTGGGGTGTTTCGAATCCCGGAGCAAGACGAATTTGTTGTTTTAAGGGAAGCTTTCTTTGCGAGAACTCTGCGTTTTTAACTTTCTTCTATACCAAAAGGTGGTTGATATTTTTTTTTCTTTCGTGGTCCTGTCGAATCCACCTTGCGCGTTGAACTCGCCATATTCGGAATGTATTGCATCGAGTATATCGTGGCCACTATATCGTCGCAGTCGTGTTGACTAGGCCGGTAGGTCATAGAGACGGTCATTGTCGCCCAATGTCAAAGCACCGCGTCCTCTCTGTCATTCATACACAAAAACTGTACTGGCGAGACATCGTGAGTGATTAAAAATCTATAGCCTGCAGCCACACTTATACAATCCAATACTATGCTATATAGGCGTGCCGCCAGGAAGTCTTCTATGGTATATAATTTAAAGTTTGTACTTTCTTCAGGAGTGGCTACAAAAGTGCCCAGAGTTTCGGTGTGTGTGGGGGGGGGGGGGGCGAATGACGATAAAACGTTTTGATGATTGGACACTTGGGCATAGAGCGCCAAATTTGGCCACCTAGCCTGCACGACTGAGGTCTGTTAACAACTAGATTTTCGGAAATCTGTAAACGTTTTTTGAATTGCTTTATGCCAGCCTCAATATACAACAAAACATCTTTATAATCGTTACTTTGGAGTTTGGTGCGTAGAAATCATTCTAGCAAGTATGGTGTTGATACATTTTAACGAATTAGACTATACCTACACCGAAATAGGTACAGCTTACGTATGACAGATGACGCTTTTTATTGACATTTCCTAGAACTCCTGCTGAAACATCACACAAGAGGAATAAGTTAAGACGCGTGCAAAAAATGCCATCTTTTAAAAGTCACAACGATGAGTAATAAACAGTGCGCCCTCAGTAGCGTTAACAACCACACGAACGATGAAAAGAGCAAACAGGACGCAGCGCTGTGTCCTGTTTACTTCATTCATCATCAGTTTTTTTTTTCGCTACAGTTTGAATAACGTCACGCTAAACATTATACTAACTAGCATCAGTATGTCCTTTTGATAAACAGTGAGACCATCTGTTTTCAGGAGCACGAGACCCGTATTATCTAAGAAAGAGTCTTTAATAAGACCCAACATGAAAAAGGATTTTTCGTTTTTTAAACCTGATAACGATTTTTCCTACCACCTTGTAAAGTAGCGTTTCGGGCAAACTTTTCGACTTTTGTCGTCATCAGCGAACTCAAAAACCTCCTTATCATTGAATCGGTGTTAACGTCACTAGGGTAGAAGTCGTCTGCCAGCAGCCAAAAGACGCTTCCATGAGACTCAAAATGACTCTGCAAGTTATGGAAATTCACCAGACGAACTACTCTGTGCACTTGGCATCGCTTTTCTGCCCCCTGCCCTTTGATGCCCGCCCTCCCAGCCGGCTGCTCTCAAAACACGCTTCGTCACTTTTGATGGTGCCTACCACACGAATGCAATACTCCTTACACGCGACCTCCTTCTAGTTTATTTTTTTTACTTGTTGCGATTCGTTGAACTGCATCAATGGCAAAGCACTCTGGACACGCGCACGTCCAAACGACTACACTGTGTGCAGGGACGTAACAACAGCACACTGAGCGTAGCGCACCAGAGAGCTTTATTCTTGGCCACGCGAGCGTTCCACTGACTCATCTCCAATCATCCCGTGCACTCTACTTGCTCCAGCACTGGTGTTGGACCCCGCTTCCACAGGACAGCATTCGTTCCTTGTTTACAAACGACCGATCGAAGGAAACTTTTCTCTCTTCCTCTCACTGCCAGGAAACGTGAACAAGTTTCAAATGCTCTGCTCACGAATTATGAGCGTTCCGGTTCTAATCAGGGGGTCCTACGCGCCCGCCTCGGAGGGCTACAAAAACAAGACAGAAACTGGAACTGGCGTCGCCCACTAGGGCAGCCCTACTCAGGGTGTAAGCCACGTCTCTCCAGCACTCGGTTTCTCGAGAGCACCCAAAGGGAAACGCGCAGCAATCCAAAGTGCAAAAGTGCGTGAGCTGAAAGGCCGAGCGCTGAGCAACCCGTCGCCAGCACTGTTACCCGTGAATTGTAGCTTGGCTAATCGCGAGGTAACCTCTTACAGTTACCTGTTCGAGCAATTGGAGATGAACATTGAATATTAGTTGGCGGCTGGAGCGCTTTAACGACTCAGCGCTTATTGAGCGTCATCGCCACCACGGTTTGCTTCGAGCGCGCACGTGTGCCGGCGACTTTCACCTGAGATGCCGGCGCCGACGATGAGGAGCAACAGCAGCAGCAGCATGGTCGGTCCAAGATCAGGCCTCTCGCCTCCCGCGTGCCCGATGGTCCACGCAGAGCCTGCGCATGGACGTCCAAAGAGCGCCGCCGCGCGCCAGTCAGCCACGTGCTGGCTGGCTGTGCTGCAAGGGCCAGCCGACCGCGTGTCGTTTCGGCGCTCGCCCCGCTGGCCCAATGGTTGGCCCCCAAGCCGCGCCGCCAGGCGCCCGGCCAGCGCTCGCGGCGCGCGCATCCCTCGCCCCCACCACCGGCTGCACACCCTTCCCCGCGAGAACTCTCGAGTCGGACAGTCTCTCCCCACTTTCCATCCTATCGAAAGGCCAGTTGCTCCATGTGTGCATCGTTAGCGCACCTTCACTCACTTCGTTCTCGTTTTGAGCTAGATACAAGGAGCAATAGCATAGCCGCGCTGTTTCATTGGAAATGGTTCCCTTTTTGTAGGTGCACCTCCCGTTTTTGCCTTAGGAATGAATTCACTCGCGCAATATTGTGCGCGAAAGCGAGATGTTTTTTGACAGACGAAGTGCAGTTTTTTCTCTATAGCAGCTTGGGTCAGGCAACGTTCGTCTAATTACGAAAACTTGTTTGCGTGTATTGAAACTACGCATGTTTCTCCTTTTCTCTCTCCCTCACAAATATAAATAAAAAGACAGGCATGATCTGTGCTTCTCAATTAGCATGGTTGGAACTAGTCGTGAACCACTTTTCCAAGTAATCATCAAAAGAACTCAAATCAAGTTTATTGCCTCACGAATCAATCGGCGCGAAATTGGTCCAGTCCATCTAGAAAAAGTGGTGTTAAATGGATTCGTGGAATCTTTAAAAGGACCAGTGAACAGGCTCCGACTTCTTTTTTACACAACGCACACAAGCTTGAAAATTCGTATAGTATACCTGGACGATCACGTTTTACGAATATTACAGCACTGCGCGCCGCGCAGAGTCTCGATTTCGAAAAACAATTTCCGTGGTCCTTTCCTAAGCCTGACCAATCCTGCGTTCACGTGCAGTGACGCAATGTCACCGATTGGCGGCTTGGCGTAGCACGCAGCTCGTCGATTGATCTAAACCAGTTCCGACGACGGGCTACGCCTTCCTTTCCTTGTGAGCAAGAAGGGTGGCGAGGCCGTGCACGCGAAAATTTACAGTTGTTGAAACTGATGTTTCAACAACTGTAACTTCGTTGTTGTAGCACGTATACGCAAAATTCTTGCAGCAGCTTGTTCACCAAGCAAGCGTGCACATATTTCTTTTTATTATAACAATTTTAGAACAACGGTGTTCTTTGCTGTCTCTTTAGGCCCACCCCTTCTCTTTTAGTTTTTTTTCCTCCTTGTTAGCACAGTTGATGCTACGCAGGGGGAATCACACACGTGCGAAAAAAGCTGCACCAACGTGCGTCATGAGTAATGACATGCGAAGCCGGTGTGTTGTTTCCATTGCACGTTAGTGTTGCTACTGTGTAATTTGAGCACATAACCTATAGCGTGGCACCGGCTTGTATCATGACCCCATGGCAAGAAGCGCATCTGATTTAAACACCGCTCTTTGTTTATGCTGGACCTACAGCAGCAATCTGTTGTCTGACAGCTCGCCGAAGTGCTTCCGTATATGCTCCTTTGTATGGAAAGAGGGCGCTTGCAAAAGTGGCAACTTCGCGCTATGCTTGTTAACTGTCGTTACTGCGCACGACGGCAAGATGTGAGTGAGCTGTTCGCACGAGCGTCTGCTTTTCGCTGTAAGTATCCTTGCACCCAGCATGCCGTGTGGTTCATGACCCCTTTGGCAAACCGTCTGTTTAAAAAACAATGTTATTTTCGTTTATTCAGCGAATAAGTCAATACAAAACAAAGATCTGTGTTGTGTTAAGTCATGCACAATTTACTTTGCGTCTCTTCAGCATATGCTATAAGCTTGCGCTTTGCATTCGATTGTAGAACGCGATCGCGCAATCGGGCTTCGTTCGCGTCGCCTTCGCACTCAATGGTCTCCCTTCGCTCTTAAGTGGAGCAGTGGTTATGATGCTCGCTTTTGACCGAGTTTGATTTCGGCCATGGCGGTTATATCTCGATGGAGGCGAAGTTCCAGAGGCGCGAGCACTGTTCGATATCAGTGCACGTTAAGTAACACTGGATGATCAGAATTTCCGCAGCCCTCCACTACAGCGTCTCTCATTTGCATCAGGGTTTTGGGACGTAAAATCACCGAAGTTATTATTATCTCGGTAGACACCTCAATAGTGCCGCAAGAAAAGGCACGGCTGTGTTCGTGTAAATCGACCGTTTCAAACTATCCTGGACCACTGCAAGTTCAGTTGGGAAGTGGCCGTAGCAACATAATTATTCATTTTGGTAACCGCAAATACCTACAACGTGTCCGCAAGGCAACATGCGCATCAGCCCACTGAGTTCATGATCTTGGTGGTGGTGATAATAAATTATACTAAAGCGTTCTGTTATGGGCAGGCCTTTAAACCACCGACCCATTCCGCATTTCGTAGGTTTTTGAAGCCTTTCGATATTGCACGCATTTTTCATACAATATCAGATGCCTTGAGACTCTTTACAGTGCATCGTATTTCTACCTTGCGGCTCAATTTCAAGCCTTTTCGTGACCATGCGGAGGAGCACTTGTTTGCCACGCAGAAGGACTGGGTTTGATTCCCACTTGATTAGCAGATTTTTGTTGTTATTTCATTTGCATCTATCGCAACTTTTTGGCTCATAAACAACGTCAATTTTTCGCTCACACCCAAAGATGCTAACACCGGAATTTCTAAGAAACTGCCTCGTTATCCCGTTAAGACAAGATATTGTGGTATATTTCATCTTCTCTTTCTGTTCGTTTCTTTGGATGCAAAACAGCTCTTTCGCTAGCCTGTGTAATGCTGTTCGTCCGTGTCTCCGTGACAACGCGCCGCACTGCGCTCTCCTCACCACAGGTGTTGGGGCGGCGCCAAGTAAGTTACGCCTTCTCTCGCAGTGGACGGTGGCGTCCCTCTCTCTCGCCTGCCACGCGCGCGCCGCGTCTCACCTCTCGCTCACTTCACCCTCTTCACCACTCTCAATGTTCGAGCGCACATCGAGTGAACACTCTTTCGTCTCGTTTAACTGCGATGGAGAGGACGCCAGAGAGCGAAGCTCCTTCGCCTGCCGAAACATGCGCCGACCGTCGCCGCTGTTGCGAGGGTTAGGCCGCGTTCACACTTGGGAAGTGAAGAGAATACTAAGATGCGAGAGCGGCCGAAAAATCAGGACTGCGCACGTCGATGTTTTTCACATTCGCTCTGCCCCATCCCGCCGCCGCTGCCGTCGCTACGTTCACAATTATTTCGATTTTGCCTGCTTTCTGAGAACTAAAGTTTGTATTATAGTTATTGACACAAAGTAGTGAAAACTAACAGCTCACACCTTTCCAAACGTTGTTTCTGAAGGCACGCCAGCAGAGAGAACGCATTGGCAGCGGCAGCGTGGTTTCAACCAGCTGTACACAAAAGCGAGACATGTTGGGGCATGCTGACTCGTGCCACTGCACCGTCTACTTCCAGAGTTCTCGGAGATCGTAATCCAAGTCAGGCTCTCAATGAACGCGTCCTCGTTGATGCCATCAAGCTTCGTCGTGCTGCACGGGTAGTTCGCGATTTGAGCTGTTACGAGGCACCACTGACGCCTGTGCCGCCATGTTGAACCTCCGGTCAGCTAATTAGGTGACGTTGTTTGATCTAGCGCAGCCAAGGCTGTAAAGCGGAAACCGGATTCGGTTTCGCGTGGCGGGAAAATCGGTCTCGGAGGGATTCTTGCGCGCCGGCCACACGGCATGGTTTAAGCGGGAGACACATGGTGCGAATTCGGATGCGATTTGCCGTACGGCTGTTCGTGCCAACAGCCGCATCCGACAGCCGTCCGACAGAATGCGGCGACGATTCGCACGCCGCGCGTGCATCCAACTTGCTGAATGTAGCCGCACGGCAACCGCGGCGGTCAGTCGGCCACAGCCAATGGCAGCGCTGCATCGTATGACGTCAGCGTCCCACTCCATCTTGCCAGTTCAAGCTGCATGGACGCCATTTCGTCAACTTCATTTCAACTGTGCGCACGTATATTTTGCGCCATGAGTCAAGCTGCGGTGCAAAATGATCTACTAATATCGCTAGTTCATGAGCAGCGAGTGCTCTGGGACCAGCGGCTGGCGGCCTACAAGAACATAGATGCGCGCACGGCTGCGTGGATTGCCGTCGCGACGAGCCTAGGCATAGCTGGAACACAGGGTGAGTACCATACCAGCATTTCTAGGTGTGATTGTGCCGTCCAGCACTAGTTGCTACTATATCACTAGTATTTCACTAATGAACAAGGCGCGCATTTACGAACTCTGCCGCCCCTCCTGCCCCCAAAAAACATAACGTCTACTACTGGCGCCGTAGGCTCTTGTCTGCGAGTTTGTTCGCGACTGCCGCGTGTATATACAATTTTAATATTGCTGTGCTATAGCGGCGGAATTCTGCATAGATACTTTTTTGATTCTCGTGTGTTGCGCTGACCGATGAGAAAAGCGGCCGCGGCAATGCAATGTCTATAGGGTGGCATTTGCATGTGTATCTGAACGAGCGCGTTTTGGAAATACCTGCGCACTAAAATGGAACACACACAAACATGTTTGCGCCCACCCAGTGCGTGTTTTTGCATCACCCTCAGAGGAACATTTTTATTTATATCCCCATCAGCGGCGGCGGCTCCGTTGCCAGTTGTTTTTGCTAGTTGTCAACTTGTGGCTCACCAAGGAAGACAACTGGGCACGTTAATTGATGTTCAATAATGGTAACGTTGTGTGTGCGTGTGCAGGCCTTCTTGGCATATTCATTCTCATTGCATTTTTGCCGTTATTAATCAACTTGTGGCCGAAACAGTACAGCATACATGGCTCATTAGACGAATTGAACCTCCTGCATTGTAAGTACATCTTGTGTGCTGCGTAGGACTGCAGCCGATCGCTTTAGTGAAAACACAATGTTCGATGGGTCGTTCGATGTGGCAGTAATCCAGAACTAATATCAAATTTTTTTTTTCGAAATGAATGTAACCATAAACTAATTCTACAGACAGTTGGAGCCCACGACTTGATTGTTTTTATGTCAAAATAAAACAACTCACAGCAGATGAATGAAATATTTTATTCCATAATAGCTATGACTAATCACGAAAACTCACACAATGCTGCATAAGACTGCAGCCGATCACCTTAGTGAAAACACAATGTTCAATGGGTCGTTCGACGTGGCAGCAATCCAGAACTAATATCAAGTTGTTTTTTTTTTCGAAATGAATGTAACCATAAACTAACTCTACAGACAGTTGGAGCCTACGACTTGATTGTTTTTATGCCAAAATAAAACAACTCACAGCAGATGAATGAAATATTTTATTTCATAATAGCTGTGACAAATCACTGAAACTCACAACAATGCCGCATAATACTGCAGCTGATCACTTTAGTGAAAACACAATGTACGATGGGTCGTTCAACGTGGCAGCAATCTAGAACTAATATCAATTTTTTTTTATTTCGAAATGAATGTAACCATTAACTAACTCTACAGATAATTGGAGCCTACTACTTGATTGTTTTTATGCCAAAATAAAACAACTCACAGCAGATGAATGAAATATTTTATTCCTTAATAGCTGTGACTAATCACTGAAACTCACAACAATGCTGCATAAGACTGCAGCTGATCACTTTAGTGAAAACACAATGTTCGATGGGTCGTTCAACGTGGCAGCAATCCAGAACTAATATCAAGGTTTTTTTTTTGAAATGAATGTAACCATAAACTAATTCTACAGACAGTTGGAGCCTACGACTTGATTGTTTTTATGCCAAAATAAGACAACTCACAGCAGATGAATGAAATATTTTATTCCATAATAACTATAACTACTCATTGAAACTCACCCAAAAAAAATCACATTGCTTCATTTTTTTTATAAAATTTATTGCTCAGTGTCTTGAAATTATTCATTGTAGATTTGATTCATTTGAAGATAGTGCATCATAATTCGTGCCTAAAGGATAAATCTGTTTATAAAAGTGCTTGCCCGGTAAATTCGCTCTAAAGACCTCGTTCGGTACAAAATGTGAAGTGATTGTGCTTTTTATTTGCTTGCACACGGCACTTGCTTATTAATTGCCATATAGAAAGCGTTCTCACATTTATGCTGCAATAATGTATTTGTAGTACACAGTTACAAGCACTTAATTTGCACTAGCAACCTTTCATAACTGCAAAGGTGCTTGCAAAATAAATAATACTTTAGAGGTACTCTTGAAGCACAAACTAAACAACAGTTTCTTCGGTGCTTCTTCTAACAGAGAATGCTAGGTTACCAGTTGCTATCCGCTAACTCCCGTACTCTTCTATGTTTGCAGGTGACAAAGCAGCCATTTCCAAACGATGGCGCAATCTAAGAAACACGTTTTGCAAGAAGTTGCGCGAATCAAAAAAAGAAGAGTGGGGCGCCTGCTGGGGAGCCAGTCAGCTCGTGGAAGCACTTCACTGAAATGCTGTTCCTGCGGGACATTGTGGAGCCACGTGTGTAAGATAATCTTTTCATTTGCCCCACGAGGCTTTCGAAACAGCTGACAGGTGCCATAATGCTCATGCTTTAGAGTTGGAAAACAAGGAAATCTTGGTCTACATCACTAACCCATCACTCACATGCATTAACTGTGTGATTAGTATTATGATAGAAATTAATGTAGCTCATAGCAGATTCTCATGCCCTACTAATGGCTAGTATACTCAATATACGTGTAAAGCAACACATACATAATTAACACTATTTTCTGCATATTTCTTTGCTTTACTTTTAAAATGAAACAAACTGCCATCACAACAATGGTTTGAAGACATTCCAGTGAATTATACAGCAGACACTAAAGTGAAACTAAAAATAAATGCTACAGATCACAGTGAAGGTGTGCTGCAAGAGACTCCGCAATACGTCGACATTGTAATTATCAGCCAATACACACCTCACATCGATAGGCCTTACATATATGCATACACAAACAAATGTGGACTGTGCCACTCTGAGCTTCTAACATGGCGGTATGCACACGATGGCTGACAGATGGCAGCGATTTCACATAATATCTATACAACCATAGCAATAAATGCTTAACTATGAAAATAGGTATAAGTGCATTAACGCATTACAATAACTACATTCAAATTAAAGTTGAAAAAGACCGATTTGTAATGATAAGGAGTTAATACAATTTTATTTTCAAGTGCAAAGGTTAGACATCAGATTCAGCACAGTAAAGTATTATAATGAAAGAACAGTGAATGTCATAGGTGTCTTAATTTGTGAAGTAGTGGTAGTAGTAAACTAGTGATGGGAAATGAGTATGGTTAATGTTTAGTAACACACTGTGATTGCAGATAGCAGGAATTCACACCAATTGGTAAATTTATAATCTTAGCTGTCACTGCCAACTCATGCACATTGTTGTAGCTTCAATAAAGCAGTGTGTGCCAGTGACACTACCCCACAAACCAGTGTGTCATCATCACTGCCTCAAGATACAGTAGACTCTCAGTAAATGGAAATCTGTTAAATGCAACTATTGCATCTGCGATACTTGTGTTGAATTCCAATGGCGGAGTCGGAGCAAGTTTTTCTGTTCCTTTCAGAGCAAGTGTGTTCCAATGACAGAGTGAGAGCGAGAGTCAAAAGTTCCAATGGGAGAGCCGGAGGGGATTCAGAGCGGGAGTCCCTCCGTGAAGCAGGAAAAACTACTCCGTCGAAAACGGTGGAGTGGACCGGAACTCAGCGTGACGCATTTCCTTTAACACGTTTGCCTTCTTGGGGGCGCGGCTGGCGCGGCGCGAGTTGTGTTGATAATGGCGGACGGCATGGACGGCTCGGCTCCCTCGGCAAAGCATGCGGCAATGCTTCTGCTACTCGATAGCGACAGCTCTGAGTCGGAAAGCTCAAGTACCGACACGAGTGATTCGTCGGACAGTGACAGCGACGCTAAAGCTTGCGCTTACGAGAGGGAATTCAACAAGTTGTTCCGCATTCCGGCGAAGAGGCCCAAAGTCGTCGGTTTCAACGAGGACGTCGTTCGGTAGTACTCGGACCACGAGGTAAAGAAATAGAAAAAAAGAAGGAAAGCATTATGCTCAAGGTTTAACACGTTGTGGTGTTTTCGTTTGTTTCTTTTTTTGAGCAGTTCCGGAGGCACTTTAGGCTGGCTCGACCTGTGGCCGAAAAGTTGGTCGCGGAGTTTGCTGTCTCGTCAATGTGCCCTTTGAGCACACATGGAGGAGTTCAAGCGAAATCCGCGGAAACGCATGTCTTGACATTTATCTGGTTAGTTACACCTCCCCACCTTCACCCCCCTTTTTTTTTCTTTGTACGATGCCTGCACAAGAACACATTTGACTATGAGCCCGTTGCTTACAGTGCGGTGTACTCTGAAGCAGTTTTTTTTTTCTTTCGGGTACCTGTAATCCCCCCTGCGCAGGTACGCGGCCAACAAAACCTGCATGCGAGACGTGGCAAGCCCTTTCGACATGTCAGAAAGCACCGTGTACAGAGTTCTTCAGAGACTAGTGCAGTTCCTGATGACGCTGGGACCATCGGTGATCAAGTTTCCGGCAGACTTGGAGAACCTCACTAGCAGTTTTGAGAAGGTTTGTTTTGATTTTATTTATCGTGAGGACCAATAATATTGACCGGCTAAGCTATATTGATCATATCCCAAACACGAGTGCACATTTTATTGTGGGTTATTTCAAGCTCAATTTTACGCTGAGGTGGGACTTTAAGAAAAATGTGATAGGTCGTGATGATAATACCGAGCTTCATCTAGTTGTGTTCGGAACATTCAACTTGTGTCTCTCCTGCAGTCACAGTCGATTCCTTGCATGCGGATGATGCTGCATGCTTTGTCATTTCTGTTCAGATGTACGATACAATATGGACGAGGTTTAGTTTTAAATTTAAGAATTAAATTGCAATTACGTACTTCAACTCCCTTTAGGAAAAAACATACGCAGGCTTTGTTTTGTTTTCTCTCCCATTTTACCATTGTAAAAAGAGAGGTGGATAGCAAGAAAACGTGTAGTATATGGTGTGGACAGCAATGTATGTTATCTTAACTAGTTCTCAAAGTTGAATTCGGTTCGCATTTGGCATCTTTAACATAAAATATATTGTGCTGAGTCATGAAGCGTATGCTGTGATTGTGAGTTAATGGGCTTGAGCACCAGCATTTCCTGTTAAAACTCCTCGCAAATGCTCATTTCTTGCTCAGGCATGGATGATATCACTCATTAGAAGAGTACAACTTGCTTGCAGGTGTCTGGAATGCCTGCTGTTATTGGCTGTATAGATGGATCGTATGTCAAATACAGTGCCCAGCCAACAAGGTTGCTTCCACATACTGCAACAGGCACCATTACCTTTCACTAACGCTGCAAGCCGTCTGTGACCACAAGAGGCGCTTCCTCAATGCGTTCACTGGAACCTCCAGCAAAATGCATGATTCTCATGTGTTTAGCTTATCGCCTCTTTCAAAAAACATAGCTTCAGTATGTTAGGGCTGTTATCATATATTAGGGGACGCAGCATATCCACTGCGGGAGTACCTGTTGACACCATACAGGGATTACGGTGCAATGAATAAGCAACAAAAGGGCTTCATTATTAAGTTTTCAGGCACACGAGTGCTCATTGAAAATGCATTCGGCACACTCAAGAAGCGCTTCAGGCAGCTCATGTACCTGGAGTTGCACACTATCCACTGGCTCAATAAGTTTATCATAAGCTGCTGTATCCTTCATAACTTGTGTAACGATTACGGTGATGAAGAGCCAGATGATGATAATGATGATGATGGAGCACCCAATGATATTCAGTGGGAGAACTGCACTGATAACCAAAGTGATAAAACTGATGAAGAGCGAGCTTTGCACAAGCATGGCGAAATTAAGCGTGCAAAGGTCTTGACTAAGCTCCTGCGAAGTGATTGTGGGAAATAACACCATAATTCTCTGTTTTGTCTGAACTAGCCCTTTAGTTCCCCACAGTAGTTGGGAGGCTGTGTGTGTGCACCAATGTGCAGCCCCCTTTATATACACAAGCACATGTTTTGCACAGCAAATTTTATATCAACATGCTAATAGTATTTTAGGCCACTGGAATCATTCATTGTCTAAGCCAAGAAAGCGGCTCAAAAGCTTCATTTTTTCTTCATGCTGTTTTGCTTTTTCTTGCCGAATGCGCTCCTTCTGTTCTTGCCTCTCTTCATGACGCTTCCTTCTTTCATTCTCGCATTCAGTTCGTTTTTTTTCTTTTTCTTCCTGAATTTTGCTCATTTCATCAAAGAAGTGATTCATTTCCAGCATTCTAGAAGCCGAGAGTTTCGGATTTTCGGGCTCAGAATCTTTCGTTGTGCTGGTCAACTCCTAGCTAGTTGAACCTTGGCTTGTCAGCTCCTGGCTCCTCGATGCTTGGCTCATCGACACTTGGCTGGGCGGTCTTTTAATAGAAACTATTCCAGAGCTGTCCCTGAGCTCTTCTGGCTCAAGGCTGTCATCTAGCCAATGTATTTTGGCTATGTCGTCTTCAAAGGGAACGTCGCAAGGAGAATTCCCTGACTTGTTGTTATGTGCTGCAGCGCTTTTTTTACGTCGCATGACTGTTTTGTAGCGGCTGCAGCACTGGTCCCCTGTTTTAGGGACCCCGACAGCCTCTGTGATGTTGGCCGCTATTTTGGCAAACATTGCCTTTTTATTTTGAAATTTCTTCATTGGCCTTATTTGGGAAAAATACTGCTGGTAGTAGTCGAGCAACACCTTTGTTTCTCCCGCCGTCCACTCATAGCCTGTACCTGAAAAAAAAAAGTGCTTGAGACATTTGTACAGACGTTACCAGTTGTACGTAACGCGACACAGGTGTTAGAGAGTTGTGGTATTCTGCTGTGTTGGTATTAATGTAGAGCTTATAGGCATATATAGGCATTAACCTGTTTTAGTTGTCTTGATATCGATTTTTCTACTTTGATTTTTGTCGTTACAGTGCTTGGTGTTCTTTGCACTGATCTAACTGTATATATCATGTCTAATTCATTACTTGAATGCATTTGTATCCTCTCCTGCTAGGGCCTCTAAATGGGCCTGCAGTATTCTCTAAATAAATAAATAAATGAACTCACTGCATTGCTCGCTCTTTTGGCTGTGTTCCGGCACTGTGAATGGAAAAACGAAATGTATTGTTATTCATACAGTGGCATACATGAAGCGACATAACGACCAACGATTTGTGTTCTGTGACACAAATTGCTGTACATTGAAGCACCATGCGAATTTCATGCAACTATGTATGCAATTAAGCTAAGCAATGTGAGGCTTCCTAACACAGCTTCACAAAACAGTAACTCTATGTTTGCTATGCTATCTCATCACGACACAAAATTTTGAATAACAATTTCACGTAAGCATACATGGTAGCATGCAAGTTCTTCAACAGTAGCTCAACACATTGTGCACATTCTTGATTGAATTACACACTCTCATCATGATGCACAGAGTTTCTGATCAGCTGACTGTTAATCAAAATGAAGCACGATCTTTCAGGCCTGAAACAGGCAGTGACACTCCAGGAAAAGCAACGTAATTTCTGTGGACTGAGACCGATTCCTAATTTGGATGTGCTCAATGTCCTGACCTTGGTAACATTGCCAACCCATTAGATAGCAGAACATGCACTCACGCTGCTATCTCTGCAGCTAAAATTTCCTGGGAGTCAAATTCTCGGGTGGGTAACACTAGCTTATAGTTTCTTCGAGACATATAAAGGCAGACAACTGCTTCTGCGCTGCTTCCACTGAAAGGCGAGTGCATTGGAACTTGCCACATAGTAGTGCAGTACTGAAACGCTCGCGCTGCGTTGTGCTTGTACGGTAAAAGCGTTACATTGGAGGTATCTCGCCGCAAACGCGTATCTGCAAACCTAAGGACTTCTGAAATCGGGAGACTCGCCGCGGGAGCGGAGTAGGGGGCAGAGAAAAATTGTTTTGGACGATCGGTCAAATTGCCCTTATACCAAACACGCTTGTCACCAACGCGGTTCGTTTCTATTCGTGTGACTACATTCTAAAGTGATAGGAAGTCACTTCTTACTAATGACGCCGTTCCATGCAAGAACAGCGGCGTCGCGCGCACGTTTACTTTTGGCTGTATATTTACAGCGGTGTTTGTGCAATCAATGCGGCGAAGGTTTTCGTTATCCACGGACACAGGCAAACGAACAACGGTATGACGCATGCGATGCGTTTCAGTGACATGATTGCATCAGCAGTAGAGCAACGTTGCAACATGAACATAGCGCCTGCAGACAATCCCTCCACGCAACACGTGTGTTGCATTCAACTTGCAATTACAGCACAGTGTTGAAATTGAGGAGACACTTACCATGCTGCTCCGCATACTGTGTGGTCACCATCGCAAGCATCGTGGACAATAGCTGTTGCACGCTTGGCGTGATATCCATTCCACACAAGTGAATAGCGCTGAACAAGCAAACGAACGATGCGGCGATGCTGGTAAACCACGTGGGAAACAGACAGCGGAAGAGACCACGCGCAAGGTATCCTGGGTAACGTGGCAGCTTCCGCCTTGCTCCAGCAGGGCGGGTTGTGTTCCGATGGCGGATTTGGAGGATTTGCTCTACGCCAGAGTCGAGTGCTCGCTCGCGAAATCGGTCGGCTGCACCGACTCTGCCATTGGAATTCAACATTGGTTTCCCATGTTCACCCATGTTCACCTCTCAGTAAACGGAACCACTGTTTATTGCAACATATTTTCTCGGTTCCTGCAGGTTCCTATTAGTGAGAGTCCACTGTATCTCAAAACCATTACGGTTGACCTGTAAGTTTGTGTGTGTCTCCACAGGTGTGACAAGAAAAATAAATACACAATGCAGCCATTGGCTGCAATAACACCATAAACGAGTGCCTTATTATGTATTGTAATGTTAAAGCAATCGTGATTTACGTTACTCTATGCCTTCTTGTAGGACCACCAGCAACATGGACACAATGGACGATGACTCCGTGGCAAAGATTCTGGGCCAAGAGCAAGACAGTCTTTATGGCGAATCGCCAACACAAATGCTTTTAGACATGGTCGACGACACACAGACACCTCAAGCATCACAGACACGTTCATTTCATTCACTTCCTTCAAAAAATACCATTACTTCTGCGCTTTCACAACAAAACACATGCGCTTTTTCAAATGTCACACGCAACACAAACCAAAAAAAGGACAATGGAGATGCAGCCCTAGAGGAAATAGACAAACAACTACAAACATCTGTTACAGACACACAGCACTTTCTTCTTTTCTAGCGACACACATGGACAATATTCCACCCCATTTATTAGGGTTGTGTAAAATACACATGATGGACATTGTGAATCATTATGAAGCTGGGATTTTGCCTAAAGAGTTGATCTCTCTGGCGTCCGTGCGACAGGACTACTCTTGTTACATCTAAGGAGAGCATCACATCGCATATGTGTGTGTGACGGTCAATGATGGAAGCAGATAAGGTGACGGCGATCGGAAAAGAATTTGGGTCAAGTGGCTCAGCACAAAAAGAATGGATGGACCAAGAACGCGAACGCGAAAAAGAGGCACGTGACGCTCGTCTGGCTGAACGAAATGCCGCGAAAGAAGCCGAGGCAGAGGCAGTCGCTAGATTACAAGCAGAGAAGGAAGTTCTAGAGCTCAAGTAAAAGTTGCATCAGTTAGGTGCGACAGCAAGTAGCACAACTACTGGGCAGCTTACCGAGGGTGCACCCGTAGGCACTACGCAGAGCTACCAAAGTCCACATAAACTCATCCCAACCTTTAACGAGGAACGCAATGAGCTGGACGCATATATACAGGGATTTGAGCGCGTCGCTGCTAGTCAAGACTGGCCGCAAGACAAATGGGCCCTATCACTAAGCCTTTGCTTGACCGGAGAGGCCTTGAGTGTAGTTGGTAGGATGGCACCAGAACATGCCACGGACTACGTAACGTTAAAGAAAACGCTACTACAACGCTTTAGGTTCACAGAAGAAGGCTATCAGACAAAATTTCGATCAGCCAAACCAGATAATTCTGAAACGGGCACGCAGTTTGCCGGGCGTCTATTAGGTTATTTTGACCATTGGCAAGAAATGGCCAAGACAGACCGGACCTACGATGCTCTGCGAGATAAAATTGTCTCGGAGCAGTTTCTCGCACAATGCCATGAGAAACTCGCTGTGTTTCTTAAAGAAAGAAACTGTGAAAGCCTTGAAAAACTTGCGGAGGCTACAGACCACTACTTGGAGGCCCAGGGGTTGATTAACCTTGGCAAATGTAAAGGCGATATCCTGAGCAAGCCTCCAGGTCAAACTCGAACGTCTGAGCGGCAAGATGACAAAGAGAGACCGCAGTGTTTCCTTTGTAACAAAAAGGGTCCAGGTACAAAGCCACCCTTTTGTGGAAAATGCCGCCGCACTGGGTATAAAACAGCTGACTGCTCCAAAAGGGCCAACAGCGTTGAGAAGGCCTCATGCTCTTTTCAACAAAGAGATGAAGCCAAGATAATTAATTTAGAGTCGCAGGCTTCGCTTTGTGTTCCTGATAGTCCGGAGTGCACAGAAACGCGCCCAGCCAAGCTGAAGGAAAAATTGATGCCCACGGGCAAAGGTGTACTCAAAGGATATCCCGCAACAGTACTGCGAGATACAGGATGCGATTCAATCATTGTCAAAATGTTTCTTGTGGCGAATAGCAAGCTGACTGGAAAGCTTTCCTCGATTTACCTCTTGGATGGACGGTTGATGAAGCTGCCTGAAGCACACGTGGAAATTTTTTCACCTTTCTTCACTGGCAAAAGTCGAGCTGTTTGTATGGATACTCCTTTATATGACGTTGTCTTGGGAAATGTGGAAGGCGTTCTAAATGCTCACAATCCTGATAACGATTGGAAGAGCCGTCTTTACACCCAGAACACTGCAGAAGAGTATTCTGGCACGCAAAAATCCGGTTGTGCACACGGAGCCTTGTATGCAAAGACTTCCACATCGGCTTCAAGGAAAACACGTGTCAAGACAAAAGTTGCTGTAGTAAACCGACAGGCAGGAAATCCACATCTACTTCCGGCTCCAGTTATCAACCCCTTAGACATCAGCCCACAGGACTTTAAAATCAAACAGGAGGAAGACAGCAGCCTGCGGAAATGCTTCGAAGCCGTTAACAAAGAGGTCAAGACAAGGTTTGCTAAAATATTGTTCTTCACGAAGGACAGAATCCTCTATCGCAAGTACACCCTTCACTCTAAGAGGCAGGTGAATCAGCTTGTGGTACCAAGGTGCCTCCGACAATTTGTTATGAAAATGGCCCACGAAGGCATTCTTTCGGGCCATCAGGGAATTAAACGAACTACAGATCGAGTACTCAAAGAGTTCTACTGGCCAGAGGTTCAGTCAGACATCACACGACTTGTTAAATCGTGTGATATATGTCAAAGAACTATTCCTAAGCACTTGGTGGGTCGTGTACCTCTCGGCAACACTCCTATAATTGACACACCTTTCAAAAGAGTAGCCATTGATATTTTGGGTCCATTATCACCGATATCACAGGGCGGAAACAAGTACGTACTGACAATGGTGGACATGGCAACGCGTTATCCCGATGCTGTAGCACTGCCGAGCATCGAGACGGAGAAAGTCGCTGAGGCACTTCTGGAGATGTTTTCTCGTGTAGTTGTCCCACGGGAGATAATCAGTGACAGAGGCACGTCATTCTCGTTACGCCTAATGAAGGAGCTAAGCCGACTTCTCTCCTTCAAACAATTGCCAACAACCCCATATCATCCCATGGCTAATAGCCTTGTAGAGAGGTTCAACGGCACCCTGAAACAAATGATAAGAAGAATGTGTCAGGAGTGTCCAAAGAAATGGGACCGGTACCTGGCGCCCTTACTCTTCGCTTATCGCGAAGTTCCCCAGTCGAGCTAGGGCTTCTCCCCGTTCGACTTGCTCTACGGCCGTTACGTCAGAGGTACCCTGGCGATATTGAAAGAATTATGGGCCGCCGATCATTTTGATGATGATGTGAAAACGTCCTATCGGTATGTAGTCGAACTGCGGAATTGTCTTGAAGACACCTGCCGAGTAGCCGAAGAGGAGCTTCAGAAAGCGAAAATGATACAGAAGAAGCATTGTGACTGAAAGACCAGACCACGTTAATTATCCCCTGGAGACAAGGTTCTCCTACTGCTTCCATCGGATACCAACAAATTGGTTCTGACGTGGAAGGGACCCTTTACTGTCCTTGAGAAGAGAAACGATGTCGACTATTTAATTGACCTCGGTACCAGAAGCACGCTATTTCATATAAACCTACTGAAAAAGTATGAGGAACGGCCGCCTGCACCACCACATGAAGCATCATCTGTTTGCCAGGCGGATGACACTGAAAGTGACGAGCTATCATGCGTACCATTCCAACGAAAGGAATCATCTGCTGACGTAAGCATATCGGAGTCACTTTCTCCTACCCAGCACGTGCAAATCACCGACTTATTGACCAGGTGCGACAACGTATTTGCGGATGTTCCTGGCAAAACGCACCTCGTACAATGCAAGCTAAAATTGACCACGGATAGACCCGTAAGCATACGGCCATACCCTATGCCATTTGCTACCCAAGAAACGATACAGAAAGAAATAGCAGACATGCTGCGACAAGGCATCATAGAACCATCGGAGTCTGCTTACAATTCACCTGTAGTTGTGAAGAAGGAGGACGGAACGATGCGTTTGTGCATCAATTTCAGACAACTTAACAAGATTATAGTCAATGATAACGAGCCTATACCCCGTGTAGACATCATCTTTGTTAAACTTGGACAAGCAAAATACTTTTCAAAGTTTGACTTCGCTAAAGGTTACTGGCAGGTTTCCATGAAACAAGGCTCAAAACCAATGACTGCTTTTTCGACAGAATCGGGACTGTATCAATTTAGATTTATGCCGTTTGGCATTAAAACCGCCCCAGCTGTGTTTAACCGCCTCATGAGAAAAGTGGTAGCAGACATACCGCACGTTTATTAATACTTTGACGATGTGCTCATTGCTACTGAAACCTGGGCGGAACATATAGCTATACTTGAGTCTTTTCTCAAGCGAGTTCGCGACGCTGGTTTGACCATTCGGCCAACAAAGAGTGAGATTGGTCAAGAGTCAGTCAAACTTCTCGGTCATCTCGTTGGGCAAGGCGTTATTCGACCGCAGGTCGAAACGCTCGACAAAATACAGGCTGCGAAGCGTCCACAAACTAAAAAAGAAGTACGCTCGTTCTTGGGCCTTACAGGTTATTACAGAGATTTTGTGCACAACTACTCTGAAGTTTCTTACCCACTGACCGAATTGACCAAGAAGAGGGCCCCAAACAAAGTCCTCTGGGGAGAACGAGAACAGAAGTCTTTTGATGAACTCAAGGTTTTGCTATCTACGCCACCCATTCTAAAAGCACCTGATTTTTCAAAACCGTTTGTACTCCGCACCGATGCATCATCGAGAAGTGTAGGTGCCATACTCATGCAGCGTCACGAAGGAATACTGCATCCAGTGTCATACGCAAGCCGTAGACTACAACCACGTGAAGCTGCTTACGCTACAGTAGAGCGAGAGGCCCTGGCTCTTACGTGAGTGGTTCGGAAATTTCACATCTACCTATTTAGACGCACATTCATTCTACAGAGTGACCACAAACCGCTTGTGTACATCAAGTCGGCCAAGCATGTGAAGAGCCGCGTGTTATGGTGGAGCCTCATTCTTATGGAGTACGACTTTTCGGTCGAGTATATCAAAGGCAGAGAAGACATAGGCGCAGATTACATGAGCCGTTTGCCAACTCCGTGAGCAACCTCTGTATGAAGAATCGATGCTCAATGGTGTGAACCTTACAGCACGATACAAGTATCATGACGCTTTAGTTCTGTGACTTGTTTCTTTTTTTTTCTGGTGTGTACTTCTGTGACCGAATGTGCCGAGTGTACGGGGCTCTGAACTGCTATAGTGTGCAGTGGTGCTTACGTGTGTGTTTCCGACTGCGAACCAACGTGTCCCCAGTGCCCTCAAGTTCTCCTACCGGATGAACTTTCTTAAGTGGGGGGTGATGTGATGTAGTAGCTTAAAAAAAATGCGAGCATAGCAGACGACAGCGCCACATCACCTGGAAGATGAGAAGAATGAAGGGGCATTGCAGCGTGCCCATTGAAGAAAGAAGAGGAGACGCTCGCGGAGAACGAAGCTGTTCGGACGCCGGCAAGACGACGCAAGGGAGCCTAGGGCGAACCCGCAACTACGCGCGAGGTTCGAAAGGCCGGGTTCCTGTCCTCGAGCCATTGGCGTCCTCTGGGCACGGCATGTCTGCGTGGCCAAGCACGAGTTCTCGGTGAGTGGTCCTGTGGACATCTCCGGTACGGCGAGCGCCCTCGAAAGACCGGAGCTGCTGACCACGTCCACCGAGCCGACGTCGCTGACAGTGTGCGGCTACGCCTAGACCTGGTGATGCCCTCTACAGTGGTATGCTGACTTGGCACCCAAGCGACGACAGCATCCGAGCACGAAACGGATCCCACTTCAAGGCACCGGGCTACGGCACAGACTGTGAGACTGTTTACTCTTTTCTTTTGTGTGTGAACTGCGTGCGTGTACGACTTATAGTACTGTATGTGCAATAGTTTTTTTTGTTCGTCCAATATAACTCCCTTTTGTTTTCCTCACTGTCTCCATCTTCCTCGCGTCACACGCCTTGCTATGTGACGAACCTAACCACGACAATCTCCTTACAGCCACAGCCAACAAAATAAAAAACTGTCTGCAGTGAAAATGAGTGGCATTTGTAAATAAATTTCATGAATGTATGTTCTGAAGCTCATTGATTTTTTTCTTGTAAGCCAGGCACTCCTGGTCCGTCAACTCAATGGCAGGTGCCGATAGTCCCTATCCTAGCAACTTTCATGCTGCATCTTCTGGAACGCATGCCTAAAATGACATGCGAAAGCATTTGGTCTTGCTCAGCTACTAATGCATTGTAATAAGATCAGCGAGTTCCACTTTCCCGAGTGTTGTTTATTGTCGTTGTACCCTCTATTGACCAGAATAATTTAACAGAGGGTGCCGCTTCTGTTTCAAGCACATCGCAAAATGCTCTTGGCATCCTCTCAAGCAGGAGGACTATTGAATGCTGTATGAATGCAGCACTTTATAACGACTTGGTTGTAAAAAAAAAAACTCTCTGTTATGCATTTGTGTGCTTTTGGTAGGTGTACAGGCATTGTAGTTTATCGATCATGCGAGGAGCTTTAGTTGTGTTTATTTGACCATGGTATCTTTACATAGAAATATTACTATGCAACACACTCAAGCCACCAATTGGCTTTGGCAGGCCTTGTCACATGTACTGTTTTATTTGAAGAAATAAAAGGTATTATTATTATTAGTATCACATAAACTTTGACACTTTGGTACTTACAGTGCACTTAAAAGGAGTTGCCGTGCGCAACAGTGTGCTTATTATTATTAAACAGCATGCTTTACATTTACTGTTGTTTAATGTCATTGAAAATTTCATCATTTTTTTACAGTCTTGAGCATTTGTGTGACATGGTTATTGACTGACAGAAGGCAGTGGTCACTTTTATTATGAAAAAAAAGCTCGTCTCATAAGAAACCTGATCTGTGTTGTAGCATTGTCTTAATCCATCGATAAAAGCTTTCTGTTAAACGCTTACAAGGTTTTTATACTTCTACTGGTGCAGAAACATGTGCGTATACGAGGTAAACGCAAGCACTGTCAGCCACTTAGCTTTCCAGACTAAACTTATCGACTGTCCCACATTTCATGGCGAACAGAATGAGAGAAAAGATGCATATGCCTATAAGTGCGAACAGTGGCACTGAACGTGTCGCACAGAAATGCGAGCTTTCTAGGATCTTTCTTTTTTAGTTGTTTGATGCAGATGAGAAAGAAGTAAATAAGTAGTTTCTAGTGGGCAACTTATGCTCTGATGCAATATCGGTGCTGACTCTTTGCCGCACTGCAACAAACACCTCACTAGAAATGGTGAGTATGTAAGTAGCTGAGGTGCGTATCTAAATATTCCAACGTAAAGCCGTTTTATTTTCATTTTAGTTTTTACTTTGCGACCGAATGGTTTTTATAAAGATAGCACTCTTACACAGAAATTAACATTATATGGTGCTTAGGTGAACCATGCTGCTTCATTTGAATTACCAGAAAATCTTAATTTACAATTAATAAATTATTGAGCTTCAAGGTGTCTGGCACTTAAACTCTTCATAGCACAGCATCCTGCCATAGAAGACATCCTACAGCACTGTTGAAGTATGTCGTATAGAGGTCCCTGACATACCTTGCCATTTTGGCAAAGTTGTGGGCCTTAGTGCGAGCCAGTTGCAAGGGTGTTTGCACGAGCTGCTGTCGCCACTGGCCACCCTGCCGCTGCCCGAGGGGGCTTAGAGAGTCTGCATAGCCGGGACCGCAGTAGGAGTCCTCACTTGCTGTGTAAGCATCCATGAGGAAGTTGTGTAGCACACACATGGCCTTGACATTCCACTCAGCATTTGCTGGGCTCTCTCCCATGGTTCTTTCGAGAATCCGCCATCTTGTGACTAGAATGCCAAATGCATTCTCGGCACACCTCCTGAATAAAGCAAGAAATGTTTCCAGAAAGTTGTGAGTAATCAGTTCTATCAATTAAAGGTCTAAAAACGTAAATTTTGAGCTCTACAAAACTCTGGACAAGCAAAACACTAATTCACTCTCCTTTACACAGCAACCAAGTTCATTCAATGCAAAAATTTTTATTGTGCTCTACCCAACAAACACATGTACTTGATTCTATAGCATCAAATTTTAGACTGATAATGATTGATATGTGGGGTTTAACGCCCCAAAACCACCATATGATTATGAGAGACGCCGTAGTGGAGGGCTCCGGAAATTTCGACCACCTGGGGTTCTTTAACGTGCACCCAAATCTCAGCACACGGGCCTACAACATTTCCGCCTCCATCGGAAATGCAGCCGCCGCAGCCAGGATTCGAACCCGCGACCTGCGGGTCAGCAGCCGAGTACCTTAGCCACTAGACCACTGCGGCGGGGCATCAAATTTTAGACTGTATTTAGTGTCTGCCTGCCCTGCCTTAGTCTTTTTATTTTATTGGATGAGCAAGGATAAACAAGTTGTCCGTGGGCGTGATTCTCATGGTATCCACTTATTAAACTCAATTATGCCTCCACTGATTCGCTGGAGCTAAACGAGCAGCACGCTGCCTGTTTCGGTTCGTTCTTCCGCAACGTCATTTTGACGCTACAAAGCTTTCACAACTCTCGACACAATTGAAAAAGACCGAACTGAAAACAGTCACAAAATGTGCTCACATTGTACAGTAATATTTATGCTGCAAAAGCTGTTTGGTGTGAAAATTTGCGATAAAAAATTATGAAAATGGTAAGAAGGGGACATATTCAAACCATCTAGCCATGCTTGCTATAAAAAATCATTCCATATTGTTTAGCGTACACAGAGAAACAATGATGGAAAAGAGTCTGCACATTAGTAGAAGGTGAGGTCTTAGGCACCATCTTAAATGGCTTTGAGCACACCTGTGTGCTCGGTGTTGATCAATCTCCCTATCATACCCTCTTAATATATTCCTAACATGGGCTTGCATAAAAAAGCTCTTCTCTAGTAGAAATGCCCTTGATTTAGGGCATGAGCGATTTGAACGACATCAGCACAATGATGTAAAAACTGTTTTTCTCGACCAGGTAAACATAATAGTAGTTAGTGGACCAGTGTGTCTACAAACATGTTAAATCTGAGAACAAAATAGAAGACTAGGATGACTGAAATGTTATGATATCTTCAATCTAGATTTCAGACATCTTATGATAACAAATTACAGCACTTACTCTACTGTAGCGCAAGAGGAGACTTTTTGTGCGTTTAGGAAACACAAATAATCATTTCGGCATTCGACCACAACGCGAGGGTGGTTGCCTTCAGAAAGCAAAAATCTGAGAAACAAACTTGCATAACATTCTAGTAAATATGGCAGCTGAAAATAAAGTACAAACAATTCGGTATGTTGACTACTTGTATGATGTTGGCACTATAGAATAGTAATAAATTTCACATGTTCTGGGACTGCAATTATAACAATCATGCAGCTTCAAATTATATGAACTAACCGCGCTCTGCTCAAGCGGTAGTTGAACACTCACTTGGATTCGGACCACGTCCTGGGTAAGGCTTCAAGAAATCAGTCCTCAGCTGAAAGGCCTCGTCCCCAACAAACACACAAGGAGCCGGAAGTCTTGTGTTTGGAAGGTGCAAGTCCTTTGGCAGCTGTAGCTTTCCTTGTTGAAGCCGCTTGCCAAACTTTGACTGTTCGAGAACGCCTCCATCGCTCTGCTTGCCATAGGCCCCCACATCAACCATGACAAATTTGTAATTGCAGTCAACGACTGCCAGCAGCACAATGGAGTAAGTGCCCTGCAATAAACAAGTTATCTTTAGAATGCATGAGAATCTGCAGGAGAATCTACAAGCAGGTTAATAGTTGTTTAATCATTTCTACTTTATGGTATCAAGAAACCTTGAGCAAGTAATTTCATCATAAAGAATAACCTTTCACAGCAGTGTTGAAAAAATAAAAAGATTCAATGCTTCAGATGTTTCAAATAACTGTACATTATTTTATGATTAGTCAACAGGGTTGCTTTACCACTGTACACACTTTATTTTTGTGAATAACTATAGAGAACAGCACATTTACAGCATTGCGTGATGGACAACACAATGCCGTGAGCAAACCCACATTTTGTTACTTGACACCATTATTAACTTTCACGTCTATGAAAATGAGCATATGCCATGAAAAAAAGTTACCAAAGCAAAAATTAAGAACCATGACATACACACAGAGTATATGTTACTTATATACAACTAGTTGCCTTATCTAATAGTGCAGGTAATACCCCTGCCACACTGGACGTTTCAATGTCATTCAAACTAAATGACATTCGCACCTTAATGAGATTATGCGGCTGACAATGTGGCGCTTAGAATTCTCAATTTAAGAAGGAATAATGCAAGCACGCTAATAATTTTGAGTTTTTTTTAAGGCATCTGTGATCTTAACGAGAGCAGTTGTGTGGAAGGTTGCCGCAAAATGTTTGTACTCTCAACTTCAGAGGTACAGAGACTACACGATTCCAGCCGATGGCATGGTCGGCCATAGTGTAAACAAACACAACATGTTTTTCTTTACAATGGAAATCAAACTGTTTGAAGTATCCAACTTTGCGGCAGCTCCTCCAGAAAGCACATCCACTTGTTAAGACACTGTTTATAGCAATATATCAAATATAACTAAAAAACAGGGATGGCACTGTTCACTTTAGTATGCTTTTTATAGTAAAATGAGCCACTTATTACAATGCTCCAGTGCCACAATATCAGATACACCAATGGAATCTGGCTGCAATGTGGGCTGAAAATAGCTCTCTCTTGCGACGGCGTGCTCTGCGATGTGCTGTCAACGCTTTCAGAAAATTAGTTGACTGCGTCGCTTACGAGCGAACAAAAAGAGAGAGAGAAAAAAACGTTTCTTTTTCAATAATTTTCCAACCAGCCCAGGCCAGAAGTGAGGTGACGTGCTCAGTCAGGGTCATAAGTGGGCTACGCATGACTGTAACCGACACAAACTATGCAGAGTAAACGCTGCACAAGCACTAAATAAGCCTTCCCTAAGGGCCACTGAGCAAGGGACCATTCAAAGTGGCATGAGATGGCCTCACTGCACTGAAGGATGGTATGAAAGTTGAATAGCGAATCAAGTGAGAAACAATGAGGCTCAACCTGAAGCCTGATGCACACTGTGCAGAATCGCTAAGCACTACCTGTAAATAATGTGCCAAAAAGTATACTCACGGGCATGTACAGTGGCTGAAGCCTTATCCAAAGAGCATGGCACGTGACCTTCACAGCCATGCGCGCCGTAGATATGCCAACTCTGAAAGCAAGTGCAATATCCTGGATGAGGTCTCCAGAAGAAAGGTATCTGCAATACAAATGTATTTTTCATTAGTAAGAGTATACAGTAAACATTTTGAAAACACTGGTGCATGTAGAAACTAATAAATATACATGGCTCTAATGTGTGGGGGCCACCTGATTAGAATTGGTGATGGAATTCGGAAAGGCACGGTTCAACACATAGTTGGGGGTATGGGTTGCATTGTGCAAAACAATGGAACATTTGTATGAAAAAGTAAAATAATCACAGGGAAAAACAAAAGTACACATATCACCATATTACCTGAGTGTCATGGCCAGTCGCTCAGCAGGGCTTATTGGCTCCCTAATAGCATGCTACCTTTCAAGGTCTTTCTGGAGAAGCCGAAGAATGAAATCAAATTGATGTGGCAGCATCCGATAATACTTATGAAAGTATTCGGTGTCGCCTTGCCGCAGTCGCTGCATCTGGGGGAGAAAGAAATGCTTTTCAGCTAATGCAGAAAATTTTCTGATGCAACTGATGTTTTGCGGTCACTGAGACAAACTTCAAAAATAAATGTAACTGAACAATATGCCAGAAATAAACATAATCATTTACATGTTGCATGAGGAATACAATATATATTACAAGTGCTGGATTGAAAGTTATCATGGACAGGGTCTTGAAATATATTTATGTAAGTCCATGCAGTGGTGTGTGGTGGCAGCTGGCTTTAATTTCTCGCTGTGCGCAGAACGAAACATTTGGCGTGGTGTTTACAGCGGCAGATTATATCTTTTACTTCATTGGGGTGCTTTTGGCAACGACAGATGGTGGCTGGTTGCAGGGAAAAGTCGGCAAGGGAGAAATGGGTGGTGGTGGTGGTGGTGGTTTACGAGAAAGAGATAAGTGAGCAAGTTTACGGCGAATTTTTCAAAGCAATAAGACTAACGAAAGGTGTATTCTGAGTAGAAGTAGACAGCATGCTTTTGAAGAGTACATGGTCCAGAATACTTTAGTGTTCATAATACGTTGCCATAAGTGCCTCTTCACGTACCTGTGTCCTTTCGCACTACAATAAAGCTGTTCAGAATATCATCACTCCATTGCGTAAGAAAATAACACAGTTATCACTCAATGACACGCTTTTATGACCACCGAATAAAAAGAAATGCTACTTACCGTCGTAAAAAACTCGCTCTCGGAGTAACACTTTGTCCATGAAGGCCTCACCCACCACCTGCGTCTCTTTTCCCTTTGCTGCTTTTGAATCAAGATCACTTTTTTCTTTAATAGCAGTAGCCTTCTGCGGCGGTCCAGGTGCAACATTGCGCGGCTTCGAACGAACAGCACAAGTACACTTAGCACCAGAACAACACACCACGCAACACGCCAGTGGTTTGCCGTTTGCGTTGTTAGTTGTTGCTCGTTTTGATCGCCGTTGCCAGCACTTCATCACGCAGTCTTCCAAACTTAGAAGATAGATATTTTGTGTTTGTTAAATATTGTTTATCACCACTTTACATATTCAGTTGAAAAAACGTCACTTTTTATAAATGCAAGTATTGTTTTAAAACAGAAACAAGTGTGTTTTTTGAGACATGAATAGAACGCCAAATTTGGTTTCTATGGATCTATGGTTTCCTCAGGCCTTCGCACGTGGAAAACATAGATCGGCGCCGAGCTCACGCGTGCTCGAGCAGTCTCAAGCAATCGATCCTTCCTGATCTCCAAAGTGTGTGAACGTAAGTCTCTCGCCGCCTCAGAAGCCACCTATATCCAGGGCCACGTCGGCACGTCCCAGCAGTATGAGCAGGGAGCGGCGTGGATGCAGTCGGCCGTCGTGTAATGGCCAGGTGTCTTCACAAGGTGGTGCCAGCAGCAATGCCACAGAGCCCCAATATGAAGTCACATCTGGAGAGTCGTCGCCCTCATCATGCATGGCCACATCTAGTACTTCGCTGCCTCAGCCATCAGGCAAATGCACGACAGCCAACTTGACGGAAGCGATGGTGGTGCAGACAGGCAGCCTTGTGTTTGCGGAGCGGCAGCTCAAGTGGGGTCGTCCGCTGGGAAGCACCGAGGAGTCCAAAGCCCAGAGGCCTGCACAGCAAGCCGCAACGGCATCACAAGCTTCACAGCACATTATTGCAGCTGACCAGGACGCAGCAGCTGCTCAACAGCAGCAGTCACAGCAACCTCAACAGCAGAAGAAGTCACCACAGCAACAGCAACTTGTACCTCTGCTGCAGGCCAAGACAGAACCACTCTTTCCCCCACCATCATCACTGTCCAGTATCAACCCCAAACCCAGCTTCAGTAGTAATTACGAAAACCTTGTGAGCAGCAGTCGCCATGGCGAGAAGAGGCCAAAGGCCAAGTGGCCCTCTCCATTCCAGGGTTGAGGCAGCAGATGATCGCCGTCGATCAGTGGAGAGCGTGAGACCACAGAAAATTGCAGCGCGGGGGGCAGCAGTAAGCGCAGCACCGCCGGATGCCCGAAGCATCGACAGAAGGTTCCTCCCATGCGGTAAACGTCTGCCCAAACGGCGGCCGCCGGCAGAGCCACCAACGGCCTGCCCTCAGTAATGGGAAGTGGCAATATTTACCACACATATTACCGAAAGCTGAGCCCGGGTGGGGAAGAAGGCAGCCGTCCTGCATCAGCTGATTCCGTGCTTACGCAGCCTGCCCGTGTTGAGTCTTACGATGACACCTTTGAGTCGAGTAATATTCAAGGCAAGGTGCTGCAGCCATCGACGGACCATGAGGACAAATGTGGGCGAGTGTCATCAGCAATGCCCCCAGAAGGTTGGGCGTCAATGTGTCAAGACGGGCCCCCCTGCGTCAGCTTGCCTTGGAGTCCCGCATGGCCCGAATCAGCCGCTGTACCAAGCTGGATTCCACAGACCCTGGAGCAGCTGCGTAAACGTCAGTGGGACCAGGACTCTGGCTTTCTCATGAGGCAGAGCCATGACTTTGACATTGCATCGCTGCTGTCGTGTCTTCATCAGCTGCGCTCAGAGAACATGGAGTTGGAGTCTCGAATCAGTGGCCTGCAAGCACGCCGGGACCAACTGCTGGCTGTCAACGCACGACTCCGAGAAGCGCCCATGCACAACTCTCCCATGCCTCTTGTGTCCCACGCTTCTGCTGCAGAAGTCAATGCGGCAGCAGCCATGAGCTTCTGCACGAGGACCGACTTGCCAACATCTGCGGGCTCTCCCATGGACAAGCTCCCTGGTGTACCACTGGGTTTCCCCCTTGGCTTCCCCTCCTCGGCCCAGCCAGTTACTGACCACCAGCCACACCAAGAAAACGAGTTGAGTACAACATCACAGCACAGATTCCCTGAATGTCCAGTGATGGGGCACCCAGGAAGAGTTTCCTCCGCCGAGAACTCATCGCACCGAGGCTCCACTTTGTCAGCCTCTCGCCAGTCGAGCAATAACTAGGAGCCGCCTGCGCTGATCACCTCAGTGAAGTCTGTAAAGGATACATTCTCATGATGTTGCGCATCAAGGAAGCATTGTCAATTGTTCGCACTTGGGACAGGCAGTGCGAGGAAAACATGAATTGGCGCCGAGCTCACGCGTGCTCTAGCAGTTTCGAGCAATAAAGCAAAGTTTCTGGCAGTGTGTTCCTGATCTCCAATGTAGGTGGAAGTAATTCTTACTCCGCCTCGGAATCCACATATATCCGACGACCACAATGGCAGGTAACAATACCCCTTTCCCTTTTTTATATAAAGCATCTCCTGCTCGGGCCTAGGTCACACGGCGTCGGCAGCGTCCGCACTCACACTACGCATGCGCAGCCCTCCTTCCCTTTCTCCAACACCTGCACATTATTCTCTCTACGTCTCTCGTACCACCTGCTTGCATTCGCTCCCTCTCTGTCTTTTCTAGGCACCTGTCCCAGTGGCGTTAATATCCCCATTGCGCATGCGCGTCCCCCTCGCTCTCCTCTCCTTAGTTCCCCTCTTCTGTCTCGCAACGCCGACGCAGGGAGCATCTTCTCACCTACGCTCACTTCCCTCTTTTCTATAGGCTTCCTCCCCGCGGCGTTTATACCACCAATGAGCGTGCGCGTCTCCTCCCCCCTCTCTCTTCGCCTACGCTACCCCTCTCTGGCCTTGCTACGCCAACGCAAGCAGTGTCTGCTAGCGAGTTGCTTGATTGAAAAAAAAAAGACTGCTCGCGCTGCACAACCGTTCGCTGGCCATCCCACATTTCACGGGGTCGTGACGGCGACGAAGGGAGCAGACTGTAAATCTAAAAGGAAACTATTAGGCCGAACTTGCGAATGGTAACGGAAAGTCAGATTACACTGATACACACACTGGCATTGACAGCGGTGAACAGAGCGTCGGCCGCTGATCAGCTGACAAGCAGCGAAGTGTGTCGGTATTTATACAGGTGCAGTCAAATATTTCTGACCTTTCAGTACTCGTCGCGCAAGTTCTGGGATAAGCTCGAGTGTTCGAGTCTTGAGCGCAATCTTGACATAAAAGTCTACAATGATCGCGAAATTTCTTGAACAATGAGGCGTATTTCGTGCTTAACATTTCTGACAGGCTTTGCTGGCAAAAACCGGATGAAACGAGGGTGAAAATAACGAACGCGCATGGCATTGCCTCTTCTGCAGAAAGCATCGCCTCGGTGCTTATGACAGCCTCGCGGTGGTGGTCTAGTAGCTAAGGTACTCAGCTGCTGACCCACAGGTTGCGGGATCGAAACCCGGCTGTGGCAGCTCAATTCTCGATGGAGGCGAAAAGGCAGTAGGTCCTTGTGCTCAGGTTTGGGTGCACGTTAACTCTTTCGGCCCTCGCGTCTTATAGAAAGGACGGGAAGAAATTTCGCTGCCAAATGTGACGTAATGAAGTCAGAAATTCAAGAAGGTACCCGAACTATACTCAATACACCTGCGCAAGCACAGGTAGTAATTTTTTTCGTCGTCGTCTTCTTTGAAACTCTGGAATATGGAAAACAAAACGGCGGAATGCAATAACGACAACACTCGCCACAGCCAAATAATAAATGACACCTTACTGGTTAACTATTAGATCTGTAGCTATCGTATTCTTTCATGTTGTTTCTAAGATCTCTAACGTGCGATTTACAAAGTGGGTCTTCCTTAATACTAATGTATCGCTCGAAGCAGTGGACAACCTTGATGTCCTAAAATAGGACACCAGGGTTCAGTAGTTGTCAGACCCCTGAATGCATTTAGGCTAGTCCAGATGTATAGCTTTTGTAAAAGATCCCAATTTCTTGTTATTCTAGTGAATAAACCTGCCCACATCACTTAGATAATATGTAAGGGGTAGCTAATAGTGAGATAGTGCGTAATGAATTCGTTTCATGAAATATATTAATGATGCGTGATGGAGCTAGAAGATGACGTCGACGATGTGCAGTTCAATCAGGTTGCTCTTGCAAACATGGGCGGAAATAATTCTGGCCCGGCAAAGCAGGATTCAGCAATTTTTACGATATTGGCTCTTCTAAAGTGTTCAATAAGTAGACAGTGGTCATTCAAGTGCAATGAGAAGCTATGTATCACAAGCGCAAAGTTTTCCTACGGGACATTTTAGGCGCTGTACCGAATACGTGGTTGCTATATGTTAGATTCACAACGATAACTTGCACTAACAGGGCTAAATAAATATATGTCTTTAAATTCACTATATTTCACTCTACAACCACTAAGCCCTGGTGTCCTATATTTATTACATGGAGCCATTTTTCTTGCATACTGATGGGATGCTCAGAAAAAAAATGTGTTCTTAAGGTAGTAGTAGCTTCTAATCAACAATAAATAAAAAAAACATATGCTGGCTAAAAAATCAAGGCTGAAAATGTTAAAGAGCCCCAGGTGGTCTAAATTTCCGAGCCCTCCACTAAGGCATCTCTCATAATCATATGGTGGTTTTTGGGACGTTAAACGCCACATATCAAATCGCCTGTGCTTGTAACAGAACAAAACCTAAAGAATTCATCCAACAAAGCAAGAAATTGCAATAATAAACAAGTACAAGCAATAAACCATAACAATATAGACACATCAATAAACAATATAGTCCTTAGATACGCGCATAAAATGGCTTGAGGCGCACGACATGAACGACTTCAGCTCGCGCACGCCACTTTTGAGAGTTCTTGACGTCGTCGAGGACAACCTCGTAGTCGAGTGTACTGAGACGTCGAACAACCCAGTACGGTCCGAAGTACCGTCGCAGAAGTTTTTCCCCGAGTCCACGTCAGCGTATCGCCGTCCACACCTAGACATGATCACTGGGCTGGCATTCCACGAAACTTCGTCGAAGACTAACGGCGGCTGCCGGCCGACGGTTGGTTCTAGATGCGAAGACGGGCGAGTTGTCGAGCTTCTTCGGTGCGCTAGAGATAGATAGCCTCGTCGATGTTTCTTTCGTTGCTGAAGTTGTGTAGCATGGCGTCTAGCGTCGTGGCCAGGCTCATTTCATACACCAGCTTGTACGGCGTCATTTGCGTCGTTTCTTGCATGTTGGTGTTGCACGTGAAGGTCACGTGCGGAAGAATTGCATGTCACGTCTTGTGTTTGGCGTCAACATGCAGGATCATCGTACCAGCGATTATCTTGTTAAGACGCTTGGGGAGGCCATTGGTTTGTGAATGGTAGGCGGTGGTCCGGTGGTGAATTATTTGGCTGTATTTCAGGATCGCAAGAGTTAGGTCCGTAATAAAGGCCGTACCTCTATAAGTAAGAAGGAGTTCTAGGGCTCCGTGACGCAGGAAGATGTTCTCGACGAAGAACTACACAAAAGAAAGAAAGAAAAAAAGGAAAGGAACGGAAGGAAAGAAGGGGAAAAGACGGAAGGAAGGAAAGAAAAGAAGCAAGAAAAACAGAAGGAAGGAAGAGAGAATGTAAGGAACAAAAACGAATGAAGAAAATCAAGAAAGGAAATGGAAGAAATAAAGTAAAAAGGAAGGAATGAAGAAGGGACGTAAGGAAAAGGAAGGAAGGAAGGAAGGAAGGAAGGAAGGAAAGAAGGAACGAAGGAAGGAAGGAAGGAAGGAAGGAAGGAAGGAAGGAAGGAAGGAAGGAAGGAAGGAAGGAAGGAAGGAAGGAAGCCTTCTTTTTCGCCTTCTTTACATGGTACATTTCAGTTCCGTAGATAATGTAGGAAAAGATGTATCTGCACCACTAACGTCGTCGCAGCTATTTGTTGGGCTGCTTGATTTTTTATTTTTACTGGACGGGCAGTGAGTAGTGAGATTTAGCAACTGCGGCGCATACCTGCTTTCATGGTGGACCATGACATTTCATGACGACTATAGACGCCGACAAGTCTAGATTATAAGGGGCATGGCACTTAATACTCGGTTTTGCTGAAACTTAGAAAATTAAAACGTAACGAAATGAGTTTCAACAAAATGTCAGATAACGATGACATTTGAAATGCCTTTACAGTATGTCGAATATGGGTCATTTAGGATGTAGATCTGGCACGAGAATTTGAAAAAACATTGATCGTCATCATCATCATCATCTTCTTCTTCTCCTTAATATCATTATCATCAGCCTGACTACGTCCACTGCAGGACAAACGGCTCTCCCGTGTTACGCCAGTCAACTCGGTCATGTGTCTGGAGGAGTCTCTCTCAAGCGTTCACAGAAAGGAGACGTGTTGCCCGGAGCTCTCGAGTCCGCAAGAAACGCTAACGCGTCTCGCGCAGTGCTCCTCACGTTCCTGAACTCTTATACCCGTACGAGTTTCGTCAAGAAGAGTACTCTTTAGAGATTATGTACTTGGATTCCTACCGCCGATTTTGGTGACCTGAGCCCTGTGACAGCGTCTTCTGTCTTCTGCGCGTCTCTGGGGCAGCTGTCATCGTCTCCACTCCACCATTCTCCACCATTCTCGGCGACGCCATCCGAACGCCCGTCGCGTTCCCTGGCTCCCATCTCTATTGTACCCCAACTAAATCATAGTTACTCCTACCAACTCATCGTCGGAACAAACACGTTCCAATGATCGAAGTTCACATAAATGGGTGCCTCATTCCTACAGTATCACGCATTCGTGTGCTAGGTTTATTTATCCAAAACAACCGACTTAATACGTAAACACTCAAAGCTTTACGCAATACCATTGAAAACGCCCTAAGAATGATGGGAAGAATCTCAGGGAAAAATGGAGGGCTCCGGGAGTCTGAGTTACTTCGTGTAATACAAGCTTTTGTCATTAGTAAAATCACATATACCCTTCCTTACCTTCACCTTAAATTAGCAGAGGAGGAATCGGTCAACACCCTCCTCCGCAGTGTTTACAAACACGCGCTAGGCATTGGAATCAATACCTATAACGCACTACTCCACCAGACAGGAGTCATAAATACCCTATGTGAAATCCGTGAAGCCCATTTAACAGCTCAATACACAAGGCTCGCGACCACTAGCGCAAGTCGCCACATTTTATCGTCTACCCGAATTAACTTCACCTCACTCACCAATGCTAAATACAACATTCCCCAAAACATACACAAACAATTACTCATACCGCCACTTCCTAAAACATGCATCCAACATATCATACTAAGCGCCGAATACAACTTCAGAAAACATTTCATGGAGCCAATGACGTGCTCTATGTCGATGCGGCAGAATACCCATCATCCTCATCCTATGCCCTCTCTGCTGTCGACTATAATGGCAAGGCGCTCACAACGGCATCCATCACTGTCAACTCTTCGGAGGAGGCAGAGGAGGCCGCCATCGCTTTAGGTCTATCCATCCCCAATATCACTATAATTGTAAGTGACTCCAAAACTGCCATACGCAACTTCATCGCAGGTCGCATCTCATCAACTGCCCTTTCAATTCTTAAGAAACATCCTCCCACGCAAGACGTTGCTCTCATATAGACGCCCGCGCATGCGGGGTTGAGTGGCAATGAGGCGGCTCATACCTGTGCTCGAGGAATGACCGGCCGAGCGCAGGCCTCTGACGATAGTTATAGCGCGAGAACAAAACGACGACACATATACGTCGTTTTGTTCTCGCGCTATAACTATCGTCGTGCCATACCAACTAGCCCAAGCTGCCAAACTTCTAAGATGCAGGCCTCTGATGGCGCCTTAGAGAACGCGGCCTTTTTCAGCGCGAGAGATCGTCTTTTGACCTTCCACGATATAACAAATCACTACCGCCTACAGTGCACTATATACCCCCCCCCCCTCCTTACATCATGGAGCTTCGCGCTACCATAGAATACTATGGCGCCTGTTACAGACCCGTACGTTTCCTACCCCGTCTTTTCGCCATCTCATACACCTTGCGGTATACCCCTCCCCTTTGTGTATTTTCTGTCAACAAAGAGCTAACCTAGACCATATCATGTGGGGGTGTACACGAAACCCACCACCCAATTCTCTACACATTAATAGTAAGGAGCAGTGGGAGGCTGCTATGTGCAGCTCGGCGCCAGACGTCCAGGACCAGATCTTGGATTGGGCCAAGAGGGTAGCGGAGACCTACGCTGGGTAGGCTCCTCTGACACTCCACCACCGCACCTTTCCCTCTTGGGATGAATAAAGTTTTTCTCCTCCTCCTCCCTGGCTCCCACATCGTCACACAGGCACTGGGCGAGCGTCGCGTGACCCCGAGTGCTGTCGAACCTAACCTCCAGTGCCAAAGCGGTACGGTTGCATCATGAACAGGCGCAGAGACTATGCAAAGTCATCAGGGAGAAACTGAAAAACTTCACCTATTGGTGCCTGCTGCCGACGTCGAGACAATCGCAAAGGGCCTGACGTCCTCGGAGGCCTCCGGCCCTACCACTAGCACCACAGCATCTTCGATCACAGCCGCGGTGCTTCATACAGTGCAACCCAAAGATCCCGGCTCAGTTAATAGGCTCCTAACTTCTTCCTCGCTCGTGACGAATTGTGTGGAATCTCGCGCTGTGACGAGCTTGCCGTGCGCGCACGCCACCGATCCGCAGAACGTACCACTTCCACGAGACGAGGAACCTGATCTTGCCGACACAAACACTACATCAACGCGAAAGTGTTCGCGTCCTAACGAGTCATGCAGCGACGATGAGGGTGCCTCACGCAAGATGCACGCTGTAGCGACTAAACGTGCCACGGTTACGTCGCTTACCACACCGTCTAATGAGGCGGCTGCCCATGAATACTGCGCCACTCACGAAACTGATGGAACTAATGAGTCTGAGTTTCAGACCATTCTCTTCAAGTCGAAGAAGCGCCAACAGTGAGCCTCGACATCTCAGGAACCCGCTGCCCATACTGGTCCTCGTCCTTCCACTGCCCCTACGGCTATGCCTTCCCACGTTGCCCCGGGCCTGCTAATGCCCTCACAGCGACTCGGTCCGCTCCTTCTGGTGTACGTGCCACTGAACACATTATGCTGGCCTCTGCATCATCGTCGCTAGACTCGGGCACACTTTTTTTCCGACTGCCAAACGCCTGCGCTTCCTTTCATCGCACCTCACGCCTTGCCATTGCGCAAGCTCTCTCTGTGCTGCCCGGAGTCAAAGAGGTGCGAATAAATACGAAAAAAAAACATTGTGCCAGCAGACGCACCTACGCCAGAATGGACGGATCGCCTCCTAGCAACATCGGAGCTCGCTGAAATACCCCGTGATAGCCCGCCTTTCTGCTGACCGTTCAAAAAGCAGTGGCATGGTGCAAGACGTCGATGGCGACTATACCAACGAAGTCCTCCTGGCAGCCGTGACGTCCAAGGTGTTGGTGATTGTAGCCAGGCGACAAGGGATATCACTAGTCTTGCAGTTCACCTCTCCCGTGCCTCCCACCCGGGTCCGCCTTTTTCGCATGGTGTTCAAAGTGAGGCCATTCCGACCACGTCCGCTTCAGTGCCTGCGGTGCGGACGCTATGGACATAAAGCCGCTACTAGCCGAGGACCAGAGCGGTGCTTGCGATGTGGTAGCCACCATGGAAAAGACGCCATCTGTACCAACAAATCAAGATGCCTGCACTGCGGCTGGCCACATTCAGCTGATTCCGCAGACTTCGGCTCTAGCAAAGAGAGCAGCACCTGGCCACCATCAAGGCGTCGGGTCCCACCTACCTGCCTCACCGCGAGGCTCAATCAGTCTTGCGGGCAAGCCCTAGCTAGTGGTACTGAAGGTTCTCAGCTAAAACAGACCACGGGCAAGAGCTACGCCGCCGCAGTGGGAGCTCCATCCAAGATGGTGGTTAGCTCGACCCATCCAGGTCAGTCAGGCGCACAACAGCGGGGGCCCGCCGGCTGGTACTAAGCAACCGGACTTTACCGAGCCTCGTCCACCCGCGAAGACACCCTTCCAGCCCCATGTAGACCAGGAAAATGCAAACCTGAGGTTCGATCCTGTTAAGAGTGGTTGCGGACCTGCTGCCTCCTGAAAACCAGCTGCGCTCCATCTGCCTTCAGGCAGGTGGCGTACACCCCCATAGCAGCCACCATGGCTGACACTCATCTGCATGCTTTAGGCAACCACCGCCGCCACCGCCCGTGTGTGTTTCAGTGGAACGCTTATTCGCTGCGGCGGCGGCATGCAGAGCTCTCCTCACATCTCCTGGAGAGCGAGTACGATGAGATTGCTTTGCAGGAAGTGTAAGTAGCTGCGACTGACTTGCGACTTCCCGGATACATCGGCTACTAAAGTGTCACGTCGTGTACTCTAGACACGTGCCAGGACGCGCCGCGCATGGTGAGTGTACATCCCCAGGGTCAACCACGTTGTGCAGTGTACGTGTGACGAGAACTACCACATGTGCACATAAACGTGCCTGATGGCAGTGGAGGAACTCTTGAGTGTTGTGCCGTGACGTTGCGGCTCCGTGGTGTGGACACGACAGTGGTATCCGTGTATGTGTGACCTGGACAGCGGTGGGACGCCGCCATCTTGTTACAGCTCACGGCTAGATTCGGAAGCGACTACCTCATATTGGGGACATAAATGCTCATCACACCATGTGGGGGAGGAGCACCTGTTCATCTTGAGGAAGAAATCTGGTGGACGTTATTCATCAACTGGGTCTATAAGTTTTGAACACCGGATCCTTCACCTTCGTCTGAAGAACAGCACGACCGCCATGCTCCGCCATCGACGTCCCCCTGGCCAGTGAAGGGCACTGGTACGATTGGGCAACGTAGCTTGACCCCTGAGGTTCAGACCACTAGCCGATCATCATCTCGCCTGTAGGCAGAAAGATACCAATGAGAAGGCGTTGCAGTACAGTCGATTGGCAAGCTTTTCGAAGACAGCTTCGAGACGTCCCAGATGATTAGAATTTCCTGAATCTGGTAGCAGCGGCAGCTCAGGCGGCAATCATCCCGACCAGGGTGCCAGAGCAGCATACTGAGCCAGACCTCCATCACTTGAACTAAAGACCCATGACGCAGCACACCACACGCTCTTCAGACGTGTGGATGTGGTATGTCAGCGACATCCAACCGTCGCAGGTGGCAAAGCTGGCAGGGCATCTGCCACTCTCTGAGCCAGGCAAGAGGAGGCACAAAAGCATGGTGCCTTCTACAATTCCTTGTCACTGGACCAATGGTGCGGCAAGCCGTCATTGTGGTGGCCCTCCACTTGGGCATTGGTGAAAAAGAACTGGCAGAGCGACTGGCCGATCGCTTCAAAGAACTAGCCAATCCTGCAGCCCCCACCACCACACCTTATTCGAAGCCACCATAAGGTCACCACCCAGACTGGACGGCGAACCAGATTGCAGCTCTGTGTCAGGAGCCCATTTTGGTACACGGACTGAATGTTGCTCTAGCCAGAACCAAGCACCGAAGTTCTCCTAATGCCGACGGAATCACATACCAGATGCTGCGAAACCTGGATGCAGCCTCACGACAACACCTGTTGAGGACTTTTAAGGAAATCTGGCAGAGCGTCACCCTACCTGAAGCTTAGCTGGCCGCTGTTGTGGTGCCAATCCAAAACCTCCCCGCCTTTGTGCCGCCATCACGTCCTACAGGCCCATCTCTCTCACCTCTGCTGCCTGCAAGCTCATGGAAGCCATAGCATTGGCACGCCTAAATTGGATTGCGGGGACAAAGAATTTTCTACCAGAACAGCATACGGGCTTTCGACGTCACCGATGCACAGCAGACTCGATCGCGGACGTGGTTTCTACCTTGGAGGAGGCCAAGAGCAACGACGAAGTGGCTGTTCTCGTCCTGGTGGATGACCAGAGCGCTTTTGACAGCCTGCTTCACATAGCCATAGAGAATGCTTTGAACACACTCGGCGTCGTGGGCTACTTACGTACCTTGATCAGTGCCTTTCTGGCAGGACACACCCTCCGGGTTAGAGTACGACGCGCGCTCAGCGATCTACGCCCAGTGACAGCAGGCGTTCCACAAGGTTCTGTCCTGAGCCCCTTTTGATCAACCTGGTGCTAGCGGGGTTGCTCACCGCGATGCCCGTTGACAAGCGTTACCCCACGCAGTGCTCCTTGTGTGCCGACGATGTGGCGCTGTGGGTTATGGGGCCTAAGCGGAACTTCACGGCCATAAGGCGTTTTGTGCAATGCTCCTTAGATGCCGTTGCCTCTTTCTCCAAGGCGATCGGACTGACCATGTCGCCCACAAAGACGGAGACAGTGCTGGTTCACCCCAGAGCCGCTGCACGGAGGGCCATCCGAAGGCTTGTGCTAGGTGATCGACCGATCCCGTGGAGCACGGCAGTGACGTACCTGGGGCTAAGGATCGACCACCGAATTACTTGCATACCAGCCGTTAAACTCGCCGCATTCAAGGCCACCAAAGTCGAGACTGCTGTAAACAAGCTCCTCAGCAGGGGCCAAGGGTGCACCTCGCGGCTGGCCCTACGGCTCTACGAAGGGGCTGAAACAGCAGCGCTAACTTACGCGCTGCCAAGGAGAAGCTGGAGCGACAACCTCACATGACAATTAAGCGCTTCATGGGACTTCCCCGTCAGTCACCCATAGCTGCAACACTGACAGAGGCCCAGACCTGGCCCCTGTCACTCTTGATGCTACGACAGGTGCCGCATCATGTGGATCGCCTTCACAGGGCCCCCGGGGGCGCTGCCCTTCTTCGGAGACTGCGGAGCCGACCAGCGTCATGGATGGCACAAATCTGCGGCCTCTATAAAGAGCTGGTCCCCGATCCTCGCAGTCCTATTCAGACCCCTTAACCACATCAGTAGCCTCTGGACGTACAATTAAGACTGGACAACCTCAGGAAAAGGCGAACACCGGCGTGTGAGCTCCACCAGGCAGCCGTGGCGAAACTTCATGACAGGCTTAGGGGCAGTACCTGGTGTTCACAGACGGGCCAATACGGGACAGCCCCCGTTCGGCCGCGCCTGCCTGCGGCATACCATCGACTGGAACAGCTGTCCGGTTCCGGCTACCCTTTCACGCCAGTTCCACCACAGCTGAATTGGCCAGCCTTCGTTTGGCAGCCGATCACCTCGCTGCCACGTTACCCCAGCTGCCTGGGGCGATTCTGTGTGACTCCCAAACAGCCCTACATACGCTGTTCCAACCAGACCAAGCAGGCATGACTGTGGCATTGCTGCACGCCAAACTGACCGCCATCAAAGATAGCGGTGTGCGCCTGTCCCTCCACTAGCTTCCGTCACACGTTGGAATAGCTGGCAACGAGGAGGCTGACGCCACCGCCAAGGCAGCACACCACACGCCAGTCACCAAGGCAGTAGCCCAGTCGGACTACTCACGACAGCGATTGCGGATGCTCCTACCACCGGCGCACCCTGACACACGTGTGGTTGGTGGGAGACCTCCGCCATCCCTTCCGGAAACCGGCCTGGACAGATGCGAGGGGTGGTTGTTGCTTCGCTTGCGTACCGGCAACGACGTTGCAGCATATTGCCGCGAACCATGCATTGGGTTTGTTTATTTGTGTTTTGTTTTTTCGGGCTGGCTGTGCCAGCCTGTGCTATCACTGTTTTCACAGCGTTTCGAACAAATGCTATCACAGCATTTCGAGCGTTCCGAACAAACGCTATCAAAGCGTTCTCGATACAATTCGACTGTTCGAGAAACCCTCGCGCCGAGGGATATAAATTCCCGCACAGCCGATGCCGTGACATTCGATCGCCGACGCTCACTTGCGTGCACATCGTTTTGCCGACCACTGCTTCGCCGCCTGTGTATTCTTTCAGTTGTTAGGGGAGCACAAGTTCGCTCGAATAAACTTGTTTCCTTATAGACAACTGCGTCGTCCTTTGCTGCGTGACTTCTGGTGGAAGTGCGGGGTACATGAACCTCAAGCCATTGCCAAGCCGACAAGCAAGCCCAACACGACAAGCACGCCCAACTCGTGTCAGCCGCCGACAGCAAGAGTCACCATCGGTGATCACTTCATACGTTAGTTCGCCAACACGTCGTAGAATCCGGTAGGGTCCGAAATAGCGTCGTAGAAGTTTCTCACTGAGTCCACGTCGTCGAATGGGAGTCCAAACCCACACACGATCTCCAGGATGGTACTCGGCGTCTCGGCGTCGGAGATTGTAGTGTCCGGCATCCACCAGTTGCTGGTTCGTTATACGAACTCGAGCGAGCTGGCGGGCCTCCTCCGCACGTTGGAGGTATCCTTGGACGTCGGCGTTGAGGTCGTCGTCTTCTACGTGCGGAAGCATGGCGTCGAGCATCGTAGTCGGCAGTCTTCCGTAGACGAGCTCGAACGGTGTCATCTGCGTGGTTTCTTGGATAGCCGTGTTGTACGCAAACGTGACGTACGGGAGGACTTCGTCCCACGTCTTATGTTCAACGTCGACGTACATAGACAGCATATCCGCGATTGTCTTATTCAGCCGTTTCGTTAGTCCGTTCGTTTGGGGGTGGTACGCCATCGTTCTTCGGTGATCCGTGTTGCTGTAGCGTGAGATTCCTTGCATGAGCTCCGCAGTGAAGGTCGTTCCGCGGTCCGTGATTAGGACCTCAGGGGCTCCATGTCGCAGCACAACTTGGTTAATAAAGAACTTTGCAACTTCTTGTGCAGTACCCCTCGGAAGAGCGGTGGTCTCTGCGTAGCACGTTATGTAGTCTGTCGCTACGACAATTCATTTGTTCGCGGATCGGGATGTAGAGAACGGGCCCAGAAGGTCCATTCCGATCTGTTGGAAGGGCCTCGTTGGGACGGCGATCGGCTGCAGAAGTCCGGCGGGTCTCGTCGGTGGTGTTTTTCGTCACTGGCAGTCACGGCAGCTCCGGACGTAGTGGGTGACATCAGATGTAAGGTGGGGCCAGAAGTATTTCGCCTTGATTTTTGTAATCGTGCGAGCTGTTCCGAGATTTCCGGAAGACGGGTCGTCGTGGCACGCTTCCAAAATTTCGTCACGAAGGTCTGCGGGGATGACAAGTAGATAATTCGTTCTCGTTCCGGGGTTGAAATTCTTTTTCACTAGGATGGAGTTTTTGAGGCTGAACGCTGGTAAGTTGCGCTTGAACGCCTTAGGCACGGCGACGTTGCGTCCTTCGAGGTAGTCGATCATGGCGCGGAGGTCAGGGTCGGCACGCTGCTGGGCGGCTAGGTCGCTCTCTGTCACGACTCCGAAAAACGCGCTGTCTTCATCGGAGTCCTGTGGTGGTGGGTCGACGGGGGCACGGGACAGGCAATCAGCGTCGGAGTGTTTCCTGCCGGATTTGTAGAATCTTGTAACGTCGAACTCTTACAGGCGCAAGCTCCACCGCCCAAGACGGCCAGAGGGGTCCTTCAAATTGGCGAGCCAACACAGCGCATGATGGTCTGTCACAACCTTAAACGATCTACCATAGACGTATGGGCGAAATTTTGAAATGGCCCATATGATAGCCAGGCACTCTTTCTCGGAGGCAGAGTAGTTTCTCTCCTCCTTCGACAGACCACGGCTTGCATAGGCGATTACCTTTTCGTAACCGCTTTGCTTTTGGACGAGGACGGCACCCAAACCGATATCACTGGCGTCCGTGTGCATTTCCGTTCCGGCGTTTTCGTCGAAATGAGCGAGCACGGGCGGGTTTAGCAGGCGTTGTTGCAGCTCGCAGAATGCCTTTTCTTGGTCGTTTTCCAAGCTGAAATGGGTGCTTTCTTTCGTCAGGCGCGTGAGTGGCTCTGCAATGCGTGCGAAGTTTGCGATGAAGCGCCGATAGTATGCGCACAGTCCGAGAAACCTTCGCACACACTTCTTATCTTTCGGCCTTGGGAAGTTCGCAATGGCTGATGTTTTTGCCGGGTCAGGTAGGACTCCCGCGGCGTTTACGACGTGACCCAAGAACTTGAGTTCCTCGTACGCGAAACGGCACTTCTCAGGCTTTAGCGTTATCCCCGACGTACGAATGGCCTCGAGTACAGATTCCAACCTTGTGAGGTGTTCGTCGAAAGTCCGGGCGAATACGACAACGTCGTCGAGGTATACGAGGCAAGTGTGCCACTTCAGGCCTGCTAGCACAGTGTCCATGACTCTTTGAAACGTTGCGGGCGCCGTGCACAGTCCGAACGGCATCACCTTGAACTCGTATAGACCGCCCGAGGTTATAAATGCAGTCTTCTCTCGGTCTCTCTCGTCCACTTCAATTTGCGTGTAGCCGGTCTTCAGATCCATGGATGAGAAGTACTTGGCGTGGCAGAGGTGGTCGAGGGCGTCGTCGATTCGTGGCAGGGGGTACACGTCCTTTTTGGTGATTTTGTTTAGTCTCCGGTAGTCAACGCAGAATCTTAAAGTGTGATCTTTTTTCTTCACGAGTACAAGCGGCGCAGCCCACGGACTTTTCGATGGCTGTATTATGTCGTCGCTGAGCATGTCATCTACTTGAGTCCGGATGGCTTCGCGCTCGTGTGAAGAAACGCCGTACGGTGACTGTCTGGTAGGTCGGGCTCCATCTTCGGTTATTATCCGGTGCTTCGCCAAAGGTGTCTGACGTAAGTCCGAGTTCGAGGAAAAACACTCGCTGTAGCGACGGAGCAACTTTAGTAATCTGTCCCGATTTTCTTGCGACAGCGGCGGCTTCACGTCGAAAGGATGTGGCAGCCTGGAAGCATCTGCGCGTGCGCGTTCAAAGGTGGCGACCGCGACCACTTGACTCGCTTCTTGCGTTTCTTCGAGGAACGCAATTGCAGCGCCCTTGTTTAGATGCTGGTACTCCTCGGTGAAATTGGTGACCAAAACGTGGGATCTGCGTTTTTTAAACCGCGCAATGCCTCTTGCGACAGACACACCGTGGTCTAGAAGCAACCTTTGGTCAGTCTCCACGATAGCGTCGACGTCAGGAGCAGCACCTTCACAATAGACGGCGATCATCAAGCTTGCGCGGGGTGGCAGGGTGACGTGATCGTCGGCGATCCTTACAGCAGCACGGTGTCCGAGGTTCGGCTGCGGCGTCGTGGAGTGATCGGAAGAAAACGTTATCGACCTGGTCTGCAGATCAATTATTGCGCCATTGTCCGTCAAAAAGTCCATTCCGAGAATTACGTCGTGGGAGCAGTTAGGCAAAATGACGAACTCCGCAGGGTACGTAGTGCCGTCTATGGTGACGCGCGATGTGCACATTCCACTTGGGGTCACGAGGTGGCCTCCTGCTGTGCGTATGTGCGGACCGTCCCATCTGGTCGTAACTTTCTTTAGCTTAAACGCGAATGACCCGCTCATGACCGAGTAGTCGGCTCCCGTGTCGATAAGGGCGACTACGTCAAGGCCGTCGATGGACAACTGGACGTCGGATGCCGCTTTCCTCGAATTTCGGATGCGTCGGGGCGTCACATCGCGGCTTGCGCGTGTTGATGGTCGGGCACTATGCGTCGTCATCGTCGTCTTCTCAGCGGCAGGCTTCGTCATTTCGGGTACGCGTCGCGCAGCGTAGCTGTCGTCGTTTTCAAGGGTCTCGTCAGGGTGTCGTCGGGTCATCGGGATGAGGACATGTCGTGAATCACGGTCTTGCGTCGTTGGAGGGTTTTCATTTTTTCGTCGTTGTGCAACTTCGCCTCCAGAAGTTGCTGCTTTCAGTTTCCCCCTCGTGGGCTGGGGGACCTTCCACGGGCGAAGTCAGCATTGCTGCTACGGTTGGGGGATTGGTACGGGTAGGGCGACGGCGAACGGTTGAAACGGGATGGTCCTCGGCTGGCGTTCGACAGGTATTCTTCGATCTCAAATGGGCGCTTGCCGGCTCGCGGGCGGGGTGCATCGACGGAGAACCCACGCAAACCCAGCCTCTTGTACGGGCAGCGGCGTAGACGTGGTCGGCCTCTCCGCAGTGGTAGCACAGCGGACGATTATCTGGCGTTCGCCACACCTCGGTCTTCCTGGGCGCCTGGTATCGAGTTACAGGGGGTCGGGCGGGCGACATTTGGCGGCGGTACAGCGGGGCCTCTTGATAACGGGTTGGGACGGGTCGGGGTCGACGAGCAGCAGCAGGTCATCGCTTGTGGTTCGTAAGATGCTTCCGACGGCGTAGAATTCCCCAGTGCTTGCTGAACCTCCTCGCGGACGACGTCAGTGAGGGAGGCGACTTGGCGCTGCGGCGTTGCTGGGAACAATTTCCTCAGTTCCTCGCGAACGACGGCGCGGATGGTCTCCCGCAAGTCTTCCGTCGCCAATCCAGGGGCGTTTACCGGGTTCACCGAAAGGGTTTTGAGTGGTCTATCGTATTGCCGCGAACGCATATCCAAGGTCTTCTCGATCATCGAAGCCTCGGTGACAAACTCAGCGACGGTCTTAGGGGGGTTGCGGATGAATCCAGCGAAGAGCTCTTGTTTAACTCCCCGCATCAGAAAGCGCACCTTCTTCTCTTCTGCCATTTCGGGGTCAGCTCTCCGGAACAGCATGTTCATCTCATCAGCGAACAGTACAACACCTTCGTTAAGGGTGTTGCATTCGCGTCTCCAACAAAAGGGCGGCTCGTTCTTTCCGCACAACCGTAGCGAATGTTTTGAGGAATTCGCTCTTAAAGACAGTCCAGTCGGTTAGGGAGCCTTCATGGTTCTCAAACCACGTTCGGGCTGCATCCTCCAAATAGAAGAAGACATGACGAAACGTTTCTTTGTCATCCCACCTGTTAAAGATGCGGATGCGCTCTAGCTTCTCCAGCCACTCTTCCGGGTCTTCAAGGAGATCCTCGGAATGATGGGGGCTCACGAGGTTGTTGCAGAACGACGGGAGGGTTGGTAGCGCTGGTCATGGTGCCTGCGTTGATCATCGTGGTTTTTACGTCTTCTTTCCTCCTTTTATCCGGGAGCAGTCCAAACTCTGGCTGAAGGCCTTGTTGTCGGCGGCTGACACGAGATGGGCGTGCTTGTCGTGTTGGGCTTTCTTGTCGGTTTGGCAATGGCTTAGGGTTCAGGTACCCCGCACCTCCACCAGATGTCACGCAGCAAAGGACGACGCAGTTGTCTATAAGGAAAACAAGTTTATTGGAGCGAACTTGTGCTCCCCTAACAACTGAAAGAATACACAGGCCGCGAAGCAGTGGTCGGCAAAACGATGTGCACGCTAGTGAGCGTCGGCGATCGAATGTCGCGGCATCGGCTGTGCGGGAATTTATAACCCTCGGCGCGAGGGTTTCTCGAATAGTCGAATTGTATCGAGAACGCTGTGATAGCGTTTGTTCGAAACGCTGTGATAGCATTTGTTCGAAACGTTGTGAAAACAGTGATAGCACAGGCCGGCGCAGCCAGGCCGAAAACACAAAACACAAATAAACAAACCCAATGCATGGTTCGCGGCAATATTATTTGCTCCTGCCCTCACCTGGCTTTAGAGTGTTGCGTGCTGGTAAGCCGCTGTCGTCTGCTTGGTCTATCTGCCACAACGATGGAAGACCCACTCTTTTCCGCACGCTCGAAGATAGAAGCCCTCCGAGCCTTCCTCGATTTCTGTGCGTGTGGACCTTACCGCCTTATAGACGAACGCTTTTGCTTCGCACTCCTGACGGTGCTGACAAGACGTTCTCTTGTCATGCCATTCACTTTTTTCTTTTCTTCTCTCTTCTTCCTATCATCTTTACTTCCTCTTCCTCCATCTCTAAAGGCGTGAGTCGTGCCCCAGCGACGGGAGGCAGAAAACAGCGTCCTTTTTATCTCTTCCTCTATCAGTAACCTCTCAATGTGCCCGCTACTGCCACTTTATACCCGCAAACTTCTTAATCTCATCTGTCCACCCATCTTTCGCTTTCCCCCTAAATCGCTTGTTTTGTTTTCTCTGGGAATCCAGTCAGTTACCCATAATGACCAGCGGTTATCCTGCCTACGTGCTACATTTCCGGCCCATGTCTATTTCCTCCTCTTGATTCAAACTATCATATCTTTAATCCCGGTTTGTTCCCTGTTATACTGTGCTCTGCATCGATATTGATCTTCATATTGTAGGAAATGTGGATCCCGATTTGGAAATTCAGAGCGTTTGCTCCACTATTATAGTTCATCACATAGCGGACATAGCGGCATATAGGCATCACGAAAAAAAAAAAGGAACGAAACCAGTTTGGCCTGTGTAGCTCATGAATATCATTATTGAGTAGATAATATAAATACCAGACGAATACATTCAAGTGCGGATCTGGCCGCTAGCAAAAGAACTGCTGGCCGCGTGTCTAAGACCTCTATTGCGTTTATATATCATTATCCACAACTGACGCAGCTCTACAATACTTCCAATGTTTGCGGGTGAATGCACCCTTGCATGGTCAGGCTTGATGGCTATCATTAACGTTCGTCTTCGTAGATTTGATGGCCCCACCACGATGGTCTAGTGGCTAAGGTACTCGGCTGCTGACCCACAGGTCATGGGATCGAATCCCGGCTGCGGCGGCTGCATTTTCGATGGAGGCGGAAATGCTGTAGGCCCATGTGCTCAGATTTGTGCGCACGTTAAAGAATCCTTGGTGGTCAAAATTTTCTGGGCCCTCCATTGCGGCGTCTTTCATAATCATATGGTAGATTTGGGACGTTAAACCCCTCATATCAATCAGTCAATCGTAGCTTTGATCTGAATTTTCAGCTCCGTCTGCTATCGAGCGGGGCAGGCGCTTTTGTGCTGTCTTTCTAGTAGGGGTTTAATGCCAGAATATTTGTAATGTGACATGCCTACAATACTACGAGCTCTACATGAAAATGGGGAGCAGTAAAATACATGAAGCAAGCTGCACAAAAAAGCGTAGCCACTCATCCACATGACACCGCAACATAATGAGTACGCGTTGGGCTTTAACTTGTTTTCAGCTCCACACGGAATGCCATCAGTGGTCAGGATTTTGTAGCGTATTTCCTACTTTTACTTTTTCGCGATAAACGCGCAGAGCCGCCTATATTCAAGAGTTCATGATGTTGGTCCAGACTGTTATCTTTGTCTACGTATACACGTATACGTACCATAAAATACGGCTTCACGAAGGGTGTAACTTATCAAATTCCACCAATAACGTTTTCTGCCCGAGTCACTCTAGCTTCTTTGTAATCGTATATGTAGTTTTACGTCTCTAAAAAACGATACGATTATGAAGGACGCCGTAGGGAAGGGCTTCGGAAATTTAGACCTTCTGGTGTCCTTTACGTCCGGTGACATCGCACAGTACACGAGCCTCTACCATTTTGCCTCCATCAAAATGCGAACGCCGTGGCCGGGACCGAACCCACGACCTTAGGGACAGCAGCAGAGCTCACTAGTCACTCATACACCAAGGCAGACCCTAGCTTTTTTGTCAAGTCTTTTTTTCCAATGATTTTTCTCCTGCACACGGTATCCCGCGTTATGACAAATATACCTTAATTATTTTATTGTTAGCGTTGCATACACTCTGAAAGTAAAAAAAGAGAACATAAAAAACAAATACTCAGATGAGTTATGAACTGCTGCTTACGTTTTCATAACGTTCATTGGATATAACCTACTTTATTCTCTTTTGTGTCACATTGCAGCGTGGCCACCTTCATTCGCGTTGCTGGTGGTGAAACACGTCATGTGCTTTTTTTTTCAACTACGGTAAAGTTACTATACCAAAAGAAACCCGGTGACGTCTTGTGCGACAAAAAAAATCGGTAGATCCCACGTTATATTGGAATCCATGTTATGTGAAGCATACGGAAGGAAGGTAATTATGTTTTAATTCTGTTGTGGACCGAAACGTTACCGATTGACTCCAGTATACGTACAAATGCTGTACGCACAAACATATGTACAACAGTTGCATATGTTTCTATAACCAATTGTTTTTTTTATAACCAACATCAATAAGGGTACATCAACACCAGAAGCGATAAGCTGATACATAGAGCTTGTGCTCGCGAGGATTGTAGCCGTCGAGAGTGCTTCAGAAATCTCAGAGGATGGCGTCTAACCACAATTTGCGTTATCCTAACGTGACGACTTTATCGTAGGAGAACATACGTAATGTTTATAAAACTAGATAGCCAGCACTGCACGTCCAATGGACGTTTCACGATCATTAGGATCTTTTTGAAAAGCACTACCGAGACCTCACATGGCTTTGTGCTAGAATACTTGATTGCCACGCATAACGGTTCCCTTCGATTCCTGATGGAAGCCTGACATTTATTCTTTGCATTCGTTGGGTCCACGCTACCTATGTCAGATTATTTTTAACACTCTCATGATCAAATTAGCAATGCCCGTTTTCGCCATTCCTGTGTAGATAAACTGTCAATCACCTGTGGCACATAGCCGCATATTATAGTCCGCGGTACACGTATATGGGCCACACGTGTCTGGAGGAAAGGTTTTCACGACGCACGTGACGGGATTGTGGTGTTATTCATGTCGTGACTAGCCAGTCATATTCGACAAATCATCTTACCTTCCCATACTAATTTTGATCTACCCCAAGTTAAGGCGGTGATCATGAGAGCACCCAGACGTAGATAGATAGATAGATAGATAGATAGATAGATAGATAGATAGATAGATAGATAGATAGATAGATAGATAGATAGATAGATAGATAGATAGATAGATAGATAGATAGATACGCTTAAAGTGCCTGTAGTACGCATAGAAATGTTTCGCGTTTAATACTCCATATAAAGTTAATTTACATAATGACTCTTAGGAAAGATGTTTGATACATCAAGGATTGTAAAAAAAAGCCTTGACAAGATCAAATCTTGTCGTGTCTTTCGAAATAATTGGTACAACCAAAACAAGACGGATATATTCCGTGATTTCTGCACAAAACAAATCAGAAGGGCCTTAAAGAAAGCGCTGAAGAAAGTATTTTAAGCCTTCTAAAGGGCACTTGACATGATTACGAATGAGAGGGAAATGTCTAAGAAGAATAAAAATTTTAAAATATATATACATCTTAACTTGTTTTATATGATGATGCTTTTGATACCACCGAGAGCCTACTACGAAGAAATTATGTCACGTGATTACCTGTCGACGCAGGATAAAATACAGTGGGGAAACTTCCAGTGGGTGTTCTCTTGCCGAATATATAAAACGACACGTTGGTATGTATATAAGCCTGTCACGGCACACCTCTGTAAAATTCGCCGTTTTAGTGTGGTTGTGGTTGCAGCAAAGTTTCTCTATCAATATCGCTTTTAGGAGAGATAAGTGCGTGCATTCTCAAACGAAATGAAAAAATACTCTACTGAACTTTTCTCGGGTCATCTTCATGGCACGCTTTATTCGCTTTTCGATAGTTGTCCATTTAATCTGAACTGCTCAGCTGTCGAAAACTCGTAAACCAAACTATTCTCCCAAGATGCTTCAGAGTCAATCTCATTTTAAAGCAGTCGCTTTTCTCGTGGTGTTTTGAAGTTGTCAAAAAAAGGAAGCTAGCTGGTCTTAGGAAAAACTCGACACTAGGTTAATTGGTTAAACATGATAAATGTTTTTGCACAAACTTTACACAAAGAAACTCGACACCGCGACGAAAGACGTACAAAACATAGCTGGTATGTCATGCCTTCCAGCTTCGCACCTTTTAATAAATCTTTGAGATTTAAAGGCTCAAGGAAACAGCGTTTTTACAAGTAGTTTCTTCTTGTTTTACAGCAGAGTGTTTATGCTCAAGGCTTGCCATGTGTCATGGATGAAAAATTATCATCACAATGAGCTGTCAAGCACTGTCTACTTCCCCTTCTGCTTCACTTCCAGGACACGTGGACCTATTTGTTTGGTATGAAGTGCAATAACTCGCTTGCTCGAGCGAACGACTACAGAATGAACGAGAGGAACAGAGAAATTCTTGGCCAAAGAAAAAGCTTTCTTGGCGAGGTGAGCTTTCAACCTGCGTACCCGCGATACGAATGCGAACGTCAAATTCACTCGGCTATATATCCCGGCCATAGCATAGTCTTGTACAGCAAGAGTTGGGAGAGAAAATAGAGAATGAGGAGAAGAGATGTGAGAGTGATGAGACGGAAAAGAACAAGTGGAGAACAAATAGAAAGACAGAGAAAACAGATAGAAGGAAGGAGAGAAGAAGCGAAAAGGAATGTGAGAAGATGAATACAGAGAAAGAAAGAAAGCGAAAAATAAAATGAATCAGACGGAACGAGAACACCAAAAGATAGAGGAACAAAGAAAGAAACAGACATAAACATAAAGAGATAGATGTGTACATAATTAAATAAATAAAGAGAGCAAGCATAGCCATGTATAGTATATAATAGCAAGGAGTAGGAAAGAAGCAGGTCAGAGGGTAGAAGCTTAGCCCATCTAGGACCAGCTAGGTGCCTTCGCGTTCTGCTGTCAGCTAGGCTTGAGCGAATTGGAGCAAGACGCGGTGATTTGTTATATCTATGAACATAACACAACCTTCACACCTCCCCCCCCCAAAAAAAATTAACGAGAAACAAGTTAGGTGATACAGATAGGAATATTTAAAAGCAGAAGAAACACCGAGTTGCTCGTGCGTGCGTCTCGTTCTCTATTTCTTTTTATCTTTATTTTTAGAACTGCGCTATACATTTCCCTGGTTAGAGGTAGCAAACTGGTTTTTTAGGCTGGCCATCATAGCTGTTCTTTACTTCACCTCTTCGAGTTTGTGACCCTGGACTAGGGAAGGAGTAAAAGAAGACATTACTGTTATTCCAGTGAAACCTCGGTGCAACGAAGTCGGTAAAATCACCAATGTACTTCGTTAAATGGAAACTCGGTAATGAAAGCGCTGGAAGAATATTTGCATAATTAAATAGACACTCGGTAATGGAAGTGCTGGAAGAATATTTGGATAATTATCAGCAGAAAAAATAAGGAAGGCAAAAAAATTTACAGCTTTGCCGCAAAGGTGAAGCAATGAACGTGATAGAAACAAATTGGAAGGTCACTCGGAGACTCGCAAGCAGATCAAAACGTGCCCGGCATTTCTCCCACACAAACGACGTACGAAACGTACGCACAGGTACAGATGAACGCATATAGGTGTCTCAGCTGTTACTTCGCTGTGTCTGAAACGTGTGCCCTTTCCGCAAACAGAGATTGTGCAACGAGTGCAGTAAGTGCGCCTGGTAACTAAACAGAATTGTTCTTGAAAGCCCAAGGCGTAAGATTGTCCGCATTGCGAGATAAGCGAGCGCACGCGAGATCGTCCGCCCTGCCCCCTCTCCGCGGGGGAGAGTACGCGTGGGTAATAAGAGGTGTGGCAGCTTGGGCTAGTTGGTATGGCATGACGATAGTTATACCGCGAGAACAAAACGACGACGTAATAAGAGCACGCGTCACCGCGTCGTGACGATGTGGTGACGCGCGCTCACTGCTGGTAAAGCTGAAAACACGATAGTTCCCCCTAAGATGCCCGTCACCAGCGTTAAGTGGTAGATATAACTAGCTTGCCGTTTGAACATTGAAGGAGGTGCTCCTTCGTGGTTCAGTGGCTAACGCCTCGCACTTGCAATTCAGAGGTCGAAGGTTTGATTCTGCACGCCGAAGTTCTTTTCTGGATTACGTTTCTTTCTTGCGTTTTAGTATGTATAGATACGTATACATATACGGTGAATGACACCGATGCCAGCGGCAAAATCAAGCCGAGAGTGTCCATATAATTGCTATCGCAATAAGAATCAATTTTCTTCAACCTGAGATTTGACTACAGCTGCTCGATGCTGCACCGACGAGATGTCCTCTTCGCAGCGGCCGAATCACGCGCGAACCAGAAGAAAGATATAAAACAAAGATTGCTTTCGGAAAGACCGCATGCAACTCAACTCTACAGAACGGCACTAAAACGTCAATATACAGTAAGAGCTTGTTAATTTTGATTGCGCAGCACATGAAAGCGTTTTGAAATTGAATCGAACGTTTCTAATGATCGAAAGTATGAAAAACAATGAACAAATTAGTGTCCGTTACTAGTGCTTATGTTGCACAAAAACAGTGTTAATTGTCATTCACGACTTCGTTTACAAATTGACCATGGCTCAAGACCCCCATGCCTTAAGGCGAAACATGCTTTGAACCATCTGAACCCGCCTTTTAGTAGGTACCGCCCCCACCAACGCTACCTAGCGCACACGACGATAATGTTTTTGCCGGAAAACTCACCGGCAACTATTCGTTCGTCTATAACAATGTAACAAGCGAACTTTGTTACTATGCGGGCCACGGCTGAAGCACTTCATTTCCAAAAGCTTCTGCCAAGTTTACCTTTTGAAACATTGGGCTCACATTACCCGAAGTCAAAACGAAGCTATAGTGTCGGATTCACTGTGGACAAAATTGTGGTTTTTAAAAATGAAATCATGTGGTCCGTGCAGTTTTGAAGGCACGCACGCTGCCTACGTCCAGAGTCAAAACTAAACTGCTGAGCATCGTATCTGCTGCTGAATAAACTTGGCTCGCCATTGCTCAATTATATATTTCGACTATGCACTTCTGAATGCACGTGGCATAAAGTAAACTACCCCTTGTCGGAGCTTTGACCTCAGTCACTATCGACGCCATCATAGAAAAAACAACAACAACAAGCAGTTCGCGGGCGCCGAGTAAACTCGAAATTGAAACAAGTTTTATGAAGCTGCTGAAGCCTTGGTCACCGACAACGCGATGAAATTGTAGATGGCGACAACGCCTTTTTTCGAAGGCCCACCACGGTTCGGGATGTTTACAAACGCCGTTTTCGCTGGTTTGCGTCGCAAACAGGCACTTCGGCCTCGACATGCTCCAAGTATCGTCCGAAATAACCGGGTTGTACGATCAAACAATGCCTATTTATTAGGATTTTGACGCTATTAAACACTACATATGCGTGCCGAGACCAGAAAACACGTCCGAATTGAATTTTCTGAATTAACGGGGGTTGAAATAACGAGAGTTTTTACTGTATCGAAACGGATGGTGCGTTTGGTTATATTGGGATTCAGTCCTCGTGGATGGAGCAGGGGTTATGGTGTTCAGTTAGTGACCCGAAGGTGGCAGGTTCAATGGCGGCCACGGAGGTGACATGTCGGTGGAGGCGAATTGGTAAAATTGTAGATACTCGTGTACTGCGTGATGTCGGCGCACGTTAAACACTAGATGGTCAATATTTCCAGAGCCCTCCACTATGGCGTGTCTTATATTCATGTTGTGGTTCTGATATGAAAACCCCAGATATTATTATTATAATGAGATTCAAGATGCATGGTGTTCTATGGGCATGGAGTTCTGAAAACTCAATTATCTCATTATACAGAGAATTTCCTTATATTAACGTTCATTGTGTACAGTATAAACGTATTCAACGTGTAAACAATAAAAATAAAAAATGAAAATACATAAGCAAGCAAGCAAAGACGAGAAGCTTACATGATTCTTGTGTTATGCTGGAGTGATACCTGCCCCCGGTCCTGCTAGCCTAAAAAAAACACAATGTCCTGTGCCATGTTGTGCCATGTCTTACAATGCCTAGGGCTACTATTGAGGATTGCCGCGCTACAAGAACGCACTCTGCATGGACACAGTATGTGTTACACTGGGCAGACATTGCAAGCAGAAATCAGAGAAAACTCGGGAGCTTGCAATAAAAGTTCGTAGCTGCAGGGCAGTAACCATGAAGAATGCTATAGATAATGAAGCTCTGTGAGAGAGAGAAAAAGAAATGGGGCTTAATGAGGGACAAAATGAGATGTCACGAGGAAAGCCTCCCTACCATTGGCAATGGAACAAGGAAATAGGAATTAGACATGTGCAGGTAGTGGAGGGAGACAAGTGGCGATGCAATAATTGATCATCATTGTAAGCCTGCCTGTCTTTTAGGTCCACTGCAAGCTGAGGTAGATGACCTTGAATAGACTCCATAATATGTGCGATCTTTTTCTCATTCCATCGCTGTAACTCACGGTGGAGCATCTACACTACATACGCATTACGTGGCTTTCCAGCTGCATTTTCCCTCTGCGGCAGCTCGAATATTCACTGCACTTGTTTTTTTTCCTGTAATACACTCAACTGTTTTATTGTCTCTTGATGTCACGCCGACCATTTTTCGTCCCATGGCATACTGTATAGTGCTTAACTTCTCAATTTTTTTTTCATTGCTTTTGTGTAAATCTGTCCCATATGTTAGCACTGAAAAAATGAAATTATACACTTTTCGCTTCAGGGGCGGCGGTGAGTTGCCGCCACTCGTGATTTGAAAATCCCTGCCGTAAAGCTCCAGCTCACTCTTACTATTTGGCGAATTTCTTTTTTTTTTTCGTGTGGAGCATTTCTTAGTCGCGTGATGTCGCGCTTCAGCGTCGGCACCGTCCATACTCGCACTGCGCATGCTCGGCTCCTCTGGTGCCTCGTCTCGTCTGAGTCGTCTCCCTCGAACACGAGTAATGGTCTATATATGAGCGGCGGAGCACGCGTTCGGAATTTAGTCAATAGCGTCTTTGCGAACCTCTTCCTCGAACTTTTCTTTCTCGAACGCGCGTGGTGTGTATATAAGGGGGAGAGCGCGCTAAAGATTCAGTAAAGGGCGTCTTCTCTCCGTCCAGTACAACGATGGTACCAAGCACTAAAGACACTCTTTAACTTTACACTCCTTGTCTTCGCTTCTCCTTCATGAAATGAAAAATAATACTAAAGACGAAATAACAATTAAGCATTAACGACACATACCCAATAACGCAACATTGACGCGATACCCCCTCCCCCCACTCTGCGACGCAGTTATTCGAGTTCCCCCCGTGGGAAGATACTGTCATCAATTTTCACATGACTAGACTACCTATTTAGTAAATGGCCTAGATAAACATAGTCTTGCACCTATTCAAGGAGATGGCTGCCTATTCGGAATTTATGTTCACTCACCATTCGACTTACGCAGACTTCTGTGTGCACCATGTGCATTGTCTACGTGTGCAAAACATTCTCTTGCTCGAATATTCCGTGTTTCTCCGCAAACATATAGAGGAGTGAATGAAGTTGCCCGCATAAAAGCGTGTATTCATCCACGAACGCTAGACCCGAGTATTGCAGCCTATAACAAACTGGAACTCTGACAACGCTTTTATTGCATTTGCACAGGCTGTTTCCATTCACGCAACATCCTATCCAAGAAAAATTTTTGCGTCTAGGCAATATACTGTAGGCTTCATGGCTGTAATATGAACTACATGTGAATATATGCGTGCGAAGTACACGTATGTAAAACTAAACATCGCGCTTATATACAGGCATTTATGACACTATAACATCGCACTCATGGGCGCTCGTATAAATATGATGTCTGTTCTAAATCTCTACTCCCATGAGTAGTTCCGCAAGGGTGCGCAAAGTTGATCCACAATCCCGAAAATATTCCAAACAAGACATGCAGCTGTGTCTCTAAAGCAGTTCCACACCGGACCAAAAGCTTAACGGCCAAGTCATTGTGCATTATATGAAAAAAAAAACACTTCTGATGCTGGCTGTATTTTTTCAACACAGGTTCCTGAGATCAAGAAATTTGTAATTCAATATGTTAGTGTCATACTGTGAAGGCTTCATAGCTAAAAGCATGCTAAGAGTGCGATCCATTCTTCGTTCATGGATGCCTTTCTTCTTTCTCGGATGCCTTCTTACCTTTTTCATTATGTAAAATTGGTGGTCTGGGCGTGCTGGTTTAGCATATTTTGCCGTGTAATACGCGAGAATGCGCACACACACAGCACACACACACACACACACACACACACACACACACACACACACACACACACACACACACACACGACAGCTCGAATTTCCAAGGCAAGCCCTCGTCTATAGTACATCTCTGTCACGTGCAATAGCGGCCGACGCTGGGTGGGTACCTCGCGCCGTCGCACGAGGAAACCATGGATTGGCGCCGAGCTCACGCGCGCTCGAGCAGTCTCGAGCAATCGAAGGGTCCAGCAGTCCCTTCCTGATCTCTAAAGTGTGTGAACGTAAGTCTCTCGCCGCCTCAGAAGCCACATATATCCAGGGCCACGTCGCCACGTCACAGCAGTATGAGCAGGGAGCGGCGTGAATGCAGTCGGCCGTCGTGTAATGGCCAGGTGTCTTCAGAAGGTGGGGCCAGCAGCAATGCCACAGTGCCCCAATATGGAGCCACATCTGGAGAGTCGTCGCCCTCGTCATGCATGGCCACATCTAGTACTTCGCTGACTCAGCCATCAAGCAAACTCACGACAGCCAACTTGACGGAAGCGATGGTGGTGCAGACAGGCAGCCTGGTGTTTGGGGAGCGGCAGCGCAAGCGTTGTCGCCCGCTGGACAGCACAAAGGACGTCACAGCCCAGAAGGCCGCGCAGCAGATTGCAGCTGCCCAGCAAGCAGCAGCTGCTCAGCAGCTTCAGCAGTCGCCACAGCAACAGCAACCTCTGCCTCTGCTGCAGGCCGATACCGAAGGATTTTCTGCCCCACCATCATCACGGTCCAATAGCATCCCGTTACCCAGTTTCAGTAGTACCTTTGCACACCTAGTAGGCCGCAGTCGCCATGGCGAGAAGAGTTCAAAGGCCAAGTGGCCCTCTCCATCCCAGGGTGGCAGCAGCAGATCATCGCCGTCGATCAGTGGAGAGTGTGAGACCACCGAAAATTGCAGCGCGGGGGGCAGTAGTAAGCGCAGCACCGCCGGGTGCCCGAGGCTTCGAAAGAAGGTTCCTCCCATGCATTCACCGTCTGCCCAAACTGCGGCCGCCGGCAGAGCCACCAACGACCTGCCCTCAGTGATGGGAAGTGGCAATATTGACCACACATATTGCCGGAACCTGAGCCCGGGTGGGGAAGAAGGCAGCCGTCCTGCATCAGATGATTCAGTGCTTACGCAGCCTGCCCGCGTTGAGTCCTACGATGACACCTTTGAGTCGAGTAATATTCAAGGCAAGATGCTGCAGCCATCTAAGGACCATGAGGACAAATGTGGGCGAGTGTCATCAGCATTGCCCCTAGAAGGTTGGGCGTCAACGTGTCAAGTGGGGCCCCCCTGCGTCAGCTTGCCTTGGAGTCCCGCATGGCCCGAATCAGCCACTGTACCAAGCTTGATTCCGCAGACTCTGGAGCAGCTGCGTGAACGTCAGTGGGACCAGGACTCTGGCTTTCTCATGAGGCAGAGCCATAACTTTGACATTGCATCGCTGTTGTCGTGTCTTCATCAGCTGCGCTCAGAGAACATGGAGTTGGAATCTCGAATCAGTGGCCTGCAAGCACGCCGGGACCAACTGCTGGCTGTCAACGCACGACTCCGAGAAGCGCCCATGTACAACTCTCCCATGCCTCTTGTGTCTCACGCTTCTGCTGCAGAAGTCAATGCGGCAGCAGCCATGAGCTTCTGCACGAGAACCGACTTGCCAACATCTGCGGGCTCTTCCATCGACAAGCTCCCTGGTGTACCACTGGGCTCCCCCCTTGGCTTCCCTTCCTCGGCCCAGCCAGTTACTGACCACCAGCCACACCAAGGAAACGAGTTGAGTACAACATCACAGCACAGCTTCCCTGAATGTCCAGTGATGGGGCGCCCAGGAGGAGTTTCCTCCGCCGAGAACTCATCGCACCGAGGCTCCACTCTGTCAACCTCTCGCCAGTCGAGCAATAACTAGGAGCCGCCTGCGCTGATCACCTCAGTGAAGTCTGTAGAGGATACATTCTCGTGATGTTGCGCATCAAGGAAGCATTGTCAATTGTTCGCACTTGGGACAGGCAGTGCGAGGAAAACATGGATCGGCGCCGAGCTCACGCGTGCTCTAGCAGTTTCGAGCAATAAAGCATTAAAGCAAAGGGTCTGGCAGTCTGTTCCTCATCTCCAATGTATGTGGAAGTAATTCTTACTCCGCCTCGGAATCCACATATATCCGACGACCATAATGGCAGGTCACAATACCCCTTTCCCTTTTTTTATATAAAGCATCTCCTGATCGGGCCTATGTCACGCGGCGTCAGCAGCGTCCGCACTCACACCACGCATGCGCAGCCCTCCTTCCCTTTCTCCAACAGCTGCACGTTATTCTCTCTACTTCTCTCATACCACCTGCTTGCACTCGCTCCCTCTCTGTCTTTTCTAGGCACCTGTCCCAGTGGCGTTATTATCCCCATTGCGCATGCGCGTCTCCCTCACTCTCCTCTCCTTAGTTCCCCTCTTCTGTCTCGCAACGCCGACGCAGGGAGCATTTTCTAACCTACGCGCACTCCCCTCTTTTCTATAGGCTTCCTCCCCGCGGCGTTTATACCACCAATGCGCATGGGCGTCTCCTCCCCCTCTCTCTTTGCCTACGCTACCCCTCTCTGTCATTGCTATGCCAACGCAAGCAGTGTCTGCTAGCGAGTTCCTTGATTGAAAAAAAAAAGACTGCTCGCGCTGCGCAACCGTTCGCTGGCCATCCCACATTTCACGGTGTTGTGACGGCGACGCAACGAAGGGAGCACACTGTAGATCTAGAAGGAAACTATTAGGCCGAACTTGTGACCGGTAACGAAAAGTCAGATTACACTGATGCCCACACTGGCACTGACCGAGGCGAACAGAGCGTCGGCCGCTGATCAGCTGACAAGCAGCGAAGTGTGTCGGCATTTATACAGGTGCAGTCAAATATTTCTGACTTTTCAGTGCTCGTCGCGCAAGTTCTGGGATAATATCGAGTGTTCGAGTCTTGAGCGCAATCTTGACAGAACAATCTACAATGATCGCGAACCTTCTCGAACAATGAGGCGTAGTTCGCGCTTAACGTTTCTGACAGGCTTTGTGGGCAAAAACCGGATGAAACAAGGGTGAAAATAATGAACAGGCATGGCATTGTCCCTTCTGCAGAAAACATCGTCTCGGTGCTTATTACTGCCTCGCGGTGATGGCCTAGTAGCTAAGGTACTCCGCTGCTGACCCACAGGTTGCGGGATCGAAACCCGGTGTTGGCAGCTGAATTTTCGATGGATGTGAAAAGGCAGTAGGTCCTTGTGCTCAGGTTTAGGTGCACGTTAACTCTTTCGGCCCTCGCGTCTTATAAAAAGGACGGGAAGAAATTTTGCTGCCAAATGTGACGTAATGAAGTCAGAAATTCAAAAAGGTACCCTAATTATACTCAATACACAGGCGCAAGCACAGGTAGTAATTTTTTCGTCGTCGTCTTCTTTGAAACTCTGCGATATGGAAAACAAAACAGCGGAATGCAATAACGACGACACTCGCCACAGCCAAATAATAAATGACACCTTACTGGTTAAATATTAGATCTGTAGCTATCGTATTCATTCATGTTGTTTATAAGATCTCTAACGTGCGATTTACAAAGTGGGTCTTCCTTAACACTAAAGTATCGCCTGAAGCAGTGGACAACCTTCATGTCCTAAAATAGGACACCAGAGTTCAGTGGTTGTCAGACCCCTGAATGCATTTAGGCCTGTCCAGATGTATAGCTTTTATAAAAGATCCCAATTTCTTGTTATTCTAGTGAAGAAACCTGCCCATATCACTTAGATAATATGTAAGGGGTAGCTAATAGTGAGATAGTGCGTAATGAATTCATTTTATGAAATATAATAATGATGCGTGATGGAGCTAGAAGATGACGTCGACGATGTGCAGTTCAATCAGGTTGCCCTTGCTAACATGGGCGGAAATAATTCTGGCCCGGCAAAGCAGGATTCGGCAATTTTTATGATATTGGCTTTTCCAAAGTGTTCAAAAAGTAGACAGTGGTCATTGAAGTGCAATGAGAAGCTATGTATCACAAGCGCAAAGTTTTCCTACGGGACATTTTAGGCGCTGTACCGAATACGTGGTTGCTATATGTTAGTTTCACAACGATAACTTGCAGTAACAGGGCTAAATTAATAGATGTATTTAAATTCACTATATTTCACTTTACAACCACTAAGCCCTGGTGTCCTATCTTTAATACATGGAGCCTTTTTTGGCATACCGAGAAGATGCTGAGAAAAAAATTGTGTTCTCTAGGTAGTAGTAGCTCTTAATCAACAAGAAATAAAAAACATCTGCTGGTATCAGGGCTGAAAGGGTTAAAGACCCCCAGGTGGTCTAAATTTCCGAGCCCTCCACTATGGCATCTCTCATAATAATATGGTGGTTTCGGGACGTTAAACGCCACATATCAAATCATCTGTGCTTGTAACAAAACAAGACCTAAAAAATTCATGCAACAAAGCAAGAATGTGCAATAATAAACTAGTACAAGCAATAAACCACAACAATATAGAAACACCAAGAAAGAATATAGTCCTTAGATACGCGCATAAAATGGCTTGAGGCGCACGACATGAACGACTTCAGCTAGCGCACGCCACTTTTGAGAGTTCTTGACGTCGTCGAGGACAACCTCGTAGTCGAGTGTACTGAGACGTCGAACAACCCAGTACGGTCCGAAGTACCGTAGCAGAAGTTTTTCCCCGAGTCCACGTCAGCGTAACGGCGTCCACACCCAGACATGATCACCGGGCTGGCATTCCACGAAACTTCGTCGAAGACAAACGGCGGCTGCCGGCCGACGGTTGGTTCTAGATGAAAAGACGGGCGAGTTGTCGAGCTTCTTCGGTGCGCTAGAGATAGATAGCCTCGTCGATGTTTCTTTCGTTGCTGAAGTTGTGTAGCATGGCGTCGAGCGTCGTGTTCAGGCTCATTTCATACACCAGCTTGTATGGCGTCATTTGCGTCGTTTATTGCATGTTGGTGTTGCACGTGAAGGTCACGTGCGGAAGAATTGCATGTCACGTCTTGTGTTTGGCGTCAACATGCAGGATCATCGTACCAGCAATTATCTTGTTAAGACGCTTGGGGAGGCCATTGGTTTGTGAATGGTAGGCGGTGGTCCGGTGGTGAATTATTTGGCTGTATTTCAGGATCGCAAGAGTTAGGTCCTTAGTAAAGGCCGTACCTCTGTAAGTAAGAAGGAGTTCTAGGGCTCCGTGAAGCAGGAAGATGTTCTCGACGAAGAACTACAAAAAAGAAAGAAAGAAAAAAAGGAAAGGAAAGGAAGGAAAGAAGGGGAAAAGACGGAAGGAAGGAAAGAAAAGAAGCAAGAAAGACAGAAGGAAGGAAGAGAGAATGTAAGGAACAAAAACGAATGAAGAAAAGCAAGAAAGGAAATGGAAGCAATAAAGTAAAAAGGAAGGAATGAAGAAGGGACGGAAGGAAAAGGAAGGAAGGAAGGAAGGAAGGAAGGAAGGAAGGAAGGAAGGAAGGAAGGAAGGAAGGAAGGAAGGAAGGAAGGAAGGAAGGAAGGAAGGAAGGAAGGAAGGAAGGAAGGAAGGAAGGAAGGAAGCCTTCTTTTTCGCCTTCTTTAAATGGTACATTTCAGTTCCGTAGATAATGTAGGAAAAGATGTATCTGCACCACTAACGTCGTCGCAGCTATTTGCTGGGCTGCTTGATTTTTTATTTTTACTGGACGGGCAGTGAGTAGTGAGATTTAGCAACTGCGGCGCATACCTGCTTTCATGGTGGACCATGACATTTCATGACGACTATAGACGCCGACAAGTCTAGATTCTAAGGGGCATCGCACTTAATACTCGGTTTTGCTGAAACTTAGAAAATTAAAACGTAACGAAATGAGTTTCAACAAAATCTCAGTTAACGTTGACAGTTGAAATGCATTTATAGTATGTCGAATATGGGTCATTTAGGATGTGGATCTGGCACGAGAATTTGAAAAACATTGATCATCATCATTATAATCATCTTCTTAATATCATTATCATCAGCCTGACTGCGTCCACTGCAGGACAAACGCCTCTCCCGTGTTCCGCCAGTCAACTCGGTCATGTGCCTGGAGGAGTCTCTCTCAAGCGTTCACAGAGAGCAGACGTGTTGCCCGGAGCTCTCGAGCCCGCAAGAGACGCTATCGCGTCCCTCGCAGTGCTCCTCGCGTTCCTGGACTCTTATACTCGTCCGAGTTTTGTCAAGAAGAGTACTCTTTACAGATCATGCACTTGGATTTCTACCGCCGATTTTGGTGACCTGAGCCCTGTGACAGCGTCTTGTGTCTTCTGAACGTCTCTGGGGCAGCTGTCATCGCGACTACCATAACAGAGGAGTCTCCACCATTCTCGGCTACGCCATTCGAAATCCCGTCACGTTCCCTGGCTCCCACATCGTCACACAGGCGCTGGGCGAGTGTCGCGTGCACTCGCGTGCTGTGAAACCTAACCTCCAGTGCCAAAGCGGTACGGTTGTGTCATGAACAGGCGCAGAGACTGTGCAAAGTCATCAGCGAGAAACTGAAAAACTTCGCCTACCGGTGCCTGCTGCCGACATCGAGACAATTGCAAAGAGCCTGACGTCCTCGGCGGCCTCCGGCCCTACCACTAGCACCACAGCATCTTTGATCACAGCAGCGGTGCTTCATACAGTGCAACCCAAAGATCCCGGCTCAGTTAATAGGCTCCTAACTTCTTCCTCGCTCGTGGCGGATTGTGTGGAATCTTGCGCTGTGACGAGCTTGCCGTGCGCGCACGTCACCGATCCGCAAAACGTACAACTGCCATGAGACGAGGCAGCTGACTTTGCCGACATGAACACTACATCAACGCGAAAGTGTTCGCGTCCTAACGAGTCATGCAGCGACGATGAGGGTGCCTCGCGCAAGATGCACGCCGTAGCGACTGAACGTGCCACGTCTACGTCGCTTACCACACCGTCTAATGATGCGGCTGCCCATGAAGACTCCGTCACTCACGAAACTGATGGAACTAATGAGTCTGAGTTTCAGACCATTCTCTTCAAGTCGAAGAAGTGCCGACAGCGAGCCTCGACATCTCAGGGACCCGCTGCCCACACTGGTCCTCGTCCTTCCGCTGCACCTACGGCTATGCCTGCCCACGTTGCCCCGGGCCTGCTAATGCCCTCACAGCGACTTGGTCCGCTCCTGAGGTGTACGGGCCGCTGAACACAATATGCTGGCATCTGCATCATCGTCGCTCTTTGTCGAATTTATCGGGAGCCCCAAAGCCTGCCCTAAAAGCTCTGCGTCGGACAAACGTGACGGCACCCACTGAAGTGACGACTGCCGTCCAGTACTAGAGTGACCAAGAATCGGGTTAGTGTCCAAAGCGTTGCAGACCCTACTCGAAAACTCTTCGCTCGTGCTTGACCCAGAGCATGCGTACGCAAAGGGCTTTGGGGCCCCAAACTTTTGAGGCCCCTATTAAAAAATATTTAATGTCGTTTTTAGTATTGGCAGTCCTGCAACAGCTAGAGTGGTTATCTTGCCCAAACACTCGGTAATGAATTTAATTAAGCAATGAGTGATGAGTCAAAACAGAAACCAAAACAGAGAGCTTCTCCATCCTTCATGGTAAGTATCAAATTACGTAATAAAATTCATATTCGATGACGTCACGAGATCTGCTACATACCACCACGGCTGGTCAGGGTGTAAACATAGCTCACGTGCCTGTTCTGACGCGCGAAAAGCTCATTGGCGATGTTATCCGACGGGGCATCAAGCTGTGCCAGCTCGTTTGAACTTATATCAGTGACTTAGGAGACCTTATCAGCAATACTTGCAGCTAATTTTTGAGTGCGGAAGCATCGCCTTTTGATTTCAACTCGCCAGTGCCTGAAGTATCTGACGTGTCCCAAATCGATCACCTCGTTGCGCAAAATTATGCATGCTTACCCCCGTATTCAGAAACCCTCCTTCAGTCGATCTTAGCTTGCCACCGCCTTTAAGAGGACAGGGTAAGAAAATATTGAAATAAATTTGTTTTTTTTTTGCGCAATTTGAAATCTTCAGTCTTTTCTTGAACAAAAACAGTCATTTGTTTGTTCAAGCGCGACTTTTTTTGAGGGAGGGCGGTCTAAAAATCACATATTTCAAAACCTATGCAGCGACATGCTTCACCTGAGGTACGGTTCACCTGAGTGAATACGTGTGCAGCTAAAAATGCACAAAAAATAAAGGGCACAAATTTTTTGACAAGTTTATTGGGAATGATATTTGGTCTAGCAACAAGTGTTTTATCTGTTGAGTCAATGTTTAGCCGCTGATCAAAATACTTCGTGGGCGGTTTTTTTTTGCGCGTGTTCTTTGCGCGCGTTGCGCGCGTTGTTCGCAGAGTTACAAAAGTGTTATGGTTTAAATATTAGAAGAAATATAGGCAGCTCACAGGACATGCGAAAGGCTGTCTGGGCTGCATATCCTGCGAAAGGCTGCATAAGCGAAATGCTGTATATCTTGGCTGCAGAGAAAGCATCTGAGGTCTTCCGCTCAAACATTACTTATTTATATGGCGACTTCAACGTCCCGTCAATTGATTGGGACAGACTTTCTTCCTCATGTAACGTATCAACTGAATTCATTCATTTGACCTTGGACTACAACGTCTCCCAAACTGTATCCCAGCCAACCCATGATTTAAACATACCGGACCTTATTCTTACAAGTCATCCTGAAACATTAGTACACATAGATCATGTAGATGGTTTCAGCGATCATAGTTTGCTTTCAGTCGTTTTAAATATACCTTCTTCCGTTACTGATATGTCGTCGAAACTCATTCGTAATTACAATAAAAGTAATTACGTCGCAATAAATAGTGAACTAGATATAACTCATTCGTAATTACAATAAATACAATTACGTCACAATAATAGCTTTTGGGAGCATGAAATGCTGCCATAGTAGGTCAGTTGAAGAAAATTGGCTGATGTTTAGGGAAAGGATGTCCACATTAATAGATATATACATTCCTCGCATTAAGATCAGTAACTGTACATCTAATCCTTGGTTCACAAAAGCCCTTAGCCGTTTGAAAAATAGAAAAAAGCGGATGTATAAGCACGCCAAACGCGTAAGAACACCATCAGCATGGACTGATTACAAGGCCTACCTTAAATCATACTGCTCCGCCGTGCTCACAGCAAAGGATAAATACTTTTCAATCGATCTGCCACAATACTCAAGAACAATCCAACAAAGTTTTGAAAAACATTGAGCCCAAACCAAGGAAGTTCACAAATTGTCTTGCACAATGACAACGCAGTTGCCCTTTCTGAGAGTGAGTGCTCTGCGGCTTTCAATTCCCTTTTCACGTGCGTATTCACAAGTGAGGATAGCTCAGCGGTACCACTTGCACATGATTTCGATTATAATTACACAGCACCAATAGACACTATGATCAAGGGCATTGCTTCACAAATAAAGAATCCTAAATTATCTTCCTCGCGTGGGATTGATGGAATAAATTCTAAGATACTAAAAAACACCATATCTTTGTCAAGCATCACCCTGTTTCATATCCTCATGTAGTCCTTATCGTCCGGTGTTCTTCTTTCTGACTGTGAAATAGCAAAGGTAGTGCCTATCTACAAAAATGGAAGTAAAAATGCATGTGAAAATTACAGGCCCATCTCACTTACCTGCATTTGCTACAAATTGCTGGAACATATCATTGTTTCGCATGTTTACAAACACTTCGTGTCGGACAACTTCATTTTCTCGAATCAACACGGTTTCAGAAAAGGCTTTTCTTGCGAGACACAATTACTCGAATTTACAACAGATATCCACCTTAACATGAATCACTTCTTCCAAACAGACTGCTTACTCCTTGACTTCTCAAAAGCGTTTGATTGCGTTGCACATGGCCGCCTTATATCAAAACTTTCAGCTCTAAAATTGGACTCCTCTACATTGTCATGGCTACGTAACTTTCTATCCAATCGAGAGCAATTTACTTCTGTTAATGAAGTCGATTCCTCTAAATCTATCATTTCTTCTTGTGTGCCGTAGGGTAGCGTCCTTGGGCCTCTGTTGTTTTTAATCTATATAAATGTTCTGCCTAACAACATCACCTCTCGCATACGAATATTTGCCTATGACTGCATATTTTACCGCCCAATAACCAACATTGGTGATTATATCACGCTTCAACGAGACCTAGAAATACTAAACCTGTGGTGTAACGCATGTCTCATGACACTAAACGTGTCGAAGTGTAAAATTATGTCTTTCACCCGCAAACCTGTTAATTCACAGTTTTCTTATTACATCAACAGTAATGTCATATCGCCAACCACGACCTATAAGTATCTAGGCGTGCACCTCACTCCTAATATATCATGGTGAGAGCACATAACTTGCGCATGTGCCAGTGCATCAAAATCATTAGGATTCTTGCGTCGAAACATGCGCAGTGCAGCCTCCCCCTTGTGAAAACTTGCGTATCTAACTTTTGTGCGACCGCAGCTTAAGTATGCACCTCCGATTTGGTCACCACATCAGAAATGCCTAATCAAAGCATTAGAAATCATTCAGAATAGGACAAGCCGTTTCATTGCTCACAACTATAGTAACCGGTCTAGCATCACGCAAAAAAGTAAACTATCATTACCATCGTTAAGTACCCGCCGTAATATTGCATTGTTGTCATTGTTCTATAAGGTCATTCACTCTGACGACTTATCACCACCCTGTTTGAAACATCAAGTCTATACATCGCGAAGATTGCACAACACTGTCAGTTACACCCGCCTATATGGTGCGACGCAATCATTGAATCCCCCCCCCCCTACCTCGCTCTAATCATCTCTGAAACAGCTTACTAGGCAACATTGCTTCACTTAGAGACCATGACGCTTTTTGTCTTCAGTCGAACAAACATTTTTCGACACACTTGGCTTAGTATTCTTGATTTTTAATAGTAAAACTTCTTTTTGATAAGCTTTTGTAAGGGCGCCTTTCAAGCTGATGGCGTCTGTGTTTTCATACCACTGTCATACATTTTTTGTTTTTTTAAAAACGCAATTGTATAGTGACTGTACTTCGTAATATATTACTCCCACGCAATACTTACTATGTCGTGCGCAAATAATTTTTTTCTTCGTTTTGCACGTATAGTCACCTGTTGATCTCTTTTCTCCTTGTTATTTTATTATACTGCCCTGTAATTGTACTCTGTGGAAATCATCCTTTACAAAGGATTGAATTGTACTGTATACCCCCCTCACCCTATGCCTCTAGGGGCTTGTGAGGTATTCTCAAATAAACAAATAAATAAATAAATAAATAAATAAATATTGCCACGTGGCATCAACAGATACCCATACATCTTACGGCCTTTGCCCGAACGAAGCTAATACCTGGTGCCAATTCAACAAAGTCCAGTTCAGTGATGAACCATACGTTCACAAAGGACATATTCCAGCATGTGTTCTTGAGGCTGTTCAGCCAATTCATGGGCAACGTGATATTCCCAAATTATTTCTGAAATGCCTCTATGGGAAAACTCAAAACCCCAACGAGTCGTTCAACGATGTTCAACAATGTTGTGTGGAAGCGCGCTCCACACCTAAAACTGAAAATATGCAGTCTTGACGCTGTAATCACCGGGAACGGGGACAGTACAGCTCGTGTTAATGTGCTGAACTTGTTTGGAATTCAGTCAATTTGCTACACAGTGCAGGGCCTACGTGCACTTGACGTGCGTCGACAGTACTTCGCTGACAGGGCTGCGAAGCAGGCGAAAAAGGAGGTCCGCCAAAAATAAAAAAGTGATATTGGTGATGTATATACTGTTGGTGCCTATTAAATATGTCTTTAAATGGATGTTTATTTTGTAGCACTCTTGAAATAAAGCATATTTATTACTTGAAGCGTGAGTATCTCAAGACATGCGTTTTTTTTGTACTTATGTACCTTTTTCTCAGCAACCACTGTATCTAAAAACATAAATTTCGCATAGTATTTAGAGAAAAATAGAGAGAATATACTGAAAGATAATTATTCTTGTGTGAAAAGTACTTTGTTAACATGACATCTAATACCAAATAACGGGTGATACTTAGGTACCTCAAGTAAAAAATTACAAAAAATTAGCATTACAAGTCTCAGGGATAATTCTGCTTCAGTAAAAAGAAAAATGAGTTATCATCACAATGATAGTAAAATAATTACAGTAACTTTTATGGTTACGAAGAAAAAAGTACATCAAGTTGGCTTAAAATACGTGGCGGGTATACCCTGTTCCTTTAATGAAGCTCAAACGCGTTTCGAACGCGCTGCTTTACGCGGCGCCAAGGCACAGCAAACTCGTTTCAAACGCACTGCATTGAAGGTGGTGGCAAGTCAAGTGTAAGTCAAGGAGCGTTTTCGGATACGGCGGTTAGTGTAAGACCCTGCGCGTATGCAGCTGACAAAACTGAACTGTGCTCGCGTCGTCGTTGTCTCATAGAAGAAAGTGCACGCTGCATTCTTCTCCTGGGCAAAGCGAGGTTGTTTTGAAAAAGAGTAGGCACTTACGTCACATACACAGGGTAGCCCGAGTTTACAAGTGTGATTCTATAAGTGGCTACCAATTTTTAAAATTGGTTTTTATGCAACTAAATCAATTACGGTTGTATAATTTGGCACATATCCTGACAGTACCGACGAAAGCATATGTTCAAAGTTTTATTGAAGTTGGTGAATATTGAAAAATCGCCGAAGTTCCCCTTTAACGCTCATCTTTCACGTAGACCACCAAGCGTACAATATTGATAGGTTCGAATATTGCATCGGCATGCACAGGTGAGCTTTCGTGCCTTTCTTCTCGCCATTGTGTACTTCTTCAGAGGTGTTTGTGGTGTCCCGGCTTTGTTCTTGTGTTTCTGTTTGCAAGCCCTGTATCTTTTATAATGCATGCGTAAAGTAGCTCAGCTCTTTTTCATTCACAACTAAAAGCAGTATGCCATCCGGGATTCGTTAAAACAGCCACGTCACTAGAAAAAAGGGAGAAGCCTCGTGATCGACCGTGGAGAGGAGAAGAACCAAAGGAGGTGAATACGGAAAGAAATAACGAAGTTAGGGGATCGCTTTGTGCACGTTACGTGATTTTGCGCGGAGTACACGATCGACCCACTTTTGACAGAGTGACGGCATAATGTGATGATGACATCATGGAATGGCACTTTATGTGACATCATAATGATATCATAGTGAGTGATTTATGACGTAATATTGGCGTGATATGGGGACGTCATCGCGAAATCGCTTTTTTTCTCACTTGTGTCGACACCGCCTACGTAGGACGCTGACGCCGCTGGTAAATTTTCGCATTTTATGAGACAGCTAAAGCTTTCGTCTTCATAGAATTTCTCCGAGAAGCAGGGTTCGAACTCTGCGGGCTTCAGGGGTGGTAGACAAATGTCACAACGTCTGGGATGTATGCCCACTTGGCACATTATGAATTTATGGGAGGCTATGAAAGTGCTGCGCCGACATTCACGTGAGCAGGAGAAAGGAAAAGAGCTCACATGACTGAACGCGAAGAGCACGTGTGACTGAAGGCGGTGCTAGAGTTGCTGAAGCCGTAAGACCGCTCGCAACGATACTTAAGGTTTAGTGCAGTCACGATAGTAATGCGCGTTTGTCATCACCCTCAAATGTGTACGTCAAAGGGCACGTGAGCACTTTGTCACGTGCTTTTTGATACAAACGAATGTTTACGCTTGATTTTTCGCTTTATGGACCATATATTGATTCTTATTTTTTAAAAGAATAATCATCTCGGTGGCTGTAAGGGTGGTTTCTACAGCCTGACTACTTAGCCACTTTCGCAGGTCTGGAAGGTGAGTCATTTTTCCTTTGCAGAAAGAGCAATGGTAAGCTGAAACTCCAGTTGGAGCTTGCCATTGCGAAGCGTTAAGGTATCATTCGTAAACGCGTCACACAGTTTCATGTTCAAGCAAGACAGCCTGGACAAAGGAAGACAGCAACGAAGTGAAGAACACTGGTTGTGCAAGGGAAGCAACAGTGCGAATAGTGTTTGCGTCAACTCAATAAAAAAAAACTGGTTAAATATTTTATGCATATAATCAATATTTGCTTATAAGTTTTTGTTTAGACTGTACGCATACAAAAACAGTCTTTCTTTATTTTTAATGTCATTCTAAAAGACTAATTTCCAACTTGCTCTTTAGTATTGCAAGGTACCTTCACCTGAGTAATAATGTGCTTGCAGTGGTGCACGCTTTACAGACGTAGAAGTCCATTGGGAACTTTGAGAAAAGGTGCGAGCAGTGTGTGTGTGTGTGGGGGGGGGGTAACAACTTTATTATTAACTCTAGAAAATTCGTGGCCTGGCCCTAGGCCACCCCCGAGGAGGACCGGAAACCCCGCCTACTCACCGCCTCGCCGGCTTTCTGAATGGGCCACACTTGATCCTGGAAGTTAGAGCTGCACAGCGCAGCCGTCCACCACGCCGCAGCATCATCTCGGGAGACCGCAAATTTCCAGTGAATGGGCCTAAGTGATGCGTGAGTCCAGCAACACTGTATGTCCCTTTCGTCATAGGTGTGTGCGTGGGGATGAGGGGGAAGGTCATAGTGGGTGGCACCTACTCCTTGTCACCCAAGAGGGGGGAGGAACAATTTTCCCCCATTCATTGAATCAGAACGGCATTGCAAGCTAGGCGAGTTGTAAATAAACATAATTTTGTCGTACATATTGACTTGATGGAGAAAAGTAGTGCTACGATGAACCTTCGCCGCTCTGAAGTGGAACCCTGCACCCGCTTACACTGTTTATGATAGTGAAGGTGGTATTCACACCTTAAGATGGTACTACTGTGTAAGCGAGCACGCAGCGACCTATTAGATGAGCGAATAACTTTGCCGGCGCGTTTGTTGTCACCCTCATCATACACTACCAGCACATTCATGCACGTCTCGCATCGAGATCCAGGAGCAATTTTCCTCACATCAGTTATCCGCATGGGTAAATTTTGAAGAGCAACCGCTGTCACCTACCGCGTGAGTGTTAAAAAAATATTCAGTGTTATTCATTGCCACGTTGCCATATTGCTGAAAAGAGAGCAGTTGTTCAAACCACGTGCAGGACACAGCAGTTCGTCGATGACAGAGCTGTATGAGAAAGCGCGAAATGATAAGTCAATTATTTCGTTGTCTTGTACGTAAAACTCTGAATAAATATATCGTTATTTACCTTGGGAAAGACACGTTCACCACTTGCAGTGTGGTCTAATTTGAGTCCTCTCGCTATGACGAACGCATACTTCATTTTCCGCTTTTTGGCTTTAGTGCAAGAACTAGGTGCGTATTCCACAGGGTGCGTGTTCACAAAAATTTCTCGTGCTAGACTTGTTCGTGAGAGAAAATTCCTGCCAGCCAGGCAGTTGGACATATAACTATCGAAACCGTCTGGCCAATAGCAAAGAGCAAAAAAAGAGAGGAAGGAAGAGAAAAAAAAAGGTTCGCGAGTACGCCTTCCTCTCTGTTCCTCAATTTTGAAATCATTACGTGCGCTAAATTCACGGCTTGCATTTTTTGTTGAGAGCTGTTTGTGAACATGTCGGGAGCGTTTTTGCGTTATAATGTGTAGCGTGCACCTGTATATTCATGATTGTTCCGCACGTGTTGCAATGTCGCGATTCCTAACTTATCATAATAACAACCCACATTGTGCTATGTCTCCGAAATTTAAGGTCAATATGATCGTTTTTTTTTGCCATCCTTGTCAGTGAAAATGCTTGAATTCGTTCAAGAGAAGGTGGCTAGATTTTTGTATACAGCTCCTCATGGAAGGAAAAATTTCTTATTTATCGCAGCCTCGCCAAAGTTAAACAAATTAATTTAACTCTCATCAGAAATAAATAGGTTTATTAAGGGGACATCTTACTAAATACCGAGTTAGTCATTGTTTGTATGTCACCATAAAATCCTGAATTTCAAGAATGTTCGGCGTTTTATTGTATTTTAAATGCACCAACAATTGGCCAAAACGAGTGGTTATAGGCCGGTAGAAATGAAAAACAAAACATTGAATTATGGTGACAGATTCAAGCATATTTTTTGCTATTTGAGTCATATTTATATCATTCATTTGCGAGTGCAATTTGAAAAAAAAAACGGTATGCCACGCAGCATAGCGACGCTACTTTACCTAACTAGAACTGTGGCAGCGACGGCGACGGTGGGTGGACGCATACTAAGCTTCTCTTCTATAACTTGCAGCTGCCTGCGGCTGCCCAAATCTGACCGGCCAGACTTCGTCACAGGAACTGCCATCTGGTTAAGACTGCCGCAACTTGGATTATCGCTCTCATCTTGGGGGCGGTGTTTTTCCCGAGAGCGCATCTTTTTGCACTGTGGCAGCGACGGCGACAGTGGGTAGGCGCATACTAAGCTTCTCTTCTATAACTTGCAGCTGCCTGCGGCTGCCCAAATCTGACCATTAGGAACCCGGTGCAGTGGTCCACCAGGTTGCTGAAATACCAGCTATTTCATCGCTATTCATTTTGCTGCTTTGCACCAGGGCCAGACTTCGTCACAAGAACTGCCATCTGGTTAAGACTGCCGAAACTTGGATTATCGCTCTCATCTTGGGGGCGGTGTTTTTCCCGAGAGCGCATCTTTTTGCACTGTGGCAGCGACGGTGACGGTGGGTGGACGCATACTAAGCTTCTCTTCTATAACTTGCAGGTTGGTGTATTTTTTTTATTAATGCGTGCATTCGCGTACCATGCCATCCCGTTGCTGTTGCTGACACGAGTGTTTTGAACATTACATTTTTTTCTCGAGGCTAATGTAGAGATGTGAAATGTCACTAGCACCAAGTTTTATCTTGTGACTGTGTTTTCTGTCTCCTGTTGTACTGTTGTCCTATATTGCTAAGCTTGAGATGACCAGTTATATGAATCCATGTGGCTTACACGACGTTTCAAAAGCCATGGCTGAAAAGCAACCAGGTAGCATAAAAGAGGTTGTGAAAGTATTGACTGAGTTGGTCACTAAGTTAGATTCATTCGCGTCTGGCATTAACTCTGAAGTTGCTTGCATCACTACCTCGAATAAAGTTCAGTCGGAAATCGCTGGCCTTCAAAAATCTGTACAATTCTTGAGTGATGTTTTCGAAAATTTTGAGCTTGATGTTCAGGCTGTCAGGAATGAGCTCGCTATGACTAGGGCCAAAATAAAGCAGTGCCGCGATGAGAATGAGCTTCTAAAGAAAAAGATGAAGCAGGCTAGAAGTGAGATAACTGAGCTTAAACAATACTCAAGAAATATGAATGTGGAAATTCAGGGGCTTCCAGTTGTGCCAGAGGAGAATCTTCTGAGAGAAGTTGAAAAACTTGCGGAATGTCTAAAGGCCGAGATAACTGACAGAGACATAGACGTTGCACATCATGTGCCATCTAAAGATAAGAGTAAGCCACATGTGATAGTGAGGTTTCGTTCGAGAGCCGCCAGAAACAGAATGCTTTCGGCGGCAAAGAAAAAAAAACTGAATGCAAGAGATTTAGGGTTCGACATAGATGGCTTAATATACGTCAATGAGCACCTCTGTCGTGAAAACAAAATTCTGCTAGCTAAAGCGAGGCATGTGAGGAAAGAAATTAAATTGGAATTCATCTGGGTGTCAAAGGGAAAGATTCTGATGCGGAAGTCGGAGAACACAGCAGTTCTGTACATAACCTGCGAGGAGGACTTGGTGTGGGTAGTGTAACAAAGCGTTATAATGGTCTTCTTCGTTGTGATTCTGTATGCTCTATTTCTTTCGATCCTTTATTTTCTTGCTAAACAGGAAAATGTAATCCTAATGCCTTTTCACACAGTTTTTGCATGCTACACGGCATCTTGCGTAATCACTGCCTCTATTTTTAATTGGTACTACACAACTGAATATTTGTTTTATACCGGTAATAATGTTGCAAACTCGAATAATGATATTGCTCTAAATACTATGCATCACTTGTTTGTTATCTATGTTTGGTTATCAAAAGTTGTGGAAACAAAGTGTGGTACTGCAAAAATTGGCAAACTATCATTACTACGTATTTTGTTTACTTTTACTTTACACCCTATTCAAGAGCTGCTACTTTGTTATACTCAGTAACCTTATTGCTTGTTTATATGTATCACCTGCAAATGAACACTAATATAAAGTCTTCTACTCCCTGTCAAGTAAACACACTTTTTGAAAATCTTGGCGGGTCACCCCTAGCTGTACTTCATAATAATATGCAGTCCGCACGTTGTAAAGACGACGACCTCCTAGCTCTTCTTGATCAGTTTAAATTTAATTTTTCCGTGATAATGCTTACAGAAACGTGGTATCGTGATGACTTGGATGTTATCACTATTGAAGGTTACAATACAGTGTACTTAAATAGAAAAACAAGAGCAGGAGGTGGTGTATGTATGTACCTTAAATATGAAATGAGATACGAACGGTTAAATGAATGGTGTCAATGCTTGGGTGATTGTGAAATCGTAAAGTGGACAACTGTGTATTTGTGACAGTGTACAGACCTCCCGATGGTAATATTAACAACTTTATGCAGCTCTTGAATCAGATGTTTGCTTTCATAAATGAGCATATGTATAGCATTGTATTTGGAGGTGACCTGAATGTTGATATGTTGGCAAACACACACAAAAAAACAAAAGAATCTTTCCACACTTCTTGATTCTCACTTTTTATCAAATGTCATTGTCACTCCTACTCGTATTACTCAGTCGAGTGCAACATTATTAGACCTGTTCGTAACAAACTTTTCCTCAGTATCCATACTTTCAGGCACCATAACTACCGCGGTTAGTGACCACCTCCCTGTATATTTCATTGCGCCCCAATTCCGTTATCAGCCCAGACAGTCCGTTTCTGGTATATTATATCGACCAGTGAATTTAAAATCTCTTTCGAACTTTCGAGTTGAAATTCAGTGAGCAAAATGGGACAACTTGTTTTCCTTGTCTACGGCTGATTTAGCTTATGACTATTTCATGCAAACGTTCATTTCACTTTATTATAAATGTTTTCTTCTTAGGGCTTTGAAAAAGCCAAAGCGTGCTCGCAAACCTTGGATGACTTCTGAGATACTAAAATGCTGATGGAAAAAGATAAATTATTTAACGTATTTCTAGTTGCCCGATATTCAATGATTTGAAGACGTTTAAAAATACAGAAATTCAGTTAATAAAGTCCAATGGCAAGCATAACGAAATTATTATCATTATATGTTTGAAGGCGTCTCTGACAGCAAAGAAATCTGGAATAAGTTAAACTCCATCATATCTCGAGGTAGAGCTACAAATTGTTTAGAACTTGTAATTGACAATGAGGTTAATAAAGGCAAAGAGTTAGCGGATAAATGTAATGAATATTTCACATCTATAACTAAAAGCTCGCACCAAACAAGTGCTTTTGAGTACTTAACAGCACCACTCAAGGGCTCAATATTTTTTTCTCCGGCAGATGAAGATGAGGTAATACGAGTGTTTAAAAGCTTTAAGATGTCTAAGAGTGAGGATTTAAATGGCCTAAAAATGGAAGCAATAAAACATGTTATTGACCTACTTAGTCCATGTCTGACACATATTTACAACGTTTCCTTAAAAAGCGGCATTTTCCCACAGAATATGAAGGATGCTAAGGTGACGGTGATCCACAAAGGTGGAGACAAAAACACTTTAACAAATTACAGGCCGATTTCAATTCTCCCGCTTTTTTCAAAGGACTTCAAAAAATTATTCATACTAGACTGTTGAATTTTTTGATAAACATTCCGTTATAACTCAATCACAATTTGGTTTTAGATCAGGCTACTCAACCGAAAGAGCCCTATTGTTTCAAAAGGAATTGATTCTCAAAAATATTGAGGCCAAAAAGTTCACACTTGGCATATCTTTAGATATGGCGAAAGCATTCGACAAAATAAACCACAAGACATTATTAGGAAAACTGCAGTGTTATGGAATTCGTGGTGTAGCCTTAAATCTGATCGAAAGCTACCTAACAGACAGACACCAGTGTGTATCTACAAACAGGGAAATTTCGTCCGTGCAAGCTGTTAAAGATGGTGTTCTCCAAGGCAGCATATTGGGTCCCCTTTTGTTCATTATATTTATAAACGATATTGTACATGTTGACCCTTCAGCCCAATACGTAATTTACGCAGACGATACAAGCTTATTTTTTTTCAGGTACGAATATGTCATCTAGTAAATACTGCTAACCCAACGTTACAAAAGATATACAGCTGGACCCTTGAAAATTCTTTACCTTATAAATTGTCTGAAAACAAAAGCTCTTTTTCGTGCCAAATCTCCCCTCAATGAAACCACTGAACACTACAATCTCATGTTAAATAGCAGCATAATCGAATTTTCTTCCACCGCGAAGTCTTTGGGCGTTGTTTTCCATGAACACATGAAATGGGATTGTCACACGGAATTTTTATACAATAAGCTTTGCAAAGTCTTGGGTGTCTTGAGAAAATGTCAGAGTTTATTGCCAGTTCCTCAAAAACTTCTGATATTTAATGCGCTTTTACATCACATCTGAGTTACTGCAACCTAATTTGGGGTAATGGAACAAAGCAATCTATTAATAATCTTATTATCCTACAAAAAAGGCGCTACGATCTGTTGCTAACCTTCCTTTTAATGCCCATACTTCACAATTATTTGCTAAATACAAAATAATCAAATTAAACCTGCTCTACGAATATTCTTTAGCAGTCTCTTTTAGATCTGATACCATAAAAGGTCACGGCTATATACGTAGTTTAGCTAACTTGCAATTAAATCCTTCAACGCGCCTAAACCGACACTCTGAATATTGGAATGTGCCGAGACCGCGCACAAATTATGGCTTTCGGACATTGAGTTATTGCTTGCCGAATATAATAAACAAATTAAGAATTAATTAGGAAAATGTTCGTAGGCTATCTAATATTTTTATTTTAAATATGCTTTATTAATTTGTGTGTAGTGTTATTTTTTGTTTGATTACTTTCGATGTATAGCATGTGCGTTTTTTTGGTTAGTATTGTTTAAATTTTTTGTTCTGATGCAAAGCGTATGCAATGCTGGTTTAAACTGTCCTGTGTTTGTGCTTAATTTGATTTTGCCGTTTTTGTTGCCACAGTTGCCATGGGGATATGGGGCTTTGTCAAGCTGTTTTATACAGCTTTTTTCCTCTGTCCCACCACTTATTGTACAACTGTACGTGGTAAATAAACTAAACTCAAACTGACTCTGTATACACGCCGGCTTGTTCATTCAAGACTAGGTGAAGCACTTGCCCGTTTTGTGCCTTTTATGGCGACATAGGTGACATCGAACATTTTCTCTGTATGTGGCCACGGTTTGAAAGGGAAAGAGCAGTGATGGTACGGGGCTTGCAAAGAGGTTGTCACGGATTCTCGTGGCTTTCCTGCGAGACACTGGGCTGTGTGACATTTGGTGACGGACCCCTATAATTAGGGCATGCTCAGGTGGAACAACTGAGAGCCATTTAGGCTACACTAACCTCACCTATTGGAACACCACCACCCCCACTATAGACGGTTTCAATGTCATAACCGTTGTACCCCCCCCAAAAATCCTGGTCACCTCATTTACCAGCTCTTAACGTCGAAACTGAAAGCACGTTTTCAAGTTTCTTTTAAATGTTAGAAATGTCTCTCGTTAGCCTTTCAGATAAAAGGAACGTGCATAAAGTATTGTTATTATTTTTATGTAGCTCAAAGGAACATTAATTTGAATATATTTTGCCAAGTAAGGGATAAAAAGTGTAGAAAATCAGTGGGCTAATTTCTAAAGCCCTCCTTGCCCACTTGTGCTATTTGGCCCATAAGTGGGCGAAACCGGATGTAATCGAGCGGCTGTGTTTGTTAAGAGTGAAAGGGTGTATATGCTATTAACTTCGCTTAGCGTCACGCTCCGCGTGTAGCATGATGAGCATGCGCTCAAGGCAAGAAGACTTGTTGCTCTTCGAGTGCCTTAGCGATAATCCCTAGTCATAATCAGCAAAAAAGAAAAATAGTGCGCTTGGCATAACCCAGGCAAAACCACGTATAAAAATAGAAAGAGGAAGCAAGCACAAATTATAAAAGTGTAAAGGGTGGGACTAGGAAAAATAATAGAAATAGCAAGAGAAAGTTATATATATAGAGAAAAAAGGTAATAGAAATAAAGAAAGAAAACAGGCAGAAAAAAGTGAGAACGAGCAAAATAAAGAAAAAGAGAGAAGTATACAAGAAGAAAACCGTAGAGATGTAGCAAAGAAGGCTGCCCAGTTCCGCTCTTCCTTTGCACTCTTATAGTGCAAAGCTTCCTTAGTTCTTTTCTTTTTTACAAGGAAAAAATATTTGTCGATCCCGCGAATGAAATTGGTTTGTTCTCGTTATTTTACGAAGTACCAGATTTAATAAAATAATGCACGGATTCCGGCGACTTCGTTAAATCGAGATTCAAGTTCATTTTGGAGTTTACAGAGACTTCGTTGGAGCGTGCTATCATTTTAGGCTGCACGCTTCATCGTGTGTCGAAGTGGTTCAGATATTGCTTTTTCGACCTTTTGATAATTGATAGATTTTCATGGCACAAAGACCTTTAGCCAAGTCCGCATCTTTAGGGATACCTTGACTACCTTCAGATTGAATATTATGCTTGAATCATCAAAAAGCGCAGGCGTTCTTTGGCCAGGCCTGGTCCATGTGCTCACTTCATGCATCATCATCATCACAAAAATTCTGTTCATTCAATTTTCAAAAGCACTGCAATTTTTCACTGTAGTAGTACGCTTGCCTGGCAAACTATTTGATCGTCCTAATCTGTTATCAAAGTGCACGTTAGTGAGGCTCCCTTCTTTTAATAAACCTCGCTTTTTTTCTGGTATAGCGCTTGACCAAAGCGCGCAGGAAGCCGGAATTTCTGGAGAGCAAGAAACCTGCTGCCATCTAACGTTAAAAACTAAAATGGGGTAATGTCTGAAGGCGCCAGTTACTTGGCAGCCGCTGAAATGTGACGTGGTGACTTTTCTCAAACGCAGTATGGAGGGTATACCAAACCTCAAAAAACATCTGTTCGTATGGCCCATGCTGCAAGGCTGATTATAAAGATTGCAGAGCTGCCTTCGAATCACTGAAGACTGACCAACGTTGAGTCTGCTTGCGGTTGACTGTGAAAAGTGTAGCACGAAGAGCTGTTCAGGTCGAATGAAGCACTACGGTGGCATCGCTGGCTTATACGCGGGGCTGAAGCCTAATGGAAGGTGGGTGGCATAGTTAGAAATCGCTGCACAATACGACGCCCGTGGTCTCTCTGAAGACAGTGTTGCAAGGTGATGGCAATGAGCCCGGGAAAAATGCCTTAGGTAGGCTCTCAAGGCTTCCATCACAATGTGTGCTTGTACTGGATGGTCCCGTGCAATGGAAATAGTCGCTTCAGTCGGCGCGCATTTTGGCAAACCAAAGCAAACTCTGAGTGCCTAAGTTTGTGCAGCCTGCAGAGTGCGAATATTGTTCTTGTAAGTATTAGTCAGTACAGGCAGTATACATATTTCAAAAAACCGAGAAACAGTGATCTGTAGAGTTCCAGCATTCAGTCAACTGACATGCCCCAGGTTTTTCCTCACAGGAACTTGAAGACCCGGAGATTGCAGTCAGGCGCTGTTACAAGACACACGTGTGCTCCAACGAAGGTCTCTGTCTATTATTACACCCAGAAGTTTGTGAGTTTGGGCATAATAAATGATACACCCTTTAATAAGAATGGCATAGTGCATCATTGGTTTACGTGTAAATGTCACTAATGCGCATTTTTCGGAGATATCTTGAGGCTTTGCTTGCCGAGGTAGCTCGCTGTCGAACGTGCAGCTTTTTGAAGCCTCACTCGTATCTGAAGGCGTGCGACGGCTGATGTCTACACACGTATGTCATTTGGGTATCTGGATATCGTGAGCGTACTTCGCCTCACAAGTACTCGAGCAGTTAAACGAGGGCGAGGTTGAATAGAACGAAGCTTCGTACTCCTCCTTGGGGAAACGCCCCGGCTGATATAGTGTCATGTGGTTGGGCCGTCATCGGTTAACACAAAGAATGACTTTTATGTCAAGTAACTAGCGATCCATAAAAAAACTTGGCTACCCGAGCGGTCGGTGAAAACCCCAGAGTTGACGTGGTCTTCTGAGGCTGCACGGTCAGGGGACGACTTGGAAGAATCAGCCATTCCTCCGTAGATATATTCCTCTCCGCAGTATTCTTTGAATTAGTTGGTCCTTTTGCGGCTTGACTGAACGGTGCAGTAGTAGAGGATGTGCTGTCGTTTCGAGCTTTTCGAGCCTTTCGAGAGGTCGAACGATGGTGCCGACGCCGACGCCGCACTGTTTCGGCAGCCTCCCTGTGAGACGAATTGCCTCTTGCCACTTTCTTAAGCACCGTGCGCTCTTCTTAATTCGAAGGCAGTCTTTTGATGAGACAGCGTGTGAGCTATTACAGTTGCCGCATTTAAGAAATGTGGATCGACCGGTATCTGCCGAATGCGGTTCTGCGCACCGGGAGCACCGCAGCGAGTTCGGGAACACGTCCTTGGCGTGACCTAGCTTGAAGCACCGATGACACTGAAGTGGCTTTTGCACAAATGGCCGAACAGGATGTCGAAAATGTCCGACTTGGACGTGCAAACGCCTTTGAAGACCAGTTTCCCACAGCGTGACATCCCAACGTGGTGCACTTCAGTGATGACAGTGCCCTCATTTGCCGACTTAATGAGGGTATAGGCCAGTCAGCGTCGAGAGTCGCAATGTCTACGTCGTATATCACACCAGCTATAGCTATAGATGCGTTGTCGATCCGTATAAAGGGGCGCACTTCGATCCCGCCTAGCTCTGTCACTTGTTGAAATGGTCCTAGCCCATTCATATGGAAAACGTCTATGGCAAGTGTATTTTTTCGCGTATTTACTCGAATATTTTTGGGAAATTATGTTATTTTATGTCGTACTTTGCTCGTGTATTCTTATTGAATTGATGATGGTCTAAGGCAGGGGTCATCAACCTAGCCAGGAAAGAGGGAGGGGGGAGTTCCAACACCTCTAAATTTTCGATTTTGCTTGCGAATATATATACGCGCACATACAAACGCACACAGGAACATACATAAAGTGAGTTGGCTAAGAATGTTGAGCACCAAAAGTCACATTGAGGTAGTTTGTTTTTCTCTTCTAACAGATTTATGTATTGCAAAGTATTGAAATAATGCTTTCTTGAATTAAACATAATCCATGTTATAGTGTTGTTCATCACTGTTGTAATTCAGCTTTTTTTTGCGTGTCCCCCCCCCTTCTTGTTTTTGACTTTCCCGATTTGACATGCAGCCCCCACCGTGTCAGCCTCATGAAATACGGCGCTTCGCCTGAAAAGGTTGCCTATTCCTGATTAAAGGCGTTATTGTGACTGATTGTCATCGAATGATTCTCATATATATTCCCAAATCGTTTCAAGGCATCAGTGAGACCCGCTTGAAATAAACGAACTGCTCAAATTCCGTTAACGTATAGATGTGACCCACTTGAATCGACGGCCGCGGTGTGGAATTCGTGCTGAAAACGAAAGAACTGTTTTGCCGCACGCGTATGGTCAATGATATCGCATAGGTTTTTCTTTTTTTTTTTTTTGTCGTAAGCGTGAGCATTTGCTAGTCGGGCGTGCGGCTTAAAAGTTCATTCATTTTAAAACGGGCGTAACACCGGGGTGCAATATTGGTTAGATATCACTAAAGAAATGTTTATTTTTGTTATTCTGTAAGAACAGTATTGGTAAATAACTGAATAAATTAAAACAAAGGTTGGTTTTTTCTTCTTCCATCTCTTGTAGGATGTGCCAGCATGACAGGCTGCATTTCAGTTTTTTTAGTATACGCTTGTACCACTTGGGCGATATGTCTCCAAGCCCACAATGCGAGTTTTAGGTTCAGTCAGAGTGCAATAATATAGTCATTCCTTATCGGTTTTAAACTTTTATTGCGCATGATAAGCAAATCGAAACAGTATTCATAAACAAGTCTTGTCCTTATCTTTCACATTGTTACTATTTATGTGCCTTTATAACGCATGTAGAGAGTACTGGAAGTTGAGGAAAACGTGAGGTAAGGCTAAGTTGGTTTGGAAATACGGGCCTTAGCAGTAGATCCAAACCAGCCTTTCGGAAATCTAAAGCTTTCACAAGTCGTTGCTTGGAGCTTGTAGCGTCGTCGTCAGCTTAATTTTGTTTTTGCGTGTTTATATACGGTGAACCTGTATATAACTATAGGCCATAACTCCCCAAACAATTATTACTCAACAAAAAACTGTAATCATTATGATGGACGGCTTCACCGTCACTATAGAAAAAGAAAGCGACCGTTTACACCCAGACAAATTAAGGTCAACGGCAGCTGGCGAACAGAGCGAGTTGATTGACATGACTGCGACACTGAGAGTAATAAAAAATAAGAACATTTTGAAACTCCTCGAACCTTGTCGACCATATGCTCGCTCTCCTGAAACCTCCTAGCAGTTATTTTCCACATATCACTGAGGCAAATACCAGTACTTTCCGCATCTTCACTGAAAATAAACAGAAAAGTAGGAGAGTAACTGAATAAATAAGCAATTAAGGTAATTAATTTATCTTAGGTATATGAAAAAAATGAAGGCATGTGCATAATCTTCGCGCTGCAATTATGACCCACGAATCTAGGTGAACGCGATTTAAAAGAGCATACGCTGAATTCGAAAAATTCTAAATGTAAAAATATATGAATGAACGAAATAACAAATCCGTTGGCTGCTTAGATTTGCAGGTCCAAAAAGTAGAATAGATAATAAATGCTTTTCTTTGCCCCCGCCCCCCTCTCTTTGATTTTCTTTTCTTTATTTTTTTTTGTCTTAGGCCCACATTGCGCTTAGGCCGAGTGGCCAACCTGCACAGAGCGGGTGGCCTTCCACCTTCACCCTTCACTGGTTCGTCCTTGCATGGTTGCCGAAGCTGAGGAGCCACGTGCTTGAAATAAGAATGCTGCTAAACTGGCATCCATAACTATTTTTACTTGCCTTTATATTTCTTGGGGTGCAACGCTTGCTGCTACCGTAGGCGTGTGCGCAGGGTTCCTTTTCAGGGGGGGGGGGGGGGGGGGCAAAGGTCGTCGCAGCGCCCCCCTCTCTCTAATAGGAGCTGATTTTGCACCCCCCTCCCCGCCGGAGTCGCAGCATCCCCCCTCCCTAATGTCAATACCTGGGACTGGCTTTGCCCTCCACGCTGTTTAGGTGACTAGACAGGGTGCCCTCCCCTCCCCCTATGGCTGTTACTACAGCAACTACTCAAAAACACGTAAATTCTACATATGTCGCTATAAACCTTGTCTCAGTTCAGCATTTACGGGCCTTAATTTTTTCCCCATGATGAATATTCGCAGAAAGAACAAAAATAACGAATCGATGTGGGCCCGTGAAAACAAATTGACACTATAAGCAACATTATGGTTCATTAGTGTTCACTGTGGTTGAGTGGGTTGAAGCTGGCCTGAAATTAGCGGAAGTAAAAACAAATATAGTTTCCAAACGTAATCTTGGGATCTCGACCGATCAGTTGAAAGAAATAATTATTTGATAATTTATAACACATATTGAAGTTTATTATTTGATAACACATAATGAAGTTTCATTTCTCTTTTCTTTCTTTCTTTCTTTCTTCCTTTATTTATTTATTTATGTCTTTCTTTCTTTCTTACTTACTTTCTTTCTTTCTTTACGACTTATATTTTGTTTTAAAAATATTCCATGGAGCCTCTACATGCTTAAAATGTCAGTTGGACACCAGAGTAGATGGAATTAAGTCTAGAAATTACAATAAGGTAAAAATTAGTAGTTCGTTGGTATCGAAGTCATACAACACGTAAAAATTTCAGTTTGTCATGCCCAATAACCAACCAACCAGCAGAAGGACGCACAATTATCACTGATTTTACTCACTCAATGCTCTTTCACATTTTTTTATTGCCTCGCAAACATTACGTCTCGGCACGCAGGATGCCGGAACTTGAGTGCACCGCATGCTGACTTCACCGCAGAATCCCCATGGATGTTCTTCAAGTGTGGCAGCTTGGGCTAGTTGGTATGGCATGACGATAGTTATAGCGCGAGAACAAAACGACGACACAGAGACAAGAAGGACACGAAAGACACGAGCACTCGTGTCCTTCGTGTCCTTCTTGTCTCTGTTTCGTCGTTTTGTTCTCGCGCTGTAACTATCGTGATGTTCTTCAGTTTCGTTTTCATGGGCAGCAGCGCCGCCAGCGCCGCTCTCTTGCTACAAGGTCCACGGGTCCACCACTTCATAAATAACTTCCTGCTGAAGAAATCGACGGCGCTCGGCACCCACTATTCAGCCACTAGGACCCCACGTTAACGTTCTGTTCTACGTTTGTAGCACCGTTGGAAAGGTATGAAACGTGTACGCTTTTGTCTTTCGCGTATTGTACGATGATTTTATTAGCCTCTAATGTCGATGTGTCAGTGATGTTGAAGCCATGGCAAACTTCGTGCAATCGAGGTGTACGCGAGTCAACGACCGATAATGCGTTGCGTGCCTATAAATGGCCCATTGAAGTCTGTTTTACTTTGTGGATCTTGCTCATTTTATCAGGGGCAATAAAGGGAAGAAGTAATATTTTGCTGTGGAGATCGTTTTCCTTCTGCTGCTGTGCCACCCATACATGTGCAGGGTGTCCATTGATTTATACGCAGTGATTCTCCACTTGATCGAAAAGCTATGCATGCTAAGTAGTAAGTTCATGTTGTCAATCATTATTCTTAGTTTGTGCAACATCGTGCGCTGTAGAGCAAATAATGTCAAATAAATTAGGCTTAGATTTGTTTGAATGCCGCGTTGAGCGAAGGAAATAGTTTCTGACAATTGACCTGCATGATGTACTACTTTCAGATTCACGGTGAACCAGAAAGCATCATAGATCGCTCCCTTGCACACGATTGTTGAACTCCTTTTCATCACATGTGCATATTTGGTACGCGCTTGTCGTGACTTTAAATTGAATATGTGTCATTTTCCTTCCTGCAGCAGCAGCGCCCATTATGTGGTTTTTCACCCTAAAGTTTGTCAGCGGTTACTTTCTGACTGAGTTTGCGTGACACCTCTTACGTGCCGACATGTTTGTTTAATGTGATATCAAGTTAGCGGAGATATGTGTGTTATGTGCAATGAAGGAGCTTGCTTGCTTCCTTGTGCCTATATGCTTTGGCTCGTACCCACTATGGAGGATTGTCCATTAATTAAACCGGCGGTTATTGTAACGGGGAAAATAAATTGTTAAATTTTGAAGAAGAAAAAATGATTATTGAGTCATCTAGGGAATATAAGAGTGGATAATCATAAGGTGATTTACGAATGAAGTAGGTACATAACTAATCATTGAAAGGATTACATAGATGGTAATTTCAAATAACTAGAATTTCATTAGGTAAAATAAACAGGAAAAAAAGAAATTTAACAAGCAAACCTTGTGTGTCTTGTGTCTGAGAAATTCACAAACTGCTATGCAAACGCTCCTGTTACTGTGGCCCAGAGAAGCCCCAAGGAAAAGATATTTTCAGAATTAAAAGTAATGTTTATTTTCTGAATATGGTTTCTAAATCTTTCTTCCTGTGGCTTGTGAAACGTCAGCAAATAAGAAAAAAAATGATCGATGTTTTCTGGCTCTTGACAGTAAGAGCAATATAAGTAGTAGGAGCTGTGTTAACGAAAACAGAAGCGACAGACGTTTGGAGCTACGATTCCAATGGAGTGGTTCGGCTTAGTTCGGTGCAGTTTATTTGCTAATTTGGATGCCTATTTGTATTTTAATAAGTACAAGGTCAGTGTGTGAGATGGAGCTGTTGTCTGCACTTACTTTTCCCACAGCGAGAGTGCATGTATGCACACACAACGTGAGCTAGTGTTCCTGCCGGTTGGACATTGTTTGGTTTCGAAGTATAGAACAGACCTGCAGCACTTAAGCTGTGTGTTTCTGCATGCCTAACACTTTGTCGATTTAGCACTGCAGCTAATAGAAAACACGTAAATCACTTCTCTGAAAAGCAAGCACCATTCGTATGGCATTGTTATTATTAAATAGCACGCATCTGCATGCCAACTGTTCAGGATTATATAGAAATTTTGGAGAAATTCTGGCTATTTCTTCAGTGCTCAGGCTTCAGGCTGGTGCTGGTAGGCTTACGCCGTAGGAGCACGTCGACGCCATCTGAGATGCATCTGTCCGAATCTTCTGGTGAAGCACGGCCAGCAACAGAGCGCACCATTGAAAGAAGCTTGGGTGCGGACCTCTCTCGGTCGACGGCGAACTTCGGACCTAGGGCGAGGGAAACGGCACAGAATATTAGTAGGGACAAAAAAGGGACAAAATTGGGTTCAGCATGTTTTTTTCCGCCAAAACAAATAAAGTTGACGTGCCCTTCCGAGTCATTGCGACAGAAAGTGGAACATGTCAAAAGCAACTCGGCCTGTTTATTCAGACCCATCTAAAGTGTCAAGATTGATGACCTATTTCTGATCAAAAACTCGCAGGCACTGATAGAATTTTTCAAACAGTCAAATCAATCTAATGTTTTCGGTTTTTCAATCGGCGTAAAGGACCTATACTACTCACTGTCTCACGTTGAGGTATTAGAGTGCATAAGGGATAACATAGAAGTCTTCGGGGAACTCTTTCAATTAAAAACTGGCATCAGTGCATGAGATTTTCTTGACCTTGTATTGCTGTACCTTACCTCTACTTTCGTTCAATGGAATGATTGCATTTATCTGCAGAAAAAAGGTGTTTCAACCAGCTCATGCATAGCACCTCTACTCAGTGATGTACTATCGGCAAAAATGAGCTATAAACTGCAGAAAAAGTTAGAAGGCACCCATGTCATCAAAGTATTCAGATACGTGGATTATTGCTTGGTTCTTCTAAATTGTAACCCTTCTATGTTCCACTAAATTAAGGCTGAAACGATGGGCTTGTTTGAAGATTGTTTAAAGCCACTTGTGTTGACACATGAAATGCCCGAGAATGACAAGTTACATTTTTTGAATTTAGGACTGTTTTTTAGCACACAGCACATTTGTTGGTGTTATGAACCACGTGCGCAGAAACCTTTACTTCCTTTTTCTTCCGCTCACAGCAAGTTAGTTAAGCGAGGCATAGCACTAACCTGTCTTGAGAATGCCTTAAATAGGTCATGCGTTCCCAACATCTCTACGAGCATCAAAGCTCCAGTTTCCCGGCTTCAGGTTTTCCCGAGCGTTTATCGCTTCCGTTGCTGAGACTATCCTGCGGACTAACAGGGCAGAGCAGAGGAATCGACAGGATCGGAGCAGTACGGATACAGAGCATGGAAGAATAGCCGTGGTTCCACACAAACACCACATATGGCACAGGCTCAAGAAAATCTGAAAACGAGTGGGAGTTCGTGTGCTGTTCGCTGCACCGTTCAAATTAATCAGCCTCACCAAATCCACAACCCTCCTAAAAACGCAGTCATCAAATGAATGTAGAGTTTTCAGCATAGAAACCGGTATGTGGCGTGCTCCCGAGAAGTTATCTATAGGACCCTCCTTTCCTGCGGTGCTTGTTATGTCGGAACGACCGGAAGGTGTCTGAACGATCAACTGAAAGAACACGCTAACAATGTTAGAGAGAGGAAAGATGGTTTTTTTGCTCAGCACTGCACTCATTGCAACTGTGCTTCCTTTTTCAAGGACACAGTGACGCTGTATACGCACAAGGATGAGCGCACCAGAGTCATCGTTGAGGCCGTGCAAATGGCACGCGAACAAGTGTCATGCATTAGTAAGCCCTCCTTGTCTCTGTCCGAGAAGGAACTAAGGTTCCTCGAAGGTTTAGGTGCGCGTAAGTAGTTATATTACTTTTACTTTTCTGTTTTGTTTCCTTATAGATTTTTTTTGCCTTTTTGTGCTTTTGTTTTTTTCCCTTATTCATCTATTGCTCTTTGTTCCACAAGGTTTCTGTCACATGATTTACTTTCTCTATATGTTTTCGCGCTCTCCGCAATAAACTCAGTTGGAAGTTAGCGCACGTGTCCTTAGTGTCCTTCTTGTTGTCGCTCTGTTCTCGCGCTATAACTATCGTCATGTCATACCAACTAGCCCAAGCTGCCACACTTACTTTTCCTGTGTGTTACTTTTCCTGTGTTTTGTGTCATTCCAGAATGCCGCATTTGGGTTCTCATTAATTTATGTTTAATTGTTGAGGACTTCGAAGTCACTGTGATCTTATGGTTTACTCATCAAAGTAGCCATATTTTTTGTTTTGTTAAGTAAAGCAAGAAAATAATTTATTAAAGATCATCTGTCATAAAAGGCAATTTTTAGATATGATTTCAGAACACCGTGGTAGGTAATCTAAAGTAGCTGATTTGGGTATAATTCTAACTACAGAATTATCTTGGCTGAGGCTTTGTACTAGTTTATTTAGCTCAGCTTCAATCGATTTCATGTTTGGCTCTTTCTGGGTATATTACTTCGAATAAAATGTTAACGAAAAGCACTAAAGGTGTCCGTAAACTTGAACGCCCACGTCCACTGCGATCGAGCTCCGATACTGACAAGTCTCCATCCTCTCTTCTTAGTGCAGCGGAGAGTATGGCTATGTCACTTGACACGAACGGCGAGTCAGAAAAATTCTAAGAGTGCAGTATTTCATTCTTGACAAAACAAGAAAGGCAGATAGGTATATGCTTCAATATAAACAATGCTTTTTGAAGTGGATAAATGCTATACATTCAATTAGAATGTCTACAAGTATTTTCATTCTAGGTGGTGTGTAATCAATGCATAGGTGACAAATTCAGTATCATCCAGTGTTTGTTTACACAACAGTGTTCATGTTTATCACACTCTAAGAGAACGCACTGATGTAATGAAGACAAAAGCTATTCTTCGTGTTTGTTGAAGAAAGGATTGTGAGGAAAGCTTCACACAGGGAGAAGTACAGTGGAAAGACGATAGTGCAAGGATGACTATATCTTTTGCACATTTTATTCCAGTCTTTTTAAGCATTCTTGTGAGCATCCCAGCACTTAGGTTTTCACTTGAATGGTCACACATTTCTTGCTTTACGAACTGCAAAATTCTTTTTTGTTTCCTGTCAGCATAGTAGAATGGGGCATCAAGGAGTGAGTCCTGAACTAGTGATAGGAAGCAGTGATCGATCCTCGGGCTGCCTGAAGGGTGTAGGGGTAGATGTGGATTGCAGAGCAGGAGGTGCGGGGCGACATAGCAAGTTGTTAAAGAAATGAATGGTGTGACCAGTGGCTTGGCAATTGACCCATCACTTCCACCAGTTGAAAGGAGGCTTATTTACATAGAAAATCTGCTAAAGCAGTGGCTTGGAGCAGTACACTGTATGTAAACTTCTGTGCCCTCTTATATAACGTGTTGACAGTACTGTTGCTGTGTTTGTGCCCTTTTAAGTATACTCTTGAATTATCAGAGGTAAGTAGAGAGCGCAAAACTTGGCAGTTCATGTACACTTCCACACTGTAAACCAAAGATGTGAAGAAATGCATAAAATTCACCTACTTTTCCATGGCTGTAATGACGATTTATTGACGTGGCTAGTTGTAAAGTAGCGTACCATATGAAACGTGATATGACAAGCATATGAAGAAAATGTTTGTGTGTTCATAGGCTTCTATGCCCTTGTCTTGCATGTGGTGCACTAGTGATGAAAGAATTATTGAAAAGGTAATGTCATCTGAACTAATTAATTGTTTTCGTTACATTGCATTGCATTGTATGTGCGTGAACATTCTTTTTTTTTTGCCCGTCCTGCTTGAACCATTAAATTGGTCTGCAGTATTGTATAAATAAATAAATAAATAAAAATATTTGACAAGTGGACTTGTCTTCGACAGGGCTGCAGCGTCGCAGCAGTAGCAACAAGAAGACATTTCCACTTGTTGAAATGTTGGCTCTAATAGCATGTCCTGTTCAGTGATATTTCATCGCTTTAAGCCTCCATCTTTCTCTGATCTTTTATCATGGGCTACTCAAGTAATGCCATTTTTTCATTTTAAAAATGTGGAATCAGATCACTAGGAATACTATTACCTTAAATGTTGAATTATATACTTTATGGGCTATTTGGTAGCCTTGTGCGAATAGTGAATTTTTGGTTCAAAGTGAATTCGAAGCGAATGATGATTTTGGTCAAATAATTTCAAACACAATTCGAATAGTATATATATATATATATATATATCATATATTAATAAAAATGGGCGTGCTTGTCATGATGATTTACCTAACTTGCTCAATAGTTTTTAAAACTTGAAACATAGTCTCTTGGCTATGAGACCTCCTTCTGTATACTAAATGCCTGTTATTGTACCTACTTTTGAATAATAATAAAATTCTTACTCTGATTTTGAAGGTTTGTGCAAATGCCATTTTTGTGCATCAAAGGAAATGGAAACAACTTTGAACAGTAGCAGGATAAGACTTTAGGTAAAATACTAGTGATAGCTTGTAAAATATGTTACGTTTTAAAATTTACTATGCTAGGAAACAGCACACTAAAAAAAGATCATGCTCATTGATCGAGATGCATGATGCACAGCACGGCACAATCTTTGAAAAAAATTTCAATGTGGTGTAGCTTTTTGTAATGTTAGACAATAAATGCATATTAAGGTGCATAAAAAGGAGATATTTCTATAGAATGGCTTGAAATTTTTGTACAGAAGTTATCTCCCCTGTACTCCGGAACTTATGAATCTCTGCCATTGTTATGACTATCTTGCCGAGAATCATTCAGCACAGACCTCACTTGCATCATGTTTTCATCCTGTAGACTGCAACTGTAGTTTCCTTTCAGCATTCAAATGGAACGAATACTCAACATCCTTGAAAATTTATTTTTTATCAAAAATGAATTTAAAACAGTGGCTAATATTAAAATAAAGTATTTTCACATGCCTTTTAATATTTTTTTACTGATTAGACATTTTAAATGAGCCTAGCTTGTCAACCTGGTCTGCTCGTAAACATTGCTGTGCACAATTGAGCTTGTTTGTAGCATTGTTCCCATTCGCAAAGTGGTTTCGATGAATATTCAATACTCAGTTCTGTTTCTGCTATGTAGGTGGCTACACAGTGTCACCTGTGTTTGCTGCTGTCTTGTTTGCTGTACTGATGGCAGAACATTCTCAGTGTGGTATTGAACATACGTTGCACCAGGAAAGCAGCGGTTGACTCTATCATGTCACATGCTCGCAGTCTTAGGCATGGAGCTAATTCTGAAATTACTTCAATTATTTGGGTAACCATCTCACAATAGTGTCAGTATCATGAAATCTGTTGAAATTAAGATTTTGTAACTTGGCTGGCCCATGTGCACTCATTATCAGAACTTGGTGCAGTAAGGCTGTGCAAGTTGGAGACCTCTAAAGTGTCCTAAAGCCTCCCATTTGGAGGTGAGCAAGAAGGCTATATGTATTAAGTTAAGGGTATATGTACCATACACACGTGCATTTTACTGCTTTACAAACTGAAAGCTTCCTAATTATTCTTTTTTACAGCACAATGCTCTGTAAATGTCGAAGATTTGCTAATGGAGATTGAAATGCTTCACGTCTCTTTGAACAATGGAAATTATGATAGTACCATACAGGCTCTAATTGCCAATGTCTGTGAGGCACTCAAAGTGAAAGGAGCTACCATGGAATCGTCTTTTCAAGGTATGAATTTCTCCTAATGGTTGGCTCATGTTTTCTAAATTGTGAGTTAGTAAGAGCTGGTTAATTACAGAGTTTAGTTTTATATTATAAGATTCTTCATTCCACATAGCATGTTCACTTTCTAAATTTCCTCCTGTTACTTATCTTGTAGATTTCTGGTTTGTCATATGTGGCGTTGTCCAAAAGTGCAGATCAATAATTTTGTGATCTCAAATATTTTTTCATTCCATGCACATTCAAAGGAAGACTATCTGTTGACAGGGGCTGGTCTTAATGTTCCTTATAATGTATAGTGCTCACAGAATAAAATTTGGCATCAAAACATTAGGTGTAACAACTGCTTTGCACAAATGCTAGAAGTAACCTTGTTGTGCGTTTGCAAATATATAGCCGCTAAAGGGGGTGTAGGCTCGTAGAAATGTGCGATCTAATATATGCTGATGCTACATGCAGGGGTGAAACAGCTGCGCCGTTTGAACCATTGTGAGCTAAACTTGCTTACCTGCGCCATCCTGCACCGAACCACTTCTGCTGTGGCAAACTCTGCTATCAGTGCCTACAGCACCTCAGCACCGAAATTTAGCTGCAAAGTGCAAAAGCCATCAAGCGCTGTGCCCGGAATCTTACCTGAAACATTGTCTTTTTGGTTTCGTGAATACATTTGGTTTCGTGAATACAGTTTCGGTTTTGTAAAGGCTGTGATCGCTCTAGGAGCAGCTGTGAGCTTTGGTCCATAGGGCATGGTCACGATCACTATACGTGTGCGATCACAGCAGGCATAAGCACGAATGGCTTATGAACCCTTCTAGGTGCTGCGTTCTCAATGCGAAGAGACTACCAGAAGAGCATCTCTTTCTGTCACGACTGTATTCTCCTACACCAGCGTTTTGTAGCGTTATGCGATGTCTGATGTAAAAGAGTTGGCTGCTAGCCTTTCCTATTGCGTTCATTGCATCACCATCCCAGTGAAACTGTTTTTTAGCATGTAACTTGGTGGCAGGGTTCGGAAAAAAAAAAGAAGGAAGATGGATGTAACGGTGCTCAAAAAAAAAGGGGGGGGGGGTGTCTGGTTCCTGGAACTGCCTAGCCCAGCCTGGTGCAGATGATTCCTCATCGAGCGCATGCGTGACGTATTCTCGTTCATTTGTCCACTGTGCTTCGCACTTATCAACTTGGCGGTTGACGCTCGCGTGTTTGAGTAAAAAAAATAGATGGGCTGCTGTACATAACAAAAAAAGTCAGTTGCACCAAATGGGTGAAGCAGTGAATGCAATATCAGGAAATTGCAATGTTAGACAAAGTGAGGCTGGCTATTTTGGTTCTGATCTCGCGTAACTACCAAATGCTGGTGTACGAAAATATGGCCATCAATGTAAATTGTTTGAACTTCCCGCGTGAATAGCACATGCATCGAAGGACTTTGAGAACGACATCCAAGAAAAGAATGTTGAGTGAAATAGAACAAGAACCAGATAGTTTTCATGAAATATTATTTTTGTAAGAATTCTTTAAGACGCCCAGGTAAGGCAACCGTTAAAGGTGCCGAACAGCAACAAGACAGCAGCCAGCGGGTACAGCAGGTGCAGCTCGAGCCTCCGCCACAACAAATGTCTTTTTCGTCGTTCCTATAGAAGGGCCTGTATTTGTCACTATCAAATCAAATAAAAAATCTTCATTTGTCCCCAAAAAGTATACACAAAAATATACACGCATTGGGGTTAGTGTATACAGAAGGAGGTCCCATAGCACAAGGCTGAAAGGGGACTTTAATGCTGCAATCATGACGACGGCAGTAGCGTGCTACATGACCGGGGAGAAGGCGGTAGTAGCAAATGGGCTTGTTGTCCGGCATGCGCCAAGGGTTAGTTGAGGGTGCTGCGGGGTGGCGATAAGGAGGTGGGTGCGGATGGATAGGCAGACTCGCTGGGTAGAGGAGACTGAGCTGCGCAGCTGGATTCGTGACAGGTGGTAGCGACGGCGACGATCGTCTTGCGGCCTCAGCGTAAGTCAGAGGTGCGGCGATAGGCGAAGGATGGTATGTGGGAGGCAGATAGTCAGAAACTTGCTCTTCAATGCCTTGCGGAGCAATGAGGTCAGCGTGTGCACACTGGTCAGAACGTAGGGCACAAGAGACAGTTGGCGTTGAACTTCTTCTTGAGCGAACTGCTGGATTTGCTGCATTAGCATGGTTTGTTCGGAAGAAACGTCGCCAATGGTTAAAGGAGATGTGGTGGTCCTGTTGAGGTTTGCAAGTCGCGTAGAAATGAACTCTCTCCGCAGCTCGTTGGTCTGACAGTGCTTAATAAGCTGGGCGACAGTTTGAGGTTTTTTGCCACAAGTACCTGAAAGGCGTCGTCCTGAATATCTTTCATAATGTGCCGTATTTTGTCAGTGTCAGGCATGTCGGGATCGATACGATGGCAGAGGTCCAGAACATCCTCAATATACGATGTAAAGGTCCCGCGACAGCGCTGTGCGCGGCCGCGCAAGCGCTGTTTGGTGCGGAGCTTGCGAAGAGCGGGTCGGCCGAAAACTTCCGCAGAGCGCGTCTTAAAGGTTGACCAAGAGGGAACTTCGGCTCTATGCTTGTTAAACTGCAGCTGTGCCACACCAGCGAGATATAAATTGAGGTAAACGAGCTTGTATGTGTCGTCCCATTTATTGTGAGCGCTTACCACTTCATACTGGGACAGCGCGGAACGTACCGCTTTGTTCGGCAGTATGTTTGTTCATGTTCCTTGTGCCAACGTCGGAAGAGCTCTCCTCGCTCAATCACTGGGCAACTCCAGCCACCCCGTTGTCCTTCTTGGCCTTTCAACCACATTGGAATCGACTTGTACGGTCCCTTACCGTGCTCATCAAATGGAAACCGCTGGGTCATCGCAGCCATAGACCACCTTACACTCTGCACTGAAAGTTCGGCGCTTCCCATGGCCACTGTGCGTTAAGTCTGCTTGTTCATACTGTGCAACCTTGTCCTTCGGCACTATGCACCCCGCGAGCTTCTCAGTGACCGTGGGCATTCCTTTTTGACGGAAGCTGTAGAAGCCCTCCTGCACGAATGCAACATCATGCATCGAAAAACCATTGCATATCACCCCAAACAAATGAGATGACAGAGCGCTTTAATCGCACACTAGGTGACCTGCTCTCCATGTATGTTTCCAATGACCACACCAACTGGGATCGCATACTGTCATTCGTTACTTACCCGTACAGCAGCCCCATTCAATCTACAGCTGAATTCTCCCTGTTCTTTCATCTTTATGGTCAGGAACATTCCTCATTCTTTGGCACTATCCTTGTTTACCGGCCAGACCCTTCACAATCGATGACTTTGGCCGAAGCCGCCACTTATGTCGAAGAATGTCGGCAGCTCGCATTTTCGCTTACCACGCATGATCAGGCTCGCCAGAAGCACTCCTATGACCGACGCTCATCCCCTTCGTCTATGCACGTGGAACAATCATGTGGCTCTGCATGACATCGTCTGCCCGCGACTTTTCTTCAAAGTTTATACCCAAGTATGACGGCTCGTACCGAGTCTTGGGCCGCACATTGCCAGTGAACGACAATGTTGAACTTTTTCAGCCACCAACAGATCAACGGCGCCACAGGCGTGAAACTGTGTACGTCGATCGTTTAAAACTTGACTATGGCCCCCTAGTCCTGCCTGTGCCATAGATCGCCAGGATGGCTCCTTTTCCACCGGGGAGTCATTGTAGTGACAAATATGGGCACTGCTATAGGAACGATAAAGAAGACATTTGTTGTGGCGGAGGCTCGTGCTGTTCCTGCTGTACCCGCTGGCTGCTGTCTCGTTGCTGTTCGGCACATTAAACGGTCGCCTTACCTTGGCACTAAAAGTATTCCTTCACTTTAATAAAAGGTTTAGATTGGTCTATTTAGGAGAAAGAAAGAAAGCCCTCAGTGTGGGATTGCGCCACAGATGCAAGGAACTTGACTTGAAATTGAACACGCTCGTCGACATGGATACTTGGCTTTGCGTCTTTTTCATTTGGTGCCTTTAGACGCTGAAGTGCAGTCTTCCCACAGCCACTTCAAGGAGAGCAACACTTTTCGCACAGTCTCTTCACAATGAGAGTGCAGGATGTAGCATTGTATACGCGAGCTGGCTGCTGATGGCTGCCGAGATAGCGTAAGCACCATTGATCGCGACCATGTTTTTAGAAGCAAAGTTCATAGCTGTTGCTCAAGCGAGACCCCCATCCTCCTCGCTTGTTTTTTTTCCACGCTCTTCCAAGGCAAAGGGAACGCTTCCCCTCTGCTTCGACTACATGCCTTCCGGGCAAGGGTATCGGATGTTATCGTGCGCGGCGTCTGAGCGGCGGTAGGGGCCGGATCGTTTCATCTCTGCTTCAACCGCGTTCGTCGCCCTTGTTCGCGAGCTTTAACCCGTAAAGATATAACATACAATGTGCAGGGGTATGTTATGAATTTTTTAATTATATGGGGCAACAGCAAATGTCCACCGGGAGTGTCTATAAAGTTTCTATCGCAGTGATGAGGCCATTGCACCATTTAGCATAGTGTTTTAACAGTGCAGCATTGAACAATTGTATCCTAAAAAGTGGTTTGAAGGGGGCTACATCTGTTTCGAATGTTCTTACTGCTCTAAACTTACTTGAAAATGCCCATCTGGCTGCTCCGAGCCTGCTACGAAAAGGCATTTTGCCTGCTTCAAGGACTGCTCCCGAACCCATGTACCCTGTTCCACCCCTGAACATGAAATGAAAGTTTGGGGTTATTTAGCCTTAAGCAGGGCCGTACCCAGGAATTTTTTTTCGGGGGATGTTTATGTCTATAGCCACTGACTTTAGCCACCGGTGGTCAATTTTGCGGTACATTAGTGCCACCCGAAAAGTGAAATAATGAAAAACCTTTGGGGGTGTCAGAACCCCCTCAACTCCCCTGGCCTTAAGTTTATGCGTTTCATTTAATGAGCACTGCGCATGCTTTTAGTAATGGCTGTTTTCAACTTTGAATTGCAGTGTGTCATTTAAGCTTAAGTATTTTGGCAATGAAGAACTGTTGCACAAATATTAAATCTGTCATCAGGAAATTGGTAGGCAGTTGTGAATAACTTGTTGCCAAAAGACTATTATTAATATTTGGTGTAGCATTGTTTAGAATTCTTTACAGTTTTGAGATAAGTGTATGGAGGTATTACTTCTTTCAAGTAACTAATCTTCAAAATTGTGCAGCTTCTTGCCTGTTATTGTGACTAATCCTATTTAAAAGTTAAAACGTGATATGTAAAAACAGCATAGATACAATTTTTTTCCTTTATAGATATTTGATAACTCAGTTACCAAGGTATTAAGCTCGACTATCCTGAAGGTAAAGTAAGTTTGTTGCACCAGCTTTTTTATGCAAATACTGTAAAACCTCGTTAATTCAAACTCGGTTATAATGAAATCTCGCTTAATTCGAAAGACTTCCGTGGTCTTGTATTTTTCAGCGTAATTTTGAGGGGATAGCTTGAAGCAGCGGCCAGCATCACTCAGGTTAATTCGAAAACTTTAGGTGCAATGTTCAAGTTCCAGAACCCAATTTCGCCGTGAATCCACGGATTGACGGCTAGTAATAGCCACAAGGCAATGCAATGCATCGATACTAATGAGTGGCAGCTGAAACACCCCAGCCTCGCTACTTCCAGCCAAAAAAAAGGAAAAAACAGTCTCGTGGTCGAACAAAACGTGCGCTTGTGAAAAACACAGTGCTTCACTGCAGCACAGAGGTGACACGCGGGCAGCGTATTGCATGTTTCTCGCAACTTCAGCGGGTCATGGTTTACCCATTCTTTCTGGGTTGTAAAGAAATTAATAAAGGACAGTTTAGCGGAAATCGCGATGCATGCTAACCTTTGATTGCCGGTTTCTCCTGCAATTTGCGTCTGTACTGCTGGCGGAGTTCTTGCCAGCAACACCTACTTCGAAAACTAAGTTCAAAAGTTTCACAGATCATTTTTTTCCAGCCAAAACACATCGTGAGCTTCGTCATACTGGCCATTATTAAATTCATAGTTATAATAGAAAGCATGTGCGAATGGTCGCATCATGATGTGCTGACGAAGCGAGGAGCACGCGACATGCTGCCCGCATGTCACTACTGTATTGCAGTGAAGATCTGTTTTCTGCAGGTGCACATTTCAATCAGTCACAACCGCATTTTCTTCTTCTTTTTTTTCGGTGGCAGCAGCGAGGCCAACCGTTCCTCCATGTTCGCAGCAAAATAAAGACCAGATATTGCTGGAAGACATAACTTCTCGAGCTTCAAGCTAGCCGGCACAGCAAACGACGAGCACTGATTTCTTTGAAAAGTTATAAGTTCCTTGCATCCCGCGTCTTCTGTAATTTGTTAATTCGAAAACCTGTTTAATACGAAGCTTTCTCGCGGCTCCAGTGACTTGGAATTAACGAGGTTCAACTGTTACTCTAATGATGTCCTTAGGGCAGCATAACTTCAAACCGGATATCGTAGTCTCGTAGAATTACTTAAGGGATTGTAGAGCGACCACAGAAGCTTTAAAGGGGCCCTGCAACACTTAGTGAACATGGTCAGAAAATGCTGCCGATCGATAGCAAAAGCTGCCGACATTTCTCATCTATATATTATCGTAATGATATTCATTCAATGGTCTCTTCGTACCCGTCGTCACCTTGTGTCATCGTAAAGAACATTGTAGGGGGGGGGGGCGGGGTTGAGGGGGTGCTTAGCCTTAGGGTTGTTTTTGCGCTGACGGGTGGTCGGGCCAAATGGGCGCCGTTTATCTATCTATCTATCTATCTATCTATCTATCTATCTATCTATCTATCTATCTATCTATCTATCTATCTATCTATCTGTCTGTCTGTCTGTCTGTCTGTCTGTCTGTCTGTCTGTCTGTCTGTCTGTCTGTCTGTCTGTCTGTCTGTCTGTCTGTCTGTCTGTCTGTCTGTCTGTCTGTCTGTCTGTCTGTCTGTCTGTCTGTCTGTCTGTCTGTCTGTCTGTCTGTCTGTCTGTCTGTCTACGGTAATGACAGAACTTCAAAACACTTCGCGCAATCTGTGAAAGTACTTATTTGCGAATTTATGTTATGCAAACCTGCTACACCAGTTAAAGAGATTTATAGCTCTGCATTTTTTATAACCCTGGAGGTTTAATGACTCTGACGGCATCGGTCAGAACACTGTTTCGAAATAAACGTGTGTTTCCCTGTTTTCACATACAACACAAGCTTAGTCCTAGCTACGAAAAGTACTATAGCTTAAGTAGCGTGGGGAAAGGGTGGGCGCATAATTCGACGCAATGCAAACAAACGCGGACAGTTGCACGACAAAGATCCGCATAGATTCGTCCGTGCGTTAGTCATGCGATGGTCATATATGCCACCCCCACCTATGTACCACAAAAACACATCAAAATAAAATTTACGTAAGTATATAAAAAGGCAACAAAACGGGCTTTATACCTTTTTATCAACACCGACAGTTATAGACTACGGCCTCTGGGCATTTACAAAACATTGAGACACCACAGATCTTGCACTTGAAGCACGAAGCGAAACATTCTTTCACCGAATCCCACCGCATAACATCGTCACTCATTTTCACGAAGGCTGGCGAAAGGCCCGAGTAAAAGACTTGGCGCGCCATTATGAAACTACGACAGGCGTCTTCTACGTGAACGTGGCCGGGCTGTCATCAGATGGGTTGTACACGACGGCATTCATTCTCCAGGATATTCAGGTCACTGGGTTGTCCTTCAGAGCCCCAACCTTACGTCACGAGAAGAGTAAAGAAAGCTCTGGGAGCCACCCATCGCAGAACTATTGTAAAATGCAGAAAAATTGAATGGTCTCATTCAGTCCAAATAGATTATTTGGAATCGAGGACTACGGTATTCACGGGTAATGAGACTGGACACCCCATAAGGCCCAAACAATTGAATACCGTGCGTCTCGTTCCATAAATCTCTAGTTCTCGGAGGTAGAGAACCACCACAACGACCTTGAAATACCTATCACTCGATATTCGAGAGTGTCAACAACCATGCCTGGACATTGCTAGTGATATAAGTGGGAAAGATGAGCGACGTCACTGCAGGATGCTGACCATTCCCCTGCACTGCCCATAATAATTCGTTTCTGAGACTCTAAACTCAGGCAGAAAGTACCTACCTTGTGGGCAGAGATCAGAAGTCTTTTTACTTGATGTGAGTGTGAACATAAACCCCTCATTTCCTCCAACCAAACCCTCTGTTCCACAGGCATTAGAGACCGCTCTATGCGACCGCTCAAGACTCAAAGGCCTTCGGGCCCTAGATTTAACAGGGAAAGTAGCGGCTGAATATTTGGTTGTCCCACACTAAAAACACCGACCACCAGGAGCCACCGACACAATCACCTGAAACGGCTGTTATTTAAGTAAAACTTGTTTCTCGTGTTCACTCTTCTACATAATCACTTATAACTGCTGAGCACTGTCCGTACAACTGCACTATAGTTTCTTTAGTCCATCTACATAAAAGTTCTCTGCCTAGGAATTAAACCAGTAGACAACGGTTGGTTTGAGTTACTCGTTGTTTTTAAGCCCTTGCCCTTAAAGCCACTGTTTCAAGTGCAAGAAGAAATATGCATTTCGTGCAACGAAATGCGTGAAGAAGTTACTAAAGAAAGCCTGAATCTTATCTATGGCGGCGTTGTGAGGATGCGCGTGGTCCCGGAGGAAGACAATTCTAGAGTATTTACCGTGCCGTCAATTTTTGATTACACATCTCAGTTGGGCGAGTAAGACTTGTTGGTGGGCTAATTGTTAGCGTCAACTGGGTGCATAGTAGCGCAAACTTGGAAAAATACAGATCAGAGAAAAGAAGTAGGAGGGAGCCGAGGTCGTACTTCCATTCTCTGAGCTGTTTCCTCTAATTTCGCGCGACTATACCCCATTTAGTTTGGTGAGCTTAGGCTGTAGTGTGGGCCCACATTCTTTGAAATCAACCTCAAGAACACCCTCTTTGAGCTGGAAAACTGTAGCCACCACTTTCTTCGAGTACGGGGACGCTTAACATTTTGTGGTTTTGGTGAAGCGTTGTGGCGCCACCGTCCTGATTGTTCTTTGGTATCTGCATTGGCTATAGTAAACCCACTTGTCGTCGCCTTTAACAAAGGGGAAAATAAACCCTTTTCGTATTTTTTTCTCAATGGTTCAAAAACGCTTGTCCACTTCACATTCTTCGTTGTTTCAATTTCTTGGTAAGCATTCTTGGTACCTACCTGGCACACATGTTACGATATCCGAGCTTTTCAGTTAAAATCTCCAAGAGGACGATTTTTCGGCAAACAAGCACACTCAGTTCCTCGTCGATCATATCGCTATTTCCGATCTACTTGTTCTGGAAATTCTTTACTCTGGATGCTGAGCCTGTCATTCAGCACTTTGTCGTACACATTTGCACGACCGTTTTAAAGTCGTTTCACCAATTTTTAATTACCTTTCCTTCTCTCATCAGTGTCATCACTGTTGGTTCGTAAACTGTAAGCACAACTGCCCAAGCATATAACAACCACGTTTCCCATGCAAGAACTGAAATAATGCTCTCACTTCATAAAAGGCTACTGCAAGGATTTTTGCACACGTTCTAGTCTACATTTTCCGAGAAGCAAAGCACAACTGAGTCAGAACGATTAAGTACCTTCGTGAAAAACTAACAGACGACACTTCACAACAAATATTTATTAAGACGTGCGAAATTCTGAACATTCGCTAACGGCCCTTCCTATTTGAATAACATTTATGTAATGCATGTCGATAGCAGTCTGTGTGCGTCTTCCACTCGAAACATTTCCGGTGCCAAGCCGTAGCCGCCATTGTAAACGTCCAGTAGGCGAGCACCGAAGAGCTCATCCTCTACAGCATCTTCTTTGCGTCAACCACCTACGAATCCTTGACACTGGCGGCACGGTGTCCTTGGCCGTGCCCTTCAGCTTTCACTCGCCGGTGTCCTTCATTTCAGGATCTATAGCAAGGTGTGCCTGGTGTGTGGCTCACACCTCCGAAACGTTCGTCGGTTCTGCTGTCCCGGAATTGTGAACTTCGAGACGCAGCGTCTTGGGCTTGGTTGGTTCGTCTTTAATACCGAAGTCATCGTTCAGGCTCCCTCCTGTAGACGTCGCATTAGCTGGGATGACTTCCTGGATTTCGTCTGTCTTCGCTGCCTTCTTCAAAGAAAGTTGTCGGGCGTACGCTTCTGGTAGGTCGAAGTTAAAGGCAGCCGCGTCGAAAAGTCACCCTGGCATAAGCACCGTGGCGCCTTCATGACGACGACTAAAAACAGCCATCTTATTGCTCGAGATAGTTTTGCCGTTCAGCGGGTTTAAATGCCGACCTCTAAACCCATTGAAGGCGAATCTACGAGGCATTGTCGTAGTCTTCTAGGCAAGCGTGATGTCGTTTCAGCGCCATAACTTTAGTTGACACCCCGGCTTCGTCAGTCTTTCTCTTACCGTTGAAGAAGCGCCAATGTTCTTCCAGCAGCTTTTCACTGTCTCCCAGGGACGCCGCAGCTCCGATGTTGTAGCGGCTGGTTGGTGAGAACCGCAACCTGCTAATAATAGCAGGTGTTCTTTCGTCGATTCGATTGTGAGAGTGACACGGACGACTGGCACAACGATTCATCATTCGAGCAAATAACTACGCTCGTGGCGCCACGCGCCACCGTGCGCTACCGCGTATGGGGGATGGAGGAATCAATGATGATGCGCCTGAGATGACTGGCATGTACATACTCTGGGGGATCTGCCAAGAGTCGGTTGGATCATATAGTCTAGATTTCAATAAGTCCCAATAGAGGTTTCAGTGTCAGAATGAAGTGTTATTTTCAATAAATCGCAGTTTATATGCGCTGCCTATGCATTTATTTGTAATCTATAGATTATCGTAATGATTGGCATTCAGTGGTCTCTTCGTGCTCGTCGTCGCCTTGTGTCATTAGGGAGTTTTTTAATTAGCGTACGCAAACGTTATCCGTTGCGGTGACTCGAGCGTTCATCAGCATTTACAGGGGACAAACGCTATACGAAAACTCCCTATTGTCAAGACCATCCCGTGTTCCGCACTCTATTTCTGGCTGGCGTTCACGAATAATCAAATAATCATCACCCCAACTACAACATATATATATATATATATATATATATATATATATATATATATATATATATATATATATATATATATATATATATATATATATATATATATATATATATACAAAAGCGTACAGCATGACCCTAAATAAGTTATATTTTCGGAAATATCGCTGCCCGTGGGCCTAACATTATTTTAATAAAAACAAAAAAGTTTGATTGCTTATGAGCTTTATTCTACGTCAGCTACTGTAGGGTTCATATATTCAGGATTTTCACAGATTTATTCATCATAATCATAAGTATTCGTGACAAATTTTGCCTATAGAAACATTCGGATGCAGTATAAACTGAACTGATTAGATGCGCCCTAATAAAATGCGAAGGATTAGTTTAGGAAGAATACGATGAACAGGTTAATAAATCAATTGAGTGAGATACTTGACTAGTAGGTCATAAAACCATTGCCTTAAGTCTCGTTTGGCATATACCCTGATAGCACGGCCCCTAGAAATAGGGTATGCGTTACAGGTGCAGGGCAGTTTGCATCGAACCAGGAACGAGGATGACAGAGCTATAGTAATCTTCACGCGATTTGTTAAAGTTTTGACATATTGGGTTTAACATTGTTAAAGTTTTTATAGTTCTGTTTAGTTTACTACAAACCTACTACACGAATTATGGAGGTGAAAGAACGCCGAAATTTGGGCCTTTTTTTTACCCACAAGCTCAATTCTATTTCTACCAAAGTCACACACAAGTAGGGCACGTATCAGGTGGTGTTTATGATTCAACGCGTCGCAAACAAACATGGTGGGTATAGCGGTGAAGAGATGGCTCGTCCATGCATTCGTCGCCGGTAAGACCATATATGCCGCACCCCACCTTCACACCACTAAGACAGATGAAAACAACATGTACGCAATTATAAAAAAGGAGGCAAATAAACGGGCTTCTGACCTTCCAATCAATACCTCGTTTACAACCGTTTCTTTCAGAATTGCAAGAGGCGTATCTAATGAATTGTGACACCTATTCTGAGTATACTAAATATGGTGCTCGTCTGTCGAAACACCAGGCTCATTTAGACACCACAGATCTTGTCCCAGAAGCGTGGAGGCAAAAGCTGCGTCTCCAACACTCACCGCTAACATCGTCACTCGCAATTTCACGAAGGTCGATGATAGGCCTTAGTAAAATACTTGGCGTAGAAATATGGACCTCTGCTAGGCGTCATCTATATGAAAAGGGGTATTGCACGACGGCTGCCATTCACCAGTATGCTTAGATTAATGTACTGCATGTCCTTCAGAGCCCCAAATTTAGCATGAGCGAAAAAAAGCAATCGCTGCAAAATAATAAAAACGCTGACGAAAGTAAAATACATAAAAATTGAAAAGACGTTTCGTCTCCCCACACGGAAGCCTTCTTCACAGTGACTGCAGTGGCGTAGTGCGCTCTTCTTAACAGAAGAGCGCACTACGCCATTTTTGGTAACTGTAAACAAGGATCTCAAATGGGGAGCCGAAACGTGTTTTCAATTTTTGTGTATTTTACTTTTGTCAGCGTTTTTATTATCTTGCACTATGTTTGTCCCCGACGAGACGGAATTCCGTCGGACTCTTGATTAAAGCGATTGCTCTGGCAGCCATCGATCTGTGATGCAATGCGGTTATCACAGACAACCGATACACCTGTTTTCAATGCATGGGTGGGCATGCATCACTTCTCGCCTGTAAAATTATGGCAAATATCGAAAACATGACTGATATCATGCAATGCACACCAAATATCTTGACTCCAGGACACCAGGTTTTGTGGGATAAGCAGGCTGAGGGTGCCATATGTCTCTGACGCTCAAATTTCGTGCGTTCCGTTCCGCAACCCTCTTGTACTCAGAGATCTCAAAACTAGTATACTGACCTTGAAATAAATTGTGCTCAATTTTCAAGAGCGGCATCGGCTCTACTCGCACTCTGTTAAAGGTCTGAGTGGAGCACGTGAGTGAATTGACGACAAACTGTATTCAATAAACTGCTCTGCCTACAATAATTCGTTTCTTGGGCTAAACTCAGACAGATAGTGCCCGCTCTGTGGAGAGAAATCGGGCATCTTTTACACGGTGTGAGCGTGCACATAAAACCCCTCCCTTGTACGTTCTCCACCTTCTTTTCCAAATTCATAGAAGACTGCTCTCTATGAACGTTCAAGACTGAAAGGCCAACGGGCTCTAGTCTAAAGAGCGATAGTAGTGGTGGTATCTTAGTGTGTCCTGGACTGAAGACATCAGCCGTGAGGGGCCACCGACACCATCGCCTGAAAAGACTTTCATTTAATTGAAGTTGGTTCGTCGTCTTCACTTTTCTACGTAATCTCCTTTAACTACTAAGCACTGTTCGTACCACTGCACCAGTTTCTTGAGTCCGCCTAGATGGAAGTTATCTGCCTGGTAGTTCAACGAGTTGGCAACAGTGATATGGAGTTACTCGATGTCCTTTAAGCTATTGTTTCAAGTGCAAGAAAGGCAATTATTTATTTAGGCCCGCCGCGGTGGTCTAGTGACTAAGGTACTCGGCTGCTGACCCGCAGGTCGCGGGTTGGAATCCCGGCTGCGACGGCTGCATTTTCGATGGAGGCGGAAATGTTGTAGGCCCGTGTGCTCAGATTTGGGGGCACGGTAAAGAACCCCAGGTGGTCAATATTTCCGGAGCCCTCCACTACGGCGTCTCTCATAATCATATGGTGGTTTTGGGACGTTAAACCTCACATATCAATCAATCAATCAATCAATCAATCAATCAATCGGAATTGTTTATTTCGTGCAACGTCTGTACAGTAGGGTGCGCGATTCAAAAAATTACCAACCAAAATCTTGAATGTTAGCAGTGGCGGTGGTGTGATGATGCGCGTTCTCGCAGAGGAAGGTAATTCTAGACCATTTCCCGCACAGTCTCATTTTGAATGTTCTTAGGCTGCAATTGTAGGTCCATATTTTATAAAATAGCCCTCAATGACGCCCTTTTTTGGGCTATAAAACTGTAGCCATCATTTTGCTACACAAGAACGAAGACTTCTTGAATTTTGGCAGTTTTGGTGAAGCAGAATGTCGCCACAGTGTCGCTTATTTTTTTTTTTTTTTTTTGAATCTGCATTGGCTAAGTAAATTCACATCTTGTTGCCTGTGACAACGTGAAAAAGTAAATCATCTCCGTATTTGTGTTACAGTTCAAGAACGCCCGAACACTTCACAATCTTTCCTGTTTGAATTGGTTGGTTAGCATTCTTGGTACCTGCCTGACACTCATTTTACTATATCCCAGCTTTTGAATTAAAATTGCTCTAATTACTGCGTGGCCGACGAGAAAAATGTTCCGACAGACGAGTAGCTGTCATTCCTCGTGGACCTATCTAATAGCGATACCCGGTCCACTTGTTTAATAGATTCATTAGTCTGGATGCTGGATCTGTCAATCTGTAAAGCGGCTGCACATCTGTGCAGCCGTTTTTTCAGCCCTTTCACCATTTTTATACCTGTTCTTCCCTCATCCCTGTAGGTCCGTAATCTATAGGCACAACACCGTGTGCATAAAAGAAGATTATGTATCTTTACACACGCAAAAACTGAAATAATGCTCCCAGTTTAAAACAGGCTGGTGCAAGGATTTTTGCGCTCGTTCTCGTCTACATTCTCCAACAAAAAGATGACAACTTTGCCAGAACGATTCAGTACCTTCGTGAAGAAATAACAGATGACATTTCACAAAGACATCTTTATTGTGACGAAAGAAGTTCTAGACATTCCCTAAGTGCCTTTCTGTTTGACTGCAGTTTATGCAATACATGTTGGTGCCAGTCTGTGTTCGTCTTCCACAAGTCGAAACATTTCCGGTGCCGAACCGTAGCTGCCATTGGAAACGTCGCGTAGGCGAGCATCGAAGAGCTCGTCCTCTACAGCATCTTCTTTGCGTCAACCACCCACGAATCCTTGACAATGGCGGCATGGTGTCCCTGTCCGTGTCCTCCAGCTTTCACACGCCGGTGTCCTCCATTTCAATATCTGTGGCGGGGTGTGCCTGGTATGTGGCGCTCACCTCGTAAACCTTTGTCGGTCCCGTTGTTCCGAAGTTCTGGATTTCAAGTCGCCGCGTCTTGTGCTTGGTTGGTTCATCTTTAATACCGAAGGCATCGGAGGACGCGACAGTGCTTGGCCTCTTCAGGCTACCTCCTGTAGACGTCGCATTAGCCGGAATGAGCTCTTGGACCACGTCCGTTTTCATCGCTGTCTCCAAGAAAAGATATCGAACGCACGCTTCCGGTACATCGCAGTCAAAGTCAGCCCCGTCGAAATCTCGCCCTGGCGTGGGCGTCGTGGCGCCGTCAGGATGAGGACTGAAAAGAGCCACCTTACAGCTCGACATGGTCTGGTCAACAGCAAATTCAAACCCCGTCTCCGGAAGCCATTGAGGGCCAAGCCATGAATCGTTGTAGTAGTCGTCTATACAAGCTGGATGTGGTTTCGGCGCCATAACTTCAGTTGACGCCCCGGTTTCTTGAGTCTTTCTCTCACCGTTGAAGAAGCGCCAATGCTCTTCCAGGAGCTTTTCGTTGTCTCCCAGAGACACCCCAGATCCGATATTGTGGCGGCTGGTTGGTGGTAACGGCAATCTGATTTTCAGAGCAGGCGTTTCTTCGTCGATTTGATCGTGGGAGCGACGCGGCGACTCGCAGAACGAACCACGATTCGAGAAAATGGCTACGTTCGATGCAGCACGCGCCCCTATGCGCTACCACGCACTACGTGGAGCCTGAGAGGATCGATGATGAGGCCCCTGGGCTGATTGGCACAAACCCATTTAGGGGCATCTGCTAAGAGTCAGGCGGACTATATACTGTAAATTTTTTTGAAGTGCTAATAGCAGCTTCAGTGGGAAAATGATGAGGTATTTTGAATGAATACAAGTTTGTGTGCGCTTGGTATACGCTCAATTCTCATCTATATAATATCGTAATGATTATCATTCCATGGTCTCTTCGTGCTCGTCGTCACGTTGTGTCATCGTAAAGAACATCGTAGGGGGGGGGGGGGGGTTGAGGGGGTGCTTAGCCTTAGGGTTGTTTTTGCGCTGACGGGTGGTCGGGCCAAATAGGCGCCGTTTATCTATCTATCTATCTATCTATCTATCTATCTATCTATCTATCTATCTATCTATCTATCTATCTATCTATCTATCTATCTGTCTATCTATCTATCTATCTATCTATCTATCTATCTATCTATCTATCTATCTATCTATCTATCTATCTATCTATCTATCTATCTATCTATCTATCTATCTATCTATCTATCTGTCTATCTATCTATCTATCTATCTATCTATCTATCTATCTTTCTGTCTGTCTGTCTGTCTGTCTGTCTGTCTGTCTGTCTGTCTATCTGTCTGTCTGTCTGTCTGTCTGTCTGTCTGTCTGTCTGTCTGTCTGTCTATCTATCTATCTATCTATCTATCTATCTATCTATCTGTCTATCTATCTATCTATCTATCTATCTATCTATCTATCTATCAATCTCTATCTATCTATCTATCTATCTATCTATCTATCTATCTATCTATCTATCTATCTATCTATCTATCTATCTATCTATCTATCTATCTATCTATCTATCTATGGACATGTGGGTGCTCTCATGATAGCCTGCTTCACATGCGGTTGACAAAATTTTGTATGGGAGAGTAAGACAGTTCGACGAAAATGTCTGGCTGGACATGACTTGAATAACGCGAAAATACCGTCGCATACGTCGTCAAATATATTACTTCAGACATGTGCGGCACATACCTGTATCCCAGGCGCCGTGGTATGTGGATATGCTCCACAAGTGATGGAGTTTATATCTACCCAGGAAGGCCGAGAAAAAAAAAAAACATGTGAGAGTGTTAAAAAGAACTGATAGCGTTAACCCCACAAATTCAAAGAATAAATATCAGGGAGCCAGCAGGAATCGGATCCAAACATTCTGCGTAATCATCGAGTATTCTACCACAGATCGACGCCAGGTCTCGAAACTGCTCTGGAAAACGACTCTATAGTGTAGGCGTAACTTGGGCGAAACGTGAATTGTGGTTGCAGTGCTAGCAGTCTAATTTTGTAAACACTACATATGTACTGACTCCTATGACACACGCGGCACGTCGGGTCAACGTCAATTGTACATTCAAGCACCATCCACTGAAGTTGGTTTACGTAGCGCTATATCGTGGGCTATAATCTCAGCAAGCACTAGCGCTGCACAACAGCTCATCGCTTCTGGTGTTGGTAATACTCATCCTGTTTGCACCTGTACGCAACTGTAAAGAACTGATTATATAAACTGTATGCGACAATTCAACATATCTATATGCGTACATTTGTACTAATCTTTAGCGTTATTTTGTAACACTACGCCGAATAAAAAAAATTGCACCATATAGTCACCTTTTCTTCGCATGCCTCGCATAATATCGGTTCCTATAATACGTGGGGTCTTCCGAGTTTTTTCTTCAAGTTTCTGAATCTGAATTTGTAATGTTAGTTTTCTTGACGTTATACTTGAAATATTTGTTTATCCATAATTTTTGAATAAAGATGTAGTTTGTTCAAGTATTACTGCTTTTGTTGCATCAGCTTATCTGTTCCATTTTTTTATGCGTGTATGAAAGTGAAAGTTCATCTCGAATCAAATTCGAATCGAATGTTGCCATATAAGCGCCAAAATTATAGAATGTGGAAGCGAATATCAGTTGTATTGAAAATAAAAGAAAGAGCGAGTAAATGAAATTGACTCGTGTCCTCGAGTGCTTCACTTGGTGAGCGACCACCACATTGAACGACCACAAAATGTCATGCAAAATAGCAAACTTGGATTCTTGGTCATGTGCGGCTTGTGCTGGTTCCAGAAAAACTCTCAACTGAACAAATTATTTAATGAAACCCACGGCTAGGATATACATATCTATAGGCATGTTTTCACGCGTCGGCGTCTATGGCTTCATTGCTCGTCCACACGAATCCTGGAAGCGAGAGCACACTGTGGCCGACTCTTTGGCCGGTTCCCGCTGAGCGTGCTAGAACGTCGTTCACAGTGAAGCATTATGAAATGCGTGGTGCAAGCAACGACGGCACAAGAAGGGCTGTGTTAGTTCCCTTCCTGTGCCCCCGTCGTTACTTGAGCGCTGTGCGTTTCGTAATATGATGCGAAACCACAAAGTGTTCCACATGAGGCTTCAGGCTTCCTCGCTGTGATGTCATCGTGCTTCCTGCAGTTAAAGTATGCGCTGAGTGGACACCTCAGTAGCCGAGATGGGAAGCAAAGCAATTTTGGCGGTACCTGGATGAAGTGCAGCTCCATACTCCTTCCTGTATCCTAAAGGATCCTTCTTACTTGGGATAAGGGGCCCACTGAATTATTTCTGAACCCCTTGTATTTATTACGACTAAGCTCAGTCAGCCAGTTTTGTTTTGACGCTAACAGTTTGAAAGTCTTCCAGTATCCCCTGCCCTTCTTCGGCGGAGACCTCACGTGCGGATATAACGTACGCTCTTTTAAATTACGTAAGATCTCGTTTTTGAACATGGATGTGGGTGAAAGTTTTAACGAAATGCCCACAGCAACGTTTTAAATGTTAGGTTTAGCCAGTTAACCCTAACGAAGTAGATCAATTGACCTTTTTTGTGATTTAGATATTAGTCCTGTATATTGTCCTGTATATTGGACACTTCGTATACTGGGTATTCGAAAGCCAAACCGGATTTTCTGACCAGGTACTATTCAATCCGAATTCGAAACTTGAATATTCGCATACCGCTAACTTTTTTTATCGGTGACATGTCCTCCCGTTTATAATGTGAAACCCTGAGGGTGAAATAAATAAACAAATAAATGAAGAAATAAACTTTGAGCTTTCCAGATAATTATCAAACGCATGAAGTATACGATGAGCGTAGGAAGTGTTCCGTGGGGCGCCATGCGCGAACTGAATATAGTACTTGCTTTGAGGGAAGAATGAGGCATGTTATGGTGTGGTATGAAGGCAAAGTTTATAGTGCAGGGGCTAATTATCTATAGCCCTTTAAACAACTTATGTATTCATTACAGTAAGCTGTATATAAACTAATGTTTCACGACCCTTGCAGAACATGCTGTGCTGAGAGAACTATAACTGGCATTGAATTTAAGCTTAGTAATCGATGCAGAGAGCATGTGTGCAAAAGTTAATGCATGAAGTTTAGCGACTGGGTTTGGTGCAAATGAAAAAAAAAACGACACCTCTCGCTAGAGTCTAGGCGTGCATAAAAATAAGGCCGTGGTCATGAGTGACATGATGGAAAACATTGCAATATTGATCGTATCAGCGGTAAATGAAACCCAAGCAGCGGCAAAGATTTTCAGTGGTTTAGTGCACGCCGTCCAATTATCAGCATGGGCAGACGCGCATGTGGGCAGTACTACCGCACCCTATGAGCGCACGTGTCAAAGGTCACGACTGCTGGCCGCGCATGGCATCAATTCGAATGCTTGTCGCTGTTCGGGTTTCATTTGACGCCGATATTACAACCGCGCAAGTAGAAGCATAAAGAAGTCTTCTTACACGGCTAGAAAGAGAGCCTAGTTTTGATTCTGGAAGGTCGCGCCAGCCTATATAAAGTGGGGCTGTATATTTATTGAAATGAAAGTTGTACACGGACACTCGATGCCCGTCTTCGCCGTCGTCGTGTTGTCTCGAATGCAAGACGCATGAGTGGCACAGATGACTCTGTGCACAGAATAGGCTTGGCCCACGTACAGTGATTTGAAAAACACGTGATTTCTGTGGGCGTGACCGCAAGCTCGCACACGTGAGTTGATAAGGCTAGAGGCTGAATTCGCACGGGCTTTCCTAGAGCTTATCGAGGGTTAGCAGCGTATATTGGCGTATGCATGCGCTGCGCCACCGTGCCACCCTTCGTTAAGATCACATGATCTGTGGATGCGAGGGCAAAAGGCCAGCGCGCCGAGGTTAGTCCACTGGAGGCTGGTATAGTTCCATGTAGCGCTGACTTTCTGTGTGCGCGACGTTGAGGGATCTAATAAGTCTTACTAGGCGCGGGAAAGCTGCAATGGCGAAATTACTGAAAGCTCGACACGCTCGCCCTGGTACAAACGTGTGCGTTTTCAACCACTGGCGTTGCGGAAGTGAGTGCTCACATTCATAGTTTTTTTTTGTTTAAGCGGTATTTAGTACGCGAGCGCTTGTCAATTTATTTTGCTCATAAGGAAACTAGCCTTAATTTACTGGTGTAATCATAAGCTATTATGATGTTGCTCTCAATGCATTGCGTTAAGGGAAACTGCGAAATTTTTGTTACCGTCTCACATAGTGTTCGAAGTTGAGGCTGGCATGCGCTCTAAACGGTTTGCACTGGAAGTAGTTAGTGTGTTGACCACTGTACTAGCGGAACTTAGTACAGTGGTCAACACACATGTCTCGAACAACGGAGCGCCGCACTTGGGAACAGCATGAGCGACATTTTGAGCGTGAAACGAGCCACATCTGAGTATGCGCGACGCCGATTATGTGCTTGCCTCGCAGTTTTCATCCGTGCTTAATCGCCTAGGCCATGGTGACTACTTCGACCGTCAAAGTGCTATCACCACATAGAGCAAAAAAAAACAATAAAAAAAGAAACAGAAGTCAATTCGCCCGGATCAGCACCTTCTATACTGTAAACTTATTTTCGGTTCGTGGTGTCATATCACCAATATCACTAGCAAGCCTTCAGTTTGGGCTAACCGGTACGGTATTGTAATGCAGTTGGGTGGAGCCAAATGCACAAACGAGTAACGAAAGAAGAGGACAGATTAAGTGGTCTGCGCCAACCACCTGTGCCGTCTTCTTGTTTCGTTAGTCGTTTGTGCATTTCGCTTAGCGCAACTACATAACAATATCATATCACACGGAGAACGGTTCGCTCCGAGTTTCGTTTTTGCCTTTTGTTTTGCTTTTGCGCTAAATTGTTGAGAGCGCCTTTGACGGCAAAAACGGCTGATGCATCCGCAATGAAAAACAAGTATAAAAAATACAAGGGAGACGTGCATGCCCAGATGTGCGGCATTTACGACTGCAGATGTCGCTCATGCAGTTCTAGACATGAGAGTTGACCATTGTACGAGAGACGTCCGCGTCTGTCTTCTTTTGTCCATCGTATCAAGCACCGCTGCTCAAAACCCATTCTTTCTCGTGTATGCTATTCACACTAATTGAGCTGAGGCAAGTGAAATATTACTCTTCGTGGGGTTTCGCTGCTGTGGTGGTGTTTCGCTGCTGTGGTGCTGCTCTGCTAAGCTCACTGCTGTGGTGCTGCAGCGAAGCCGACGCATTTTTTGGGGGCGAACTGCAAGAATACTGGCTTACTTGAATTTTGGAACTTGTCAAGTAACTACAGGCAGCCTATCGCCTACAAAGTCTAAGTCTCTGATAGCGTTGTTTCGACGCGTTAAACATGGCAGAAAATGAAATCAATCAACAGGTTTCAGTGCCGTCTGTCTTAAAACCACATTTCTTTCACTTCAATATGCAGTCGCGAGCAAAGTTCTAGAGACGAAAAATCTGTCACGATAAAGTTCAGGAAATCGCGTCTGAAATCATTCACGGCTGCAGAACTCGCCGCCATTCGTGCCGCTCTGGAGTTCCTAGTTGAAGAACCGCAGAAGACCTGGTCAATCTTCTCCGACACCAAAGCAGCCCTCCAGGGCATTGCTTCGCCATATCGTCATGGACCGAATGAACAGCTAGTCGCTGAAATAAGACTGCTTCATCACTGGGCTATAAAAAAACTAGATATAGCGTATCAATGGATACCGGGCCACTCCAGCATCGGTAGGAACGATCGTGCAAATGAAGCAGCCCGATCTTCTCGTGGTGATGCTCCTTGTGCAGCAATACCATTATCAAGAACGGACATCGCTACGAAGATTCGGTTACTTGCACGAGAACTGACACTCACTCAGTGGAATTGACCGGCATTCACCAACGTCCGCCTTCATGAACTGGACCCACACGTATACAGCTCCGTCTTCCATCAAGAATAACCAGAGCTAAGGAGACACTTTTGTGCTGTCTGTGGATTGGGGTGGCCTTTACGAATGCTTTACGAACTGTTGGTGCGCGGAGCCTTTCGTCCATCTTCTCTGCGAGTGTCCTCGCTTTAGTGCGCCAAGAACTGTCGAAAGTTTTAGATAGACTAGACCATCGCCAATTGTCGGAAGAAAAGGTATTAGGACACTGGCCGAGACCATCCTCGGCACGCAAGGCATTGAGACCATCCTCGGCACGCAAGGCGTTGTTGGGACGCTCTCAATGCGTTGTTGAGAGCGTTGTTGGGTTGTTGAGAGCGTTGTTGGTTTTGGGACGTTAAACCCCACAAATAATGCTCGCAAATCTTGATATCTCAATTAAGCAAAGCAGATACGTCAACTAGTTTTCAATATTTATTTATTTATTTATCTATTTATTTATTTACAAATACCTATATGAGAAAGAAGAATATGCGAAAAAGAAAAAAAAGACAGTAGAAATAGTGGGTTCACATTTTACTTTTACTCAATTTGCATAAATTCGCGCTAGAAGAAAGTCTCTTTCTTTCTTTCTTTCTTTCTTTCATTCTTTCTTTCTTACTTTCTTTCTCTCTTTTTCTTTCTTTCTTTCTTATCTCTCTTTCCGTTTTTCTTTATTTTCTGGTTTATTAAGACCAATCACAAAATTGTCCAAGGAGACATGGCTAAAGGCAAACATTGCCTGACTTGGCTGCGCCAGCCATACAGCAGCAGCAGCAGAAAGAAAGACACTTACAAATATAAAAACGTACATGAAAATAAAATACTATACCTTATATCAATTTTATACAGTAGTAAAGTACTGAAAAAGAAAAAAAATGAAAACATAAGCACAGTTATAACGAAATATGCACACACAACTCTCGAGTACAAAAAAATCGCATAATAGTAATCCACACACGCAAAAAAAAAAAGCCCTGGGAGCAACTTGATTGTAGGAGACGGATCAGGGCGACAATTCTGCTCCTCGCACCATCGCCGTCGCTATTGCCACCATCGTATTTGTAGTGGCGAAGACAGCGGCAGCAGCAGGTGTTTTCTGCAAATTCAGTAAAGCGCAAACAGTTTATCCACTAATTTACGTTTGTATGTTATCACGTCAGCTGAAGTCATTTCGTACTTACGGCTTTCGTGTCGTTGTACAATCTATAAATTTTAGAGCATAGCTTTTAGGCGCCCGTTCCTGCTTTGCCGTAAGTGTTGGTGCTGGCGGTGTAGCCGATACAGCGAGTGAGGACGAAAAAGCGCGAGAGTCTGCCGATATGACGAGCCACTGCCTCCAACCTCGCTTTCTTCCTGCGTCACGTGCACTGGCCCTTCGGCCGAAACTAGTGCGCATGCAGGGCTGGCACGCGCACTGCGCTTGGCTTCACTTGACGTAACGAAACTTACGGCGTTTCGCTTGATTCGGGACGCCTGCAATGCACACTAAGGTGTGCATAGCACTCGGGTACTGTTGGCGTTCCGCTTGATTTGCGAAAACAATGTACAGAGTTGCAGTGTAAACCTGCAGTGTACTGTATACATAGTGGCGTGGGTAGTACACGAGCACTAGCAGTTTCTGTGGCAACACGTAACGAATATTACATTGCTTCTAACGCTGAAGCCAGAACGTCAAACAGAGCTGGCATCACCTCAACACGAAGCTACATCTTGACGATACGTAATTCATATTAAGTACAGTCTGAGTAGTTCATCGTTTTCAAATTGCTGCGCTTTATTTCTTGGAGCATAAACATTCGTTCAATTTACATGGTAGAGGACACAGGCTCAGGGCAATGAGTGCCCGGGGAGCTCCACTCGAAAACCGTGTCACGCAGGTTTATTGGAAAGCCCCTGCTCTGTTTTATAATAGATTTCGAGGAATGTGCTCAAGTATCAAAGGAGAGCCGCAACGGCCCACAACGTATACGTGACAGATGCTCAAAATACAAAGACTAAAGGTCCACAGCGATCCGAACATATTGTCCAGTGTCGCCTGAGCCCAAGAACGCTGGTATAAATACTCAAAAACCTCTAGCCGTCTCAGCCGAGTCAAGCGGCAACTACTTCTCTGTGGAAGGGGGGGGGGGGTCAGCCGAGCTGATTGCACTAAAAAGCCTAATTTGAAAAGAGTGGATACTGAGGTACACATTTTCAGAGTGAAATGTGGCCCGTTTTCAAGCTAACATTGATAATGATCACGAAAACGTTATTTGGGCCCAGAGAAGGAGGAGGAAGAACAGGAGGGAAAGGAAAGGCAGGGATGTTAACCAGTCTGGAGCGACCGGTATGCTACCCTACACTGGGGATAGGGATGAGAGAGCTGGAAAGATGGAAAAAAGAAGAGAAAGGAGAGCTCTCACACGCATTGGGTTCACAAATTCTGATGACTTGGAACATGTTGACGCACACTAAGTGACGGGAGTCTGAAAAGACGTGGTTTTAGTCGACTGGAGTTGACGCAAGAAAGACTTCGTGTCACTCGACTAGTCCCAAGTAGGGGACTAGCTTGAAACTTTAAAACGTAGCTAACAATGCTATTCATTTGCCGAAGTGAGCTCATAAGCCTACGAAGCCACTCAGAGAACGAAATAGACCTAGTAGCTGCCAACATGCATGCATTCATCTATTGAATCTAACTAAAATCATCACAAAAGCAGGTGTGTGGCTACCTGTACTTATCCACTTTACCAACTCGAATTTCACCGAACCGTTTCAATGTAACGGTACATATAGTGCCTTCAATCTGTATGCACGTTTGCACAGTGCGTTGAAGTTGCTTCACTCTAGCCATAGCTAAGCGATAAAGCGGGAACCTAATTCCTGATGTATGCTGGAGTTACAATGCAAGAGAACAAGTACGCGTCTGTGTGTGATAGATTACGTGACTTCATTCTAAAAATAAATGCTATCTAACTATTCGTACCTGGTAGTTGATATTGGTGCCCGCGCAAGAATGACAAGATATTTCACGCCCTTATGGAACCATCTTCCCGAAAAGAACAGTGTTGTACAACGTATCGGGCACATAAGAATTGAGGCGCAGACAAAGAAGTGAGGCTGCTTCTTTGTTTACGACTCAAGCTTTCTTTCCCCGAAACTCTGAAGAAATTCAGCGTACCTCTCTTATAGACATCGCTGTTCAATTGCGTGTTCGTCACTACATTGGCAAAAATGTCATCAAAGAGGAAAAATTATAACAAAAACGTGTTCGAAGGCTGAGCTAACAGTTTTACAGCTATATATAAAGCAGCAAGTTGAAGAATGGTCTGTGAGCGTTGGTGGACAACGCTCGATTAGTTTAAGTGAACGTTTTGCTGTCTCATCCGCTTTTATGGTCGAATTTTGAAGAACCCCAGGTGGTCGAAATTTCCAGAGCCCTCAACTACGGCGTCTCTCATAATCATATGGTGGTTTTGGGCCGTTAAACCCCACAAATCAATCAATTTTATGGTCGAATTCTGATGGTTTGTGTGCCATAACGACGTTGCAATTGAGGCAGACTGTACTTCGGGACTCCAGAATATTGTTGACTAATATTGTTCACTCCTTGAGGTTTTATTAACGTGCCCCTGAATATTAGTGCAATGGTGTTCTCGCATTTCGCCCTTTCAAAAAACGCGGTCACAATGACCGCGAATTGCACCCGCCTTCTCGAGCTGAGAAATGTGACGCCTTGCGTGTTCGACTTCTGCGGCGTATGTTACTACGTACGACAAAACCTAATGCCTGTACATTCTTATTCACTGAATATTCCTACAAGTTTCAACGTCACCTGATATACGTCACAGGTATAACAGATACATCTGCAACGTTTGGACACTCAAAGCGAGTCAGCCGGCTCTCGAAGACTTCAACGCAACCACGGATTATTGTGGTTGCGTTGAAAATGTGTCAGAACAATGGTCGAGCGAAAAAAAGTACACTGGAATTTTCCTCAGCACCTATGTTGGCACGAAAAACCGTATTTTTGTACGTGGTGCGAGCATGTTTTGGACTCCGATTGCAGCACGTCAGCTCGGACAGCAGAATGCTATGCCAGGTAGAACTTAGATGAGTGTCAGGCGGACAACAGGCAGGAAACACAAGACGATGGAGCGCTTTCGTGTTTCATCTCCGTCGATGTCTGTTTGCGCATTAAAGTTCTACTATGCCAAACATGGTCCCCAAACTGAATGGACCACAGAGATTAAAACGGACGAGAGCTCTTGAAAGATGCGTTCACAAATAAAGTCGCCAGCTCCACACCCACGTGGAGCTGGCGACTTGCCAGACTCATTGGGAATAAAAGGAACATCAAGAGGGAAGTCGGGCTACTCACGATGCACGGCTTGCTTGCCGGGGCTCGTCGGGAGACATCGCCGATCCCCAGGCTCTCGCCGGTGGCAGTCAGGTAAAATGAGGGACGCGCGCGCATGACTCCGCTTTATCAAGAATGCCGGCGGATGGTCGGGAATAAAGATATAAATGGGGGGGGAGGAAATCAGGAAGAAGGGGGGGTCAATTAGAATATTTGGGTCACGTGCGTACTTTCCCTTGGCATGAGCAGATGTTCCCGCCTCCTTGGGGAACAAAGCGGCAAGAGGAAAAAAAAAGAAGTACAGGGGAGGCGGCGCATGGGAGGACCAAAAGGGCGCACTCCGCTCTCCCTTCGGGCGCGCGAATCCTCTCCGGCGACGTTTAAAACGCAAATCGGCCGTCTTTCCCGCGTAAACATGAACCGACGGAAAGGACTCGCTGAGTTCCACTGGCCCACATTTCTGTCTCTCGCTCTTCGGTCATTACGTATCCGCCCTTCCGCGTTTCTCTCTCGCGCTGCGCTCTGCCTTCCGAGATGGCGGTGCGGAAGCGTAGCCAAAAAAACACCGCGCATTCACCGCATAGGCGGCGAGAGCGCGATGTAAGAGAACGCTACGTGAATGGGAGCCACACGAAAGCTCTCGAACGCTGGCCACAGGGACACGATGGGATGTTCCTATCGCGCTCTCCTTTCAGAACTTCTGTCTCTTTTTCTTTATTTTTTTCATCTGGGACAATGCGTTTCTTTCATTGCTTCCGGCGCTCGACCCAGAGACCCAGTACGAAAAGAACTTCGAATTCGATTTTGACAACACACTTAACGTCGCTCTCGAAAGCCGCTTCAAAAAGACAGACTGTAGTGTGTTCTGACAGGTGGAAAGAATGAGTCGCTCTTTAAAGTGTTCTTAGCAATTTTGCCGGACACATTACCGTCGATGCGCCGGCTTTTTTCCCCCTGGTTGTAGCTATTTTTTCATTTTCCCTGCTCTTGCTTCGCTTATTCCAGTGCACGAACAGGCGCACACATAAACTTGCTGAAGTCTTCTTTCTTTCTTTTCTTCTTTCTTTCTTTCTTTCTTTCTTTCTTTTCTGCGACATGTATGACGTCGTCGGTGTCTCTTGCTGCATGTCAGCACCCATACGGCAACCACCTTACCGCGACACTTGCTTAGCGGGCAGTGTGGCGACGTGATGCCTGATCCGAGTGCATAGCTGTTTTCACCGCTCCAGAGGAAATTAGGAGAGCGAGATTATGTGCGTGGCTGCTGCCGACATGTGGACGCGGTGGACGCGTTTATTCGACACTAGAAACGGCATTGTTTGTTACAAGCGAAAGATGTGGGCCTCCAGCACATTTGCGGACGGGGATTCCAGCAGCGGCCTCTAGCCAGCAGTCGAATTTCTTTTGAATCCTCAGGGCAGCCGGCTGCTTGCTCAAGGTGCAGCAGCCGTGTTTTTCTTTCTATAATTGAAAAAAGGTTTCTGGTACTTTATATCGCACCAAGAAAGTCTTAGAAAAGGGTTTTCTTTACACCCCACTCCCACCCCTTCGACTTTTTTTCACAATTTTTTAAATCTTTCTGACCATTGAGAGCCGTTGAGGCAGGAATTTAGTGAGTACGCGTGGCATGTTTTTTATTGAGTGTTTATACGTTACCGTTCAGTGAAAACATTTATTGCACAATAGCAGAGCACATATGGGACAGCTTTCTTTTTCATTGATGGTTTTATTTTAGCATTTAAGGTGCGTATCACGAAGTAGTTTTCCGAGGTTAGAGACGTACAGTACAGGTATGTCGCACCACGTAAATTACCGCATTGGTCTTAGCTGTTTCACACGGTGAGGTGAACAACTCACCTCATGAATTTCACTATCAGGTACATGAGTCAGATGAAGGCATCAGAAATATCCAGAAGAATTTTCATCCGGAATAATTTTCAACAAATCGTCCACGTCCTCCAGTCGATTCAAGTTCAAGCAGTGAGAATAATCCTCGGCCTTCTGAGAGGCACAATTTCAGAAGTGACTGCCGTCATCGCTCGTGATCACCCAAGCACAACACGCACTCGCGTCAGCTCTTCAAGTACGCACATCAGTCATTTCACGCGGATTCTGTCCCACCTCCTCGCCTCACACTCTGCTCCTAACAGGCCACACTCGGCGTTCAGCGGTATTATTGCAACGCATGTTGCAGCTCTACCCTTGAACCTCACTTCTACAATAAGACCGCTGTTACGTTGGTGCTGCACACGCCCGCTTGAGGGCCTGATAACTGTTCTTGGAATACAAAAGAAAAAAAAACTGTCGCCATCATTTGGCTCTGGTAGCAAACCACACTACTGTTTCTGCTTGAAACACATAGCGCTCGCCTTCACGTCCACACGGATGGTTCAGTTTTTTTCCTGTAAGCTCAGCAGACGCAGTGGTTATTCACGTGTGATACATCGCCATAAAGTTGAAGACTTTGTGTGTTGCATCTTCGACAGCAGCAGAACTTTCCGCCCTCCGTGCTGCCAAGACTTTGTGAATGAAGAACTGCCAAAGCCTGTCTAATCTTCTCCTGTTCCAAGGCAGCTCTCCTGTGTATCGTGACAACGTTTCGACATGAACCTAACGAACAAGTCGTTCTCATAAGATTTCTTCATCACCACGGAATACATAAAAGAACAACTCTACGCGCATCAATGGGTACCTGGCACTTAGGATACCTACGGAAATGGCCATGCTGATGAGGCCACTCGATCTGCCCACCGACGCTCACCACCTAGATCAAAATCTACAGCTCCGTTTTAGGAATATATCAAATTGGCGAAACGCTTCTGCCCCATTTGTGGCTAGGCTGAGCTTCAAAGCGCCCACTGATTTCGAAAGGGAATGGCCAACAGCTCTACTTACAATAACTGTAGCTGCGTTGGAACGATCGCCCATCTTCTCTGCGAGTATACTCGTTTCTGTGTGCCAAGAAAAGAGTTTTCAAGCGCATTATAAAGACTTGACAATTGCCGATTGTCGTAGTAAGGAAACGATCCGGAGAGACTGGCCGAAACCCTCTTTAGCGCAGAAGGCTTTGAGAGTTTTCTTTTTCTTTCTACACAAACGTAGTCTTAGAGACTGACTTTAAACCGTCTCGCATTCTTCTTTTCTTTTTTACTACCTTACCTTCACTTTATGACACATCTTTTCTATTATAGTTTATCCCCCTTACCCTTTTCTCCAGCACAGCGTAACCAGCCTGTCTAAGAATGGGATAACCTCCCTGTCTTTCCGCCAGTTCTTACCTTTCTTCTTTCTTCGTCAAGACACATTGGACATATTAAAATTCGTAGCCATTGTGAATAGGTCCAAGGTTAATGTGACATGTGTGAAACATCTCTAAGTTTGCTTTTTGTGTGCTAATTTGGAGTTATGAGTTTACGCGTTGCTATTTTACTCTGAGACTTAAAGAGGATATATTGTAAATAAAGGTTGTCACTTCTTATTACCTCCATATGTTCTACAAAAGAGATTGCGTATATCAAATATCCTCGGCATCACCTTCATTTTTCCAAGTGACCAAGGTGTTGGGCACTTGTTTGGTACTAGTGAAAATGTTAAGCTCCTCATGGGCAGAATACTAGCTTTAATTTTCTTTTCTAAAATAGCGGCCACTATTGTACAGGTTACTTTGCCGGGTTTTATTTTGGCTAAACGAAGACATTGTTTATTGACATCCGCAAAGTCTATAATGAATAATTTCTAAATTACTATTCCATTGTCAGTGTGAACGTTACTTCGATGACAACCCAAAATGGCTGGTACACTTTTCCACCATGCGAAAAAATAGTTCAACGGAGTTCCAACAACTTTCTGAAAGTCTCAGACGTCACCATCAAAGGTTGCGCCGGTATGCTTTGACATGTGCATGGCGTACCCGTATAAGAACACTGCTGTACACGGCAACTCGGGGTAAGCAGTGACGAAAGAATTGGGAATGCGTCTTTAATCTTCCAGAAGAAACAAATCTATGAAGGTAACACGACAGGTGTTGTGGCATATTTTTGTGCCGATGACCGTGCGTCAGATGAGGTCTATGGCAGCTCTGGTGTGGTTTGGCGACGGAAATAGAGAAGCAGGGGGAGGTCGCCTGACGTGCGCGGACGGGGTGAAAGTCACTTGCATCGACCGCGCTCGTGCAAGAGCATCCTGCCGGCTTAATGGCTGTATGAGGATAGCCTGAGGCAAATTACTCGAGGCTGCAGCGGCGCAAACCATTTTCAGCTAAGCGCGCACCACGCCTCTGCTGGATGCCTCACCGACCTCTTAACTGCACGTGGCACGCGGGCACCAGCTCCCTGCCGTATAGCGGTTGACATGTGCTACGTCGTCCATTTCCAGCACGCGAACTGTGAACCGCAAAAGGGCAAGTTTGTCCAACCATGTCGATCGGTGCCCGCTAACGAGGCGGCCGGAACCTGACCGACGGCCGCTTTTCCGGTAGCCACGAGTCTCGACTCGATGCCTGTTCCGACAAACCCCTCACCAGCTCTCACGCTCTTGTTATTTTCTTTCCGGTGCACATTGCGACGCACGAATAGCGGTGATAGAGACGAGATATTCGCTCCGAGTGGCTCAAAGAACGCAGGGTTTCGCGAGATGGTGTGGTGATTGTTAGAAAGAATAGGCAAGCGTAAAATGAAGACGAGAAGAGGAGGTTGAAGCTTTGGCGCTTTACTTAAGTTTCGGTGATGTCATAGCGGGCAGGAGTAACAGAGTGCAAGACGCACGCTTCACTTGTTGATGCTGTGGTAGTTGAGCCCAATAAACCGTGGCGTAATGATCCTCTGCCATGCGCTTGACGCGTTCAGTACACTGATCGCCTGTGGACATACTTTCAGTTTCTCTTATTTGCTATATACTAAATGTATGGATCAGATCATAAAAAGCTTTCTTGAACCACGAAAAGTAGCGGTAGACGACAACGCAAAAATATTTGCTGTGACTTCGGGATAAAATTTTTTTTTGGGGGGGGGGGGGGAGGAATGGGTGATTGCTGAACAGTAACATAAAAATCAAAAATAAAGGAAAACAGAAGAAGGCGAGAAAAGAGATGAGTGTTTATCTTTTTCCTCTCCTTTAGCTTTACTTTTCATTTCCGAGTCGTTTCCTTGATTTGTGCCACTCAGCGAAAATTTCCATTGTGTGGTAGATAGAAACTATTTCATCGCAGCCCGGTTGACCGTAATTCGATATCGGCTTGCTGCATTTCGGGTTAGCGCAACACACATGACACTCTACAGGTGCGATTCTGCTAGGTGAAACCACTTACATATAAGACGCAGAGCACATTGAAGTGTAGCAACAATGAGGAAATGTGACACCAAAGAAAGCCAAGCATATCAAATGGGAAACACAAAGTATTGAAGCTCAGTGATATCGCCTTTGTACACACTGATTGATGCGTTTTCTGACAATATTGGCAGCAAAGTTTTGTGATGTCAATATGCACTCTCGCATGAATCGCTACTTTTCATTATTTATCTTTTCCTTCTGTGTATCTGCAGAATGATGGACGGCTGCGCACCATAAGATTGATTGATTTGTGGGGTTTAACGTCCCAAAACCACCATATGATTATGAGAGACGCCGTAGTGGAGGGCTCCGGAAATTTCGACCGCCTGGGGTTCTTCAACGTGCACTTAAATCTAGGCACACGGACCTCAAGCATTTTCACCTTCATCGGAAATGTGGCCGCCGCAGTTGGGTTTCGATTTCGCGACCTGCCTGTCAGTGCTTTTTGGCCCCCAATGTATGAAAATAACTAAAAGAAAATGGGGCTGGGCCACACTATCCGGAGGCCTAACGGGCTTAAGCCAATATAACATAAAGAATGAGGAAAATTTTCACAAGATATTTTTTAGAACCAATTTGTTAAAAAATAACAAAGATATAATCTAATGAGTGTGGTATACAAGTGCAAGCAATAAATCGATTAGCTTCTCAGGAAGGAGCAGGTCGACATGCAGCAGCAGTGTATTTCGCTAAGTTTAGTGTTCGTGTGCGTTTTTGTGTGTGTCTGTATGTCTGCGTGCATTGACGTTGAATGTGAGAAAGTACAAACAAAACGGCGAGGTGGGATGCGAGCCAGTGGCCGGGAGAATGAGGAAAGCGTTGATGAGGATGATAACAGTAGTCTCTCAGAATTTAGAGTTCCTTTCTTCACTAGAAGCAGTGCGTGCGCGCGCGCGTGTGTGTGTGTGTGTGTGTGTGTGTGTGTGTGTGTGTGTGTGTGTGTGTGTGTGTGTGTGTGTGTGTGTGTGTGTGTGTGTGTGTGTGTGTGTGCGCGCGTCCACCATTCCATGGACTAGGCATGGAACACTAATATGGATGCGCGTGTGTGTGTGCGTCCACCATTCCATGGACTAGGCATGGAACACTAATATGGATCCTCTCTACATAATTAAATCACTATAGAGCGTGCTTATCAGCCAGGAAGCTACCTACGTGCGTCTGAGGAGATATGCTCACTATTTCCTGCACAAACAAGAACTGAAAAAAAAAAGCGAGAGAGAGGACGAAGGCAATACGTGCTTCTGACTGCAGCCTGTAGGGCCAGCGAAAGCAGCACCGAGGTCAAACGGAATATAAAAAAACTAAAAAAAAGAGCACGTATCCTTGAAGCAACGTACTATGCCCTCTCGAAGAAATAAAATACTGCTCTTTCGGCGGCCTTCGATTCTGTGAAAATCACAGCGAAGTGCAGAAAAAAAAGCAAGGCGATGAAAGAAGCGGGGGCAAGATGAACCGATAGGGCCGCGTCAGCAACACGACACGTGGATCACGTCCGACGCGGCCGTTCGCCTGCGCTCGTTCCCCGGCGGACGTCGGAAGGAAACACCGAAACCATGGCGGCCACAGCGCTCGCCATGTCAACACGCTAGAAGGCGAATGAGTTTGCTTAAAAACATCTGACGCAACGTCACTGGCTTCGGGCCGCGGTAACTATATACGCCGCCAAACAATAGGACATCCTCGCAGCCACACGCGTCTCCCTAGCGTCCCTATGCATGTATTCTCCGCGGCAGTTTTGATGTGCTCCCCACGGAGGAAAGTGAAGAGGAGAGCATATTATCTAAATGCGCTTCCGGTGTCGGCATCCGAAACCCCACGAAGACGACAAATTGTCTTTCGCTCGAAACGACGAAGGCTTGTTTGGCTCGCCATTGATCCTCTCGCGGAGCTTTATAAAAAAAGCTGGACACTAAATCGAAGAAGGCCGAGCTTCTAACGCCAGCTTCTCGTGGTACAGTGGTGCCCTGGGAGACCCTTGAGCACCGGAACCGTTCGTACATGATTGGATTTGGGGGTTACACGCGGTTCGCGCGTGTGACTGCACGACATAGATCCTGAAATTCCTCGGAAACCGATGCTAGAGCCTTCCCTTTAATTTGTTTTTGACCATGCGGCGAGCTAGAAATCGAATAGGCAATCGCGCAACGCGATGCCAACAACTTGATCCCACAGCTCGCATTTTTTTTAGCTTCATAACCTTCCGCTAAGCTGTTGCAATATCGGTTTTCTGAAGATACGCGGCTGGTCTGTTAAAAAAAGCCATTGGTGATGACCCTTACACAACGAATAGTTCTCAATAAACTTGTAACTGATCTGCAAGCAAGAAGACACGCCGATTTGTGTCCCGTGCACACAATTACATTGACCCAGAGTGTGTCTGTAAAGATTTTTCTCGTACATAAGTACGCCGCACTGCTGCTGATAGCTCTCGCTTCGACTAATTCAGATGCTAAAACCACGTTGGAAATGTTATTCCTGTAAACTACTATGCTTAAATGTACCCAAAACTGGAATTATCCATCAGTGTTATCACACGCGGCACAAACTCCAGGACCTCTCATGTGCTTTTAAGGCTCAGGTCGAATAATATACACAAGGTATAAAACTGGGACTACTCTTTGCAAAGTGTGTACGTGCAAACAGACGCTATTAGAGGAGTATTATAGCCAAGAGAGCATTTTTATAGCGTGAATACATTGAACGACTGAAGAAGTTTTGGAGCGCAGTTACATTTAAGGCTGCTTTAGAGCTTACAAAAGAAGCAGTGTTTTCATCTGACGGATGAGGAGAACATATTTCACTACCTCTAATGACACGACTACTGGAGTATTTTAAGGCCAATAACACAAAGTAAGTCTGGTATACTTGACCACATATTGAGCGCTAAGAGACAGGGACATGAGAGAGAGAGAGAGAGAGAGAGAGAGAGAGAGAGGACAACACAATGCGCTAACTTCAACAATATTTATTTTCAGGAAACGCCAACTTATATATCCGTGCACAGTGGCGCCACCAGTCAATCCACTAGCCAAGCAGAAAAGCCCTTTCCCGATCTAAGAGGTCAACTGACGGTGCACTTACACATGTGTCACCTTTGCGAAAGATGGCATTGGCTTCAATTATCTCTCGGACGTGTTTATGCTTCGGCAGTACGCTGCAGGATTCGCACATAGGTGTACAACCACATTCCATGCGCTGCACGAACAAATAGCCATAATTATTCTTGTTTTTAACATTAAGGTTGTGTTCGCGAAGACAATCGTTAAGGAATCTACCCGTCTGACCTATACATGTATTACCACATGTACACGGAAGACCATAAACAACTCCTTGTACACAATCTACAAAATGTTTGCGATGATTTTTGGAGCACCCGACAGCTGGCCTGTGGTGCGGGTCCGTCACGCCACTTATTCTGCCAAGCTTTTGTGGTGCTGAGAACACTACTCTGATGCCCACTCGTCCCGCCGCGGAGGTCTCGTGGCTAAGGTACTCGGCTGCTAGCCTGCAGGTCGCGGCATTGAATCCCGGCTGCGGTGGCATTTCCGAAGGAGGCGAAAATGTTGTAGGCCCGTGTGTTCAGAGGCGCACGTTAAAGATCCCCAGGTAGTCAAAATTTCCGAAGCCCTCCACAACAGCGTCTCTCATATCATATGGTGGTTTTGGGACGTTAAACCCCAGAAATCAATCAGTCAATGTCCACTCGACTAGCTGTTTTCTTCAGATTACAGAAGTTTTGCGCACGAATATATACGTTAGCGTTTACTGAAAATAAAACAAAATGTTGTAGTTAACGCATTATGTTGCCCTATCATTCATGTTTCTGTCTCTTAGCGCTGAATATGTCGTCAAGTTCCGCACACCAACACGCCCAAAAAATGGCACTGTGAACTCTGGTAGCTTTATGGACAGTTTGAATTGCTGTAAACGTTCGTTTACTAACTGAACGTGCACTGTGTATCACTTCAAATGACGCGTGGTTAGGTCATGAATGCTTTGAACGTAACATTCTATGCTGCAGCTCTATTGCCTAGTGTTACTTGGTCGCACCTCGGAAACTTGGCGGATTACGTTACGTACAGCACGCGGCGCACAGAATAAACTGACCGAGTCACGCATGCTACGTTGCAACCGGGGCAATACGGCAATAGTGAAATAGTACCATGAGTGACCATACGTGTTGTGGCAAGAAAAGGGCGGCTGACTGTAATGCTGGCCATGAGCAAAACGAAATCAAAGGCGAGAAAATGGAGGTGGAAAAACGTGACTGAACCTTCGAACACGCCAAGAGCTGCGATTCAGACTAGAGTTCGGGAATCATCTTAACTCACATTCTTAACACTAAAGTTGCTCAAAATCATGCCACATTGCTTTCCTTATGACGTTGTTTTATTACTGCTACTGCAAATGAACGTAAATTTTAACCTGCGCAACTTTTCACTGCGGCACATAAGTTCACCTCTGCACTTTTTATATATTATGTGTAACTTTAACCCAAATACTACTTTATTCCTTTGAGGTTGCCGTACTTGTCATGTTGTGGCAACGACTAGTGCAAGGTCGATGCTCCAGAGCCGTACACATATGAAATTTATTTTCGTTCAGTGAACTGGGGACGCGCCAACACACGACAGACAGTGTAAGAAGCACACAGCAGGAGCGCTCACTGGCAAGTAGTTTATTTTAACATTAGAAAGATTCTTTTGCAAGGAAATTTAATTAATTTACACCACAAATATTCACTGACTGGAACAACTCCCTTCCTTTCTCATCTCGATAAGCTATGTTTATGCCTACTGTTTTTAGCTACCTTACGTAAGGCTGTTCGTTTATAAGTAAGTTTGCTGCATTTCGTTTACGTGCTTTCATAGCCCCACAACTCCATGTAATGCTTCGACGCCGAAAATAAATGAATGAAATACTGTTCACTCAGTGCCCAAGCACTATACGCATGGTGCTACTTACTCCCAAAGAAAAGAGCACCAACTCGGTCTGCTGCTGATCCACAAGACGCCGAATTGATCCCGGCATTTTCAACCAAGGCTACAGTCCGTACAGTGTCATTGCGCGTTAAAGGTGGCCGAAATTATTTCTTCACGACGGTGCTTCTCATATCGTGCTTTTTGTACGCAAGACTCCAAACATTATTATGAAAACCGTCAGGCCTGCGCAGAACGCGCAGCGCAGTCACAGCGAAAGAGTAGCCTTCCCTAAACTGCTACAAACCCACCTGATCAGTACCCAGTACGCCATAAATAATCATAATTTTTTGTGTAGTAGGCCGGCATTCAGTATGCTATCCTTCGTAATTTTTTCGGAGAAGCGTGCTATAGGCTACACACTTGCTATTTTTTATGCAGTAGCTGGCGACGATGAAGCAATTATACCTGAAGTGGGTATGTGCCATAGTTAATAGGCGATCACGAACACGTTTTTGTAATGGGTTGGAGCATTAGACGAATCACTCGTTACACAAGTCGCATTGTGTAACGCCTGGTTGACCCTTTCATGTTCTAAAGCGCTTTATTACTCATATTAACGCGATTATTTTCGCAACATCAAGCCTGCCTAAGGCGAGCTTGTAAACGAGTTCTAAAGACTGGCGTGGCTCAGTGGTAGAGTACTGAGCTGGCACGCAGGGGACCCGGGTTCGAATCCCATTGTGTCATTGGTGTTCTTTTATTTACTGTGTTTTACCTTAGTTCTTGCGATAGTGGTTACGGACACTGGCGGTGGTGGCTGTGGACAACTATGGCGTCGCACGTGAGTCATGTTCAGATCTCATAAAAGATTTCGCTGTAAAAAAATAAAGAAGTCACCAGAATCAGTGACTGTTTGAAAAAGGGTCAAATTACAGTTATGTACCTGGCAATCTCGATTCGAGAGCTTTCGCTTTGCTGAAATCTTTTAATACTAGCTCATTAAGTAACTGACCTGCATTACAAAGTCAGTGAGTGAGTGAACAACTTTATTCACTTCCTGCAGATTACCAGGAAAGGTTGTAAAAATTATTACGCACCTCGTGCAACACTGTTTCCTCGTGCGGCTGACAAAAAACAGCTCGTTGCGCGCGTATTTGTAGAATCCTGAAAAGGGTGCACCCTTTATTGCACACGAGCGTGCGGTGAAGCCAGCAAACAAGTGAGAATTATTGTAGTGTTGCGGGCTATGTCTGATTGGACAGCATGGATGCAGGCATCCACTCGTTTACACTTGTGCACGCGAGTATACGCACGCAGTAACGCACGTGCACGAGAATATTCAGTATATTTGCTCAGCTGAAGTGACATAGAAACAACGGTGGTTCGGATATCGAAAGGACCTGCATGAAGAGTGGACCCTTACTCATACGCATGGGGTAAACGTGTAAATTATTGTTAAGTGCCACTGCCACCGCTGGAATGCCATATACCTACTCGCATGCAGGTGCCACGGATAGAGGGCAGGCAAACGTTTTGTCCAGAATGCTAGATTAAACATGCTGCTAAAAAACCTCAGCAGTGCTTGATTAGTTGCGATGTGTCGAGGCCCCCAATCCTGCAGAACAACCATCCTTAAATGTACAAGTCGAGCCATTAAAGTGAACTTCATCGCTTGCTTCACCGCTGCTGATTCCCAAACCACTGTCAACGCAAAGCACCCACGCTCTCTTCGCTAGGGCGGGTCTTGTAATTTCCACCAAACAAAAGGAGAGCCGGAGTTTCAAGGCAGACTAAGTTTCGCCGCATAGCACGCTGCTGCAGGAACCAGGTGTTGTCCCAGCATCGTGGATAAGTTTCCTGATCTTATTTGCGCAGGCCTTTCCCGCAATGAGAGAGAGAGAAATAAAGAAAGAAAGAGAAAGAAAGAACAAAAAAGAAAGGGAGAGAATAAAAGAAAGAAAGAAATAAAGAAAAAAAGAAAGAAAGAAAGAAAAAAAGGAAGAACACTCACGCCACTACTTCATTCTATTTTTCAAGAGCTGCCCTGAAACGACCAACCTAGCCTTGTTTCAGAACAGCACTTTCTCACTAGTGAACAAGCGCCAATGTCCAGATATATGTACACACACACCCGTGGTGAGGCGCGTGTGTAATATGTAAAGTCGAAAAAGCCGATGCGGCATGGTATAAAGGACAAGGCACACAAAAACATTTAATGAAGTTAGATTGGACGAAAAAAAATGCGCGGCTTTATAATGTGCACGGCGGAGAGGCCCCGCGCTCTTTGCACGCATTTATAAGCCGTGACGTTAGCACATGGAAAATAGGTAGAAAGTGCATACTTCTTCAGTGGTTGCGAGGTTGGCGAGGAGCAGTGGCGGCTGCGTTGGAAAGCAAAGGGCTTCCCGACGAGAAACCTGCCATCAACGCATGCAATAATGATGACATGAAGTTGTGCACGTAATGGGAATCGCACAGAATTATTAAAAGCATGGAATTCAATGTCGAAGGCTAGTACACTGTCTTCTATGAATGTAGTGCGTTATAGCAGTTTCAACAAGTAAATCAAGATAGCTGAGGTTCGTACTTCAGGAAACACTTGGAAGTCGCTTGAGCTTCACATTCCAGAGTAGGATGTAGAATGTGATCGGCTCCGTGCCCATCGCCTTCGCAATAGCTAACCCGGCTTCGACTTTCAGCAGATGCCTCGAAAAACCGAACGTCTTTGCATGAAACCTTAGCTGTTTTCAACTATGCTACAATGCCTACGACAAGTGCAGTTGCGTAGGGCCCTCTGTGCCACAATTCTTCTTTGTGCGAATCAATGATTAAACATTCATATGGAAACACGGGAACCTATGCAGCGGCTCACATTGTTTATGCTTTTGTCACTGACGATCATTAAACATGTCGGAGCACTTTGTGATGGGTGGGCCTTTAAACACCCACTCGTTTGACAATGCACATGTTTTGACGCCTGGCGCGATTCTGTGCTTCTTCCACGCATTGTTACATGAGTTAAGGAGACTCCTCCCACTATACGTGACGTTCACGTAGTGATTATTTTTTTCGAAGCAGTTTCAGGCAATAGCCAAGTTCTGTGGTAAAACATTTGCTTGCCGCGCATTAGGCCTGGGTTCTTCTGTCACTCGAACCAAACATTTTTATTATTTACGTTTCATGTTTTCATCATTTTCAATTTTTTGGTCATGGACAACGCGATTCTTCGCTCATAACTAGCGACACTGACACAGACACCAGAATACTTGCAGAACGAACTTCTTTAACCCTGTTGTGTTAAAACTGGTAGGCGTGAGACAAATGTTACTCCCATACATCCCGCATGCCAGCAAGGCACCTAATATACTTCATCGATTCAAGCAACCACCATCTTTCCAGAACATTCTCTTTTCAATAGCGTTTAATATATACGTTCACTATAGCCCCGCCGCAGTGGTCTAGTGGGTAAAGTACTCGGCTGCCGACCCACAGGTCGCGGGATGGAATCCTGGCTGTGGCAACTGCATCTTAGATGGAGGCGAAAATGCTGCAGGCCCATGTGCTCTGATTCGGGTGCACGTTAAAGAACCCGAGGTGGTCGAGATTTTCAGAGCCCTTCACTACGGCGTCTCTCATAATCGTATGGTGGTTTTGGGACGCTAAATCCCACATATCAATCAATCTTCAATCACACGTGCATCATATTCACACTTCGCACGACGTTTTCAGACGCAGGGATGCAAACATAAATTTCGGTAAACACTGAACAATCATGGGCAAGCTCGCAGATGATAATACTTCAGTTGCCTTATTGCTTTTCAGGCTGTACTGGAGGTGTGTGGAGGGCTATAAAATATGGGCTGCGCATTAGTTGTTTAAGTGGGAGGACTGTTTGTGTCAAGAAACCATTAAGACAGGTTTTGACTATCTTGGCCGCTAGTAGCAGTTGCGAATCACGACAAATATCGTTGTGTGTTCCACCATGTAGGTAGAGATAAAAACTGTATGACGCGGCTTTTGTCAAAACCTATTGATGCGTTTTATCATATGCATCCCCTGAAGAACTGAACTGTGCACTCACATGGCCGTGTTTTCATGCTTGAAAATTAGGTGCGTATTTAGCTTTGCGTGCTGCTACCGATACTCGGGGCGAGAGCTTTAGCTCTTTAACAAGATCTGATTTTAGCAATACTCTTTTTTAACGCCAAAATTCAACTCATCTCAGCAGCTAACTTTCGTGTTTTGCTGTGTTTATAGTATTTGAACGCGGTTTTTATTGATTTTTTTGCCACATTCTTCTTTGTGTCTGCTTGGCGTTGTAACAGATATTGCACAAGCAGAACTCACTTTTTATCTGGCATTGGGCCCTCACAGTATATCATCAGAGACGCCTTCTGTAAATGTCAAATGTCAAAGACATCAACTGCAGCTCACGATTGCCTGTGTGTGCTTTTTTTCTGTTTTGTCTACGATCATTTTTGTGAGAGTGGTCAGCTTCATCACCGCCTGCCAAGAAATCTGCTCCATTCTAAGTTTAAGAGAGAGATATGTCAGTGCTCCTGGGCTTGTAAGAATTTTTCTATTTGTTCATATTTTTTTATTTCTAGTTACCCGTTTTTCTTTCTAGATTCCGGAGATAGCAGGACGTGACTTCGCTACGACCATTGACCAAAGGCAAAAAGATGGCTAGTGAGAAAAAAATGTCATAGCACACGCCCCTTTCTTATACTTCTTTATTTGCTTTCAACTTATGTAATAGGTTTTACTCTCAGTTATCAGCCCATCCTCTGTAACTTCACTTGAGATGAAGGCCACAATTTCATTTTAGAGAAGCCCAGTGAACTTTCACAATTGCCTTATTGAAAAAAAGAATTATGAAGGCGTAATGTATGTACCACATTTCATGCACTTGTCGTGTCCATGCTGTAGTGAGATAATTTATAGTGGCGTCCAATTGTCGTCTGGTTGAAAATGGGAGTATGTAGCGAATAATAGGCGACCAAAGTTCGTACTTTTGAGCTACTTCTCGCATTTACCAATAATTACTGAGTACTGGGTAACTCATGATTTTGATGGCATAATAATTAGCGACATAGGTTTTTCGTACGCTTCTAATGATCGGAACGTAGTGTTTGGGCTTGTGGAAGTAGGAAAAAAGATGATGAAAAAGAGGAAGGAGGACGAAGGAGAGAAGTGATTCTAACGCTGAGTTTCAAATTGTTCGATGTAACTTCGGAGGGTAGACACAAAATACGAGACAGATGGACGTCTGCTTCCTGAAGCTGAAGGTACAGCCTTCTTGTTGGGTTATTCTTCTTTAAATCTCCAATAACTTCACCAGAAATTTGTGCAAACTTCGAATTTACACTACAAAAAGCTGCCGACCGTTTTCGCAACTGATCATTTGCAGAACCAGACAGACGAATGTTATGCAGAAGTTTTAATAGAAGAGCCACGGTACAAGGCTTTTTTTTTTTCGTGGTACCTTGAACGAGACGACCAGTACTCGCCCCGTGATTGCGTGAGTGCCTGTATTACCACCCACATTTTCAAACACAGCTCACTGAGACAAAAGACATGTTTCAAGCTAATCAAATTGGACCTGCTCTACGAATATTCTTTAGCAGTCTTTTAGATCTGATACCGTAAAAGGTAGCGGCTATACACGTAGTTTAGCTAACCTGCAAATAAATCCTTCGATGTGCTTAAACCAACACTGTGAATATCAGCATGTGGTGAGACCGCGCACAAATGAAGGTTTTCAGACATTGCGTTATTGGTTGCCGAATACATTAAATAAATTAGGAATTAATTGTGAAAATGTTCGTGTTCTCTATAATGTTTCTATTTTAAATATACTTTATTAGTTTGTGTGTAGTATTAGTTTCTGTTTGATTACTTCTTTCTTTCGATGTATAGCATGTGCAGTTCTGGTTGGTATAAGTTTGTTTAACTTTTTGTTCCTATGCAAAGCATATGCATTGCTGATTCAAACTGTCCTGTGCTTACTTTGCTTTTGCCGTTTTGTTGCCACAGTTGCCATGAAAATATGGGGCTTTGCCAAGCTGTTTTAGGTGGCTTTTTTCCTCTGCCCCAGCCATTACTGTACAACTGTATGTGGTAAAATAAACTGTACTCAAACGCAAACTCAAACAACAGTGATTTCTGCGTTCCACTGGCCTATCTGAAGACTCTGATTGGAACGTCCATTCTTCAAGATTGTTGTTTTGTTTTTCTTTTTATTTCATTTTTCTTCATTGTTTTTCCAACAACTATTTTTCTCACTCATGTGAAGGGTAGCAAAACACCTACTAGGTTAACCTGGCTGCCTTTAATTTTTCATCTCTCTCCCTTGCAAGCTGCAGACGTCATTGCAAACGCAGCTGGTCTCGCGAAGGGAATGTGATGCAAGTAGAACACTGCGCTGACAACTTTCATCTCACTTTTGGGAGGCCCACAGTGGTCATGCCGAGACCAGGGAGAGTTTCGCGGCTGTGGTTGCCATGGGTACAAAAATGTTTGGACCACCAATCTCAGTGATTCTTCCCGATAAAGAGCATGTGACTTCCGCCATTCTCCGTCCAACAAACCTTCCCCGGCCTGGGCGCATACAGTTTCCTTTCCTCCGTATGCATGTGCGTTTCAGCGTTTCAGTGAACAACTACTTGCACAACTTGAGCACACAGTGACAAGGGCAGAAAGAGATAGATAGATAGAAAGATAAATAGATAGATAGATAGATAGATAGATAGATAGATAGATAGATAGATAGATAGATAGATAGATAGATAGATAGATAGATAGATAGATAGATAGATAGATAGATAGATAGATAGATAGATAGATAGATAGATAGATAGATAGATAGATAGATAGATAGATAGATAGATAGATAGATAGATAGATAGATAGATAGATAGATAGATAGATAGATAGATAGATAGATAGATAGATAGATAGATAGATAGATAGATAGATAGATAGATAGATAGATAGATAGATAGATAGATAGATAGATAGATAGATAGATAGATAATAAAGTAGCAAGCGCATGAAGCGTATCGCCGCCGTATTTCCAGCTTGGTTTTTGACGTGGCCTCGGCGCATCCATTTCCTACTTCGCGAAGGCCGGAATATCCTCAATTACCAGTCACGTTCCTTCCGTTTTTGACGTTGGCATACACGAAATACGTTCTATTGCCTAGTGTCCAATAGTCTGCTCCATTTGAAAAATAAGTCAACGCACGAGCTCTATACGTAACTAGGTGTAGAGAAGCTGCGGTGCCATAGAAAATGTCTCCGGGTGTTCCCCACATCTGTGGGTCACTGAAAGCCATACAGTGACACCGGCTTGCTTGCCCCTGCAATGCTCAGACGAAACAGTGCTTCAACTTGGCATTTGGTGCACGCGCGAGGAACGTAAAAATCGGAGGCCACCTCGTCGCAGCACAATCAGCCGAGTGTCGCACGTATACGGTGGCTGCAGGAGGCACAGCGCAAACGAGGCCTGCATGCAGGCGAGTAGTCGGCTTAATGAACTGCATGACGACTTGTTTTTGACGAAGAAACTATGCAAGTTTGTTGTTCGGGCGTACTATCTTTTAAACGTTTTTCTTGACAACGCACTGCATCTCTCTTCCGCCACTTTGAGAATCAAGTTTTACGAACATACTGCGTGACGAAAACAGAACGTGCAGCCGCATACGTGCGTAAGCATGCCAGTACTGCATCCTCGATTCTCTAGGACATTCTCTTTGTTCTAGACTGCAATAAAAAAAAACATGTTTTCGTTTGTTACTTTAGCTCTGTCACGTTCTTCAAGACATTTGGGGAGCAAGAAATTTGAATTGGGCGAAAAACAAAAAACAAAAGCAAGAGCAGCTGTTTGCAACACTCGTACGGGACAGGAAGAGGCGTCGCGAAGGAAATGCAGGAACAATCGATGACCTGCTCGTACGTAGCAGGCTTGCACGAGATCCCAACCCCACCCCATTCCGTTTTGTGTATTGTTTTCATGTCGTGGAATGATTGCCTCCTGTGAACGCGCGGGCGTACTTGCGGGGGCGACGCGGCGGTTTTCAGCGAAGAGCAGCAGCACCGGCGCTAGGAAGCGGACGCACTCCCATGAATACACGATGATAGGGGGGTGCCAGGGAAGCAGGGCGGGGAGTGCGTCGTTCGAAGGCGATAAATAAGCGAACAAAACCCATCGGAAGAACACAGACGAGCAGGGAACTTTAGTGCGGAGGCGTCGATGGCGCTGATCGTGAAGCACTGAAAACTCGACGCGAGTGCACGCCCCACGTGCACCTGTATACGCGATGAAGTCACGCGCCAGCGTATACCTTTTAGCGACGGCAATTAGGGCACCTTAAAACGCCCTAAGTGAGTTTGCGTATTACTAGTGAAGGTGAGAAATTATTCGAAAATTTTGTTATCGAACCGGACTCAATTGAATGACCCTCACAGCGATACCGGCGGAGTATAATATTTATTAACTGCGTAGGCCACACGTACCACGACCACGTGTGCAACTCGATTCGCTGTTTGCCACACATCTCTCGTGAACGAATTAGATAAACATAAGTGGACGAAAATGGTCATACGGAGCAGAATTCAGGTACGCGACCAGGTGAAAGAAACTAAATCTCCCCCTCCTCCCCACCCCAGATCGATGATCTATTCCAATTCGCTCACATTCGTATGGGCAGTGTGGCTTGATCGCGCACCCCGAGCTCTACAATTATAATTCAATAACCTTCATAACAGTACGTGCCGGCTTTGCCAGAGGAGCTCTGTTCTGGCATCGACGCTCGAAGAAGCTTACAAGGGAGAGAAAACGAAGAACTCGATCAGGGCCAGCAGGGCCGGAGGGAGGCTCCACAGAGAGCGAGGAAGCGCAGCGTGACGGATGCGATCCCTCCGCATCCAGTTCCTTATTTCTTCGACTTTTCTCTCTAATTGAATTTCCAGCGACGTTATATCGACTCTATAGCGGGTTAGGAAAAACAAGAGCGCGTACGGGCGCGCCAGCGATTTCTGGAGAGTGCGCGCGTGTGCGTGAATGTGCGCACGCATACAGCGGACGGAAAGTCGCACCTATATTCGTACAGGTGCGCAGTGTAACGCAATACGGCTACACTCAGAGCACCGGCACAAAGGACTCGAACGATAAGGGAGGAGTTTAGACAGGGAGGGGAAAAAATAAAAAAAAACATCGGAAGACACAACGCGACTGGAATGTGAGAGACTGCCAAGAAGGCGTCCGATACTATAAAAAAGAAAGGAGGGGGGGGGGAGTAATACAGATGAATGCTTTAAAGGAGTCGCTTGTTCGAGTCCTACAGCTTGTGCCTCGGTTACAATGAGTTCTGAGTTCTCTATTGGGAGATGCATAGCATTCTTCGACGACGAGATAAGAAACACGAGAAAAAAGCCTGCTTTAAAACACCTCATCGGCACGCTTAGAGCGCACTTTTATGATCATGCTGTCGTGTCCTTACGGCCACGCCATACTCCGCAATGCGCTTCGTGCCAGCCTTTCGTTTCCCCGATTTCTTTCAGATTTAGCCTCTTTCGCGAGTTTTAATTAGTAGCGGAGCGCACGCCGAAAATGAGCATCCTGATGCGCGCTGCTCTTTCCAGCACTTGCATGCTTTCCGGGCCGACCGGCCCGCAATATCTCGCATTAGCCTTCGCGCTTCGTAAATCAGAGGGAACGACGAATTCTCGAGAGAGGGGGGCTTTTTTTTTTATTGGCGGCCTAATAAATCGTCATAAAGCCACGATAGCGCGCCGATCATTACACAGCGGCGCCACGTTCCACGAAAATATAAATAAAAACGGAAAAAAAGCAGCGTGAGTGAATACAAGATGCGTATACGCCGGTGAACGGCATTACCGAGCTGTATGGCTGCGTGTGATGTTTATTTACGAAACAACCTTCGTGCCTTCCGTATGTTAGCGAGAGAGAGAGAGTGCGAGCGGACATACCACATACTCTATGCTTGCAACATCCTCATTTGTAGTACATTACAGCCGACGGGAAGCAGGTTTGCTGGCCACCCCGTTACGACTGAGAATGCGTGCCCCCGTGAACTTTTGCCTGCCCTTAATGAAAGCACGAATAAACATAAAGCGCAGTTCTAATTAATCTGCGGTTGCTCAAGCTGCTTGCTGCTGCTGTTGCCCCGCGTGTTACGCCTAGTAATTCTACGCGGAGTGTTAAGCTTGGCATGCCTCGATTAGAGAGCGCCACCGCCGGAGAGGGGCGCTTCCTCTCGCCAAGCTGATCGGATTAAAAGCTCTTGGCGAAAATTATTCTTAAGTGAGAGTTCATTTGATGTTATGAATTCCGTGCGATCTCGAAAGCCCTAATGAGTGCGAAAATAAAGGAGAAGGAACAAAGGCCCCGAGCTGAACAGATATCACCATTATTCTCGTAAGAGAGAGTGAAAACAAAAAAAGTCTTAGCACTTTGTGGACACTTCCTAAAAAGCGCCCCCTCAATGCGAGTTCCTAATTTCTACGTTTTTTTTTAACCACTCCCCAATACTCTACAGCAAATGATGTCCATCGCAAAGGCATCACACCAGATATCATCCCCACGTTTCATCTCTTTATTGTCTTTCTCGTTCTCAAGTCGCGAACAGGGAAGAAAAAAAAACTTAGCGATACATCTCTCCAAAGGCACAAGACGGCTGGGTATACCCGTTAATAACTATGCGTGTTGATAATTTAGCTTTTATTTTTCTGTGGTGTTTCTAGATACATTCATATATAAAAAGAAAGTAATTATGAAGGCATGTGTGCACGTATAGAAACAACAATAATATTTAAAGAAACGTTGGCGGAGTTGGATGACGTGAAAGATACGGAGGTATAAGTCGACCGAGTGTAGTCAACGTCACAACGTTTGCGATTAAGGCCGTCTGAACTGTCCAAATAAGGGATAATACTTGAAAGCGAGCACTCGAACTCCAGGCTGAGTAATTCTTGATTATCTAGGCACATATAGGCACATCGCAAACGTGAAAGGGATCGAATCTGACTTATACGGATCACCTGTTGCTGTTCTTGCCGAGCACGTCTTGATAAAACCTGGAGCTTGTCATGCGACATCTGCGAGAGGTTTTGTTTTTACCATTAAAAAAAGCGTCTATTAAGCACAGGTTGCGAAACTGCGAAACTGAGCAGAATATATATATATATATATATATATATATATATATATATATATATATATATATATATATATATATATATATATATATATATATGCAAAAGAGCATCTGTTCTTCGGGGTGGAGGGGCGGAACTCCTGGGTTCATATAAATGGGTGCGCCGAGACACAAGTAACAGCCGCTTCGCAGCAACGAAAATAGCGGTAACAAGAGCGACAAGTGATACTCTTCTGGCCATAGCTGGCATGAAGAGCAAGGCGGATAGCTAGATGGGAAAATATACATATATTCACAGAAAAACAGTAGAGCTAGTAATGCACCTTCGATTAGCTTAAAATTCACCCGAGCCCCATCAAAGCCACTCATCGAGAGACCTGTCGCCGGAGAAAAATTAGGTAGCGGTTCGAAGTACAGCTTGTGTCATCGTTGTCTGGTGACCTCTTCTTTTGCATATCTGCTTTTTGCCTGGCCATTTTCTATCAGAAAAAAAAATGAAAGCGGCGCTGATCAATACAATGAAAATTTAGAAGAAACAGGGATTTTGGTATTGCAGAGAGAAGGGGGGAGGAGGTCAGTGGCTTCTTGAGTGGAGGGGTTTTTCGGACTATTGGAGAGGCGAAATTTTATGCATGCCGCGGAAGGGGGGCTTCGCCCGCAGGGAAATAAACGGCTGCGTTTTAATGCGGTCACGACGGGAGACGCCTGTCGTGAACGACGCGGTCAAGAGGCTTAAAATGAGGTGGAAATTGTCCGCTCGCACTTCTTGCGCAGACGTGTTGATGGATAGTTCAGGAAAAGGAAATGTAAGTCGCATTCCGTACATGCTGACACTTGTTCTCGACAGCAGCGGTATACTTCCCGAATAGATATTTCGTGGCCGGCAGTGAGCGCCGACTACGGCTCCGACAGCTGAACTCTCCTTTCCTCGACGAGATTCGAAGTGTCAGTCTTGGTAGCTTGCGGATTGTACAATTACACCATGTGAATTACCGGACATCGGCGATGAAGAAAATATGCTAGTCGAACATTTAACTTGGACTTCGAGATCTTCCGCCTTTCTGACTGGAGGGGGTGGTGGACTTTGCCGAGCGATGATGATGATGATGATGATGATAATGACGATGACGATGACGACGACAACAACAACAACAACAACAACAACAACAACAACAAAAACAACAGCTTCGTTATGCCGCAGGCTACTACTACGATTTATCAGTGCCTCTGGGTCATCCATACCTATATGACAAAATTTGTGCGCTGTTCCCTGCGGCCAGAGCGCGGAAACTCATTTTCACAACTCAATCTGGCAGGCCCGTACTTGCAGACTTATTCCTCACTTCATGCACGCAGGCAGGTTTCTCCGCTTTGCGTATTTCTCAATGAACCGTATAATTAAAGCAAAAAATGCTTCAGCCCATGTTTCGAACGAGCGGAGCGTGCCAGGCAGAAATGATAATTTCGACGCCGGCGGTACATCACGGGCAGCGCGTGGCCAAGGAGCGTAGCGTGCGCGATCCCCTGCAGGACGGAGAAATGCAAGCGTGGCTAAGTGTGTGCCGTTATCTTCTTTGACACGTGTCCGTATCTATGAATTCGACGCTCGCACGCTAGATTTCGCGCACTGTGGGGCCTCCACTGAGCGACGCCTAGCGCAACACCGTATATTGTAAAGGCGATACCAAAAGCACGCGCGGGTAGTGTGCCTTGACTTTTGGTGTGCGCTGTCGGCACGCAGCTTGTGATGCTGTCTCTGATAAAAGGCCCAGAATCGCACGGCGCCTTCATCGGCGGCCGCAGGAAATACCTACGCAAATATACAAGTATATTTCGACCCCTCAAATTGCGACCGATGGGGGGACTCTCGGAAATGGCGTGCCGAAGGAACCCACACTCGTGCACGCTTCGGCGATCTCCCGGCTGGAGCCTTTGCGGCACTGCTATTCAGGAACCTCGATCACTCCTCGAAAAGGAAAAAAAAAAGATAAATGCACTAAGAGCACCGGACTCACACGTCTCTCGCGCTCTCGAAACCGCTGACGTGCGACACGCCACGTTAAAGTGTCTCACGAGCAAGTTCACTCACGAACTTCGTGTGCGTCTTCCAACCGATTTGTTCTTTGCGGTTTTTGAGTGCCGAAAATGACAGCGGTGGCATGGCGAACGAAGGAATAAGAATTTGCATTTCGCGCGAGTCGATGGAAAGTGGCGAGAGCTGTTGGGCAGGGTCAGTGGCGTGCGCGGTCCGTGATGGATGTAGCGCGGACACTGGAACGGCGTGGTCCGGCGGAGACGGTGCATGGCCTCATCTTTCTCAGAGTATAGCGCGCGGGGGCGTCCGGTGCCCCGTCTTAATTGCGCCATGCTGGCGCTGCGCACAGCGGCGCGGGCAGCCATGACTGCGGCCTAAAGGGCGCAGCGGTGCGCGAGGATCCGCGCTCCGTCCATGGTCGCTCATCGCACGGCTGCTGTGGCGCGGCAGTGGTGCGAACAGAGGCGGAATGGGCTCGATGTGCGTGCGTCGGAAGCGTTGACCGTCCGCTGCTCTTCATCGTCTCTCGCTTATGCATACCCTTCGCACTTCGCGCCGCCCGAGTGCTCTGTGGCTGGAGCGCGTAAGCGCATTTCCACGCTGCTTTGATTCAAGTTTAATGATTCATCCCGGCGTGCGAATGGAGACTCGTATGTGTGCAAATGAACGAGCCGTCGCCGCGGCAGGCACCCAATCTTTGATTCCCCGCAGTGCGCGCGTGCTGTTCGGCCTCTATACAGCATGCGTGCGGCAGTCACTGTGTTATACGCTGCAGGACCAGCTGTTCGGAGATAAAAACGGAAAGAGCCCCCTGTAGACTAGCTTCCTCCGCCGCCCTCATTTCCTTCTGACAGACGAAAACGGCGAATTTCAAATCGAACTGATGCACTGACAAGAGCAGCGGCAATGCCATTTGCTCAATACTGCAGCCACGTTTCGCGGCTATCGTTCGTATTGTTCTGCCAGCGTCAACCACTGATGCTCGCTATAGGGCGCCCCTTGGCAAACTATTATGTCAGTTGGAGCCGCCTCGACAGCCACTGTATATAAACTCGTTCGCGAACGTTTTGCACCACGTTATCGTGAGGTCGCTGTCGTAAGCGCATTTTTCATATCGGCTGAACGAAATGTGGATGAACGTGACAGCTTATTTTTATCTCGCGGAACTTGTGCCCATTGATCTTTCGTTCGAAAGTGGGGCAAATAGATCACCAGCTTATGCTTGCGCTCTTTGCCTCATTTCAAGAGCAGCGAAGAGGATGGGTGGATATTGCAGGAGAACGGCGCACTCGGATGCATGCAGAGCGGCGCGTGGTGCATTACAGTATTGCATATTTTATCTTATAACCAATCTCTCTCTCTATGTATTCGTAATCGCCAAAACGAAAACCAAATAAGTTAAATAACAACAAACGGTCATTCGTGCTTTCTATCAAGATATAGGCCTACCGTGCAGAAAAACTCCCAAGCATTTCCCCGAGGGTGAACATGGTCAAGTGCAATACACGGGGTGATGCTATGAGGGGTATTTATTAATTCGCACTATTATATTTATTAATCACACTATGGTGCCTTTATGGTGTAATAGTTCCTGGGAATCGCAATTTGATCACACGGGGGAGTTTGCGTTAACTCATGGCGAATGCCAACGGATTTTAACTTTACTCCCCCTCACGACCCGCTCTCGACGGGAGACTGAGAGAGGGGTGCGCGCGCAGCTGCAGCGAGCGAGGAGAGCGGAGGAGCGAGCGAAGGGAGAGGGAGTATAAGGCACGTTACTGACAGCGATATCAGCGTCGCGTCCGTGGCTTATTCAGTAGAGCGTCGCACTGTGGCCCGCCAAGTCCTCTTTCTTTTAAAGATAGAGAGAAGAATGCGGACGCCGCCGACGGCGGTGGATGGTTTGGGGTCGCTTATAAAGTGTATTCACACTGAATAAATCTTTGTCAGAGTGGTTGTGGCAAGGAATTGACGTTTCATCCCGCAGCGTCGTCGCCGAATGACCGTTAGTTTCGGATACGTAGAGCGTTTATATACAATCAGGCGTGTGCATCCACCACCTTACAACAGCTCGACCGACGGCTTTGTAATCGAGTACGAATATATGTAGCCGAGTATACACTTGATGTGCCTGACAATGAAAATATCTGTACGCATTTCATTACGTCACATTATCAAGTGCGCGGGCCATGATCTACGAGGCAAGAAAAAAAACTGAAATTGGGGGCACATTTTTAGTATTTCGCACCATGCTGTGGCCCATATCGAGAAACACAAAGAAAATAGTGTCGCGAAACCAGAACTGACCGGTGCTTATATGATAGTGTGTGCGAAGTGTAAACTAAATCATATCTGTGTACGCGCTTGATGTTAAACAATGTCTATACATTACGTGGGCTAGTCGCGCGGAACAAGTCGAAACAACGAGAAAACACAGGATACGGCCCAGCATCTTCAAGGTGCAAAATTTCCTACCCTAAATTAAACTGCCAGGACCACGAGCACGTGGCAGAGTGAACCAGACTCTGTGTGCTGCCTATGGCCGCATACTATGGCCCGTGGAGCGCAAATTTCCTCCTTTTCCGGCTCAAGGGCATCGGTTGAACTCTGGTACCACGCATGTGGCGGCAGCTCCAGCGTTATTCGTAAGGCAAGGCAGGAGGGGGTGGGTGAGCGAGAGGCTGCGTAAGCAGCCACTCAGGGGTTGAAAGTCCCAGGCGACTCTGACAACGACGTAAAAATAAACCAGCAAAGGAGGCGCAACGCCGAGTGCTCGCGTTTGCTCGTGAACATCCGTCTCCAGGGGCTGGCTGAAGCAGAGAGCAACAGCGGCGGGCCCGAGGCGAGCCACGCAAAGCGCCACAGCGCTGACCGTCACGGCCGCGTGGTCCGGGACAGGATAACATTCGATTACGCTTGGTTAGAGCTCTGCGCCTGAGCTCGGGTGCGCGCACGTTTCTTCGTGCCACCGCATGGGAATGCAAATGGCCACATGGAGGTCCGCCGTTGAGGTACTTGGTTCGGTCAGCATGAAAGTTTATGTGGAGCAATAAAACAGCTTGGGATGACGTCATATCGCATACATTTCGCCTCGGGGAGGGATCAGTATTGCGCTGTGCTCGACAGCAAAGCGCAGGCACTTGCGGACATTAGAAGGCTGCTCAAAGAAGCGTGCTTCCATGACTAACGGTCAAGAAGCGGAGAGAACAAGCCGAGTGAATGCTATCGTTATGGTGTTATCGTGGAGCCTGTAATAGATTCGAGATTGTTAGATGTCGACGAGGATGATCGTCCTAAAGTTGTCGTGGATGATAATACTGCATGGGGGTGCAGATTGCGCACTGCGTCACGATTTTGTTTGAGATTTTTCTGGGTGCTGGCGGGTGGTACTTATTTACCGTAAGTTGGATCGGTGGTAATGGTGCTACTGGTGGTACACATACATAGATTGTAATTTGCCGCCTTTGCTGCAAAACATTATAAACCTGAATTACGCAGACTATCCTGTCGCTATATGCGCGCGATGGTATTGCGCTCATTGTGAAAGCATTTCGCAGTCCGCGCCGAAACACTTCAGTCATGTGATAACAACAGTAACGCACTTACTGTTCACGTAATGACTTCAATAACAAGTGCCGTAACTGCTAGAAGGATGAACAGAGGCTACATGTGCATTGTAGCTACGAATCACCCGGAGGTATCTGTTTTGCCGATTCCTGGCTCATAGCAAACAACTCGAGTCATGGCACATACAGAGGACAGTCCATAACATCAACCGCTCTCTCGGAACCCTTCCCCCAGTGTATACACACGAACTGCGCTCCAGGGCAAAACAAGAGAGAGAGAGAGAGGGGGGTCATTATCCGCCCCACGAGTGCTTTGAAGACGCCGCTGCTGCGTAGTCTCCGCAGTCACCACTGAGGAAAGAACCAAGTCGGTTTCGAAACGTCGGGTTTCTTCAAAACTTTTCGTTGGAGTGTATATTATCTCCCAACCTTCATGGTCCACGTCAGAAAAAGGCAATGTGTTATACATAAGCGGTGAGAATGGATTACTTCGCTACCTTTTATGTCATACATAACTGCAATCGGCTAATGTCACTTTATGTACAGCCGAGTAACACTCATAATCAATGGGATCTTTCGTGCCTAACTTGTGCAGTTTGTCTACTGAAGAACACCGTTAGGAAACACTCCGGATTAGTCATGATCGCGTTGGTGCATCTAAGATGTAAATCCGTGCACACAGGCGTTCTTAAGTTCGGGACCCGTCGAAATGTAGCCGGCGTAAACCGAGGACTGATGAACTAGCCTTCACGCAGTATCACAAAGTACTAATCACAGTGGCATGTGCATTGTAAATTATGCTTAAACTTAAGGATTAGGTGGGTGCATAGTTTGCGTGCTATTTGGAAGGTGGTGTTTGAGGACGCTCAGGAGAGCTGCACCATACAGCTATATTTAGAAGCTTTAGCTTCGCATTGATGCAGCGCAAATAATTTTTTTAGGGAGGTTGTTAGCTGGTAACTATAATTGAGCACGAGTCGGTAATTTACAGCAGATAGTATATACAGGACACTCGTATATAAGTGATCCTGTATGTACGTAATAGAGCAGTGCGTTTTGCATTGTGTGCATTGCTTAGATTACGAAATTTAGTACATACGTAGGACAATCCTGCATGCATTAGCCTACAGTATTCTTTGTTATGACATCACTGTAAATGACACCGCGATCTTTGTGCGAAGCCCCGTAATAATTCTATGCTCTGTTCAATCCTGAAGACCACAGGTAATTGTCTTAGTGCATAAAAAAGGACGCTGGCATTTTCTAAACTTTCACTATGCGAAATTTCAGATTCACTTTTGTCAGAAGCTGTTGTCTTGAGAAAGTTTTGGTACTTGAGAATTTTTAGCATTTTTAGTTTAATTAATGTACTCTGTGTTGTTCCTCGTTTTTTGAGGTCAAATTGGTGTTTTCGAACGCCCAAGCGTTCAACATACGAGAAGCTAACACGTCGATATCGGGTTTGCCCTACTCTCTGATGGTGTATTGAATTCAGGAACTACATGTAGTTAGAAAGCTGTTCAGTATGACTGATTCGAGTTTTAATCTCTTGTACGTGGTTGAGTTATCTTGTTTGTTCGTATTCTAGATAATATTATTGAACTTTTTTTGTGACGCTTACTTTTAAATAGATTTTTAAACACTGTAGTTTGGCACCATTGTACAACTTTTATCGTTAAACTGTTGCTCGAGCAAACTTGTTGCTTGAGCTTTCTGTTTTAGTTGGTGAGTCATTACGTTATGTGGCAGCGCACACCAGACTACGAAAACAACACGAACACAGAGGGTTTAGCGCTTGTCGTCCCTTTGTGCACGTGTTCGTTCTGCAACCAGGTGCGTGCTGCCATATGCCCTAATGAATCACCAACCAGCCAGCAAGTCCGTTTTAAACATGTTTTACCACAATGAAAACGCTTCTTGGTGTCTCCTAGGCTCCACCAGAAAAGCCTAATGTGACTTCAGAAGGCTTTATATAATTTTGAACTCTCCTCTTCCTATGAATTGTTGTAGTTATTACTAACCACTTCAACACATGCAAGACCAACTAGGCCGAATCGGAATGGTTATTTTCTTATCATGGCGTAGTAGCTATCGGGAAAATATTTTTGCCATGAATTTAAATGCAGAACAAAAGCCAGTAAAATTACCTGGCCTTCTTAGGAGCTATAAGAGAGTTCGATGCGAACCGCATCATCGCGAGGGTGCCATGGCCAAAGTGGAAGCACACTAACACATACAGAGACCATGAGGTACTTTTAAGCGGTGAAGCTTCTAAAGCCGTGGGTCTGTCCCTCCTAGCTCATACGTGACCACCTAGTTCAATGACTCACTCAACAGGTGCGGACGGACGGATGGACGATTCACGGTTTACCGATAAAACCCTTCGAAGCTCCGCCCCACTCACCATTGTTCAGTTCGTTGATATGCTGGGATTTTTGAGAATGCCGACTTTTTCCGAATTGACGCTGCAGGTTTGCCTAGTATAACAAAGTATCAGTTCGACAGTGATCATATACCGGCCGCACTCTGACACTGTTCTTCTAAGGCCGCCCCGTTTCACGGGCCAATTAAAAACATGAGTTGTCTTCTTATCTACGTTATTTTCTTTCAATATCACCCATCCTGTTTCCACGTGTAGGGTAGCAAACCGGTAATCCTGAACAGGCTGACCTCTCTACTTTTCCTTCTCCACCACTTATTCCTCTTTCTAGCTCTTTTTTTTATTTTCATAACCACCGACCTACTAAGGAAAAAGATTACTAGATTGGTATTTGCGGATGAAAGGTTCAAGACAATGAAATACACACTGTCTCTTCGGACAGGCAGAGAACCACACACAGCTCGCCCAGAAACAGCCCTCAATGCAAGACAAGCATAGAGTTGAACGCCATGTATACAGCGTACCGACGTGTTGCTGTATACCTACAGATGCTGACGACATAACAAGCTAATGATGCGGCCAAGACTATATACGAGAATGAGCTGCATCACAACCAGGAGCGAAAAGGGGGCGCGACACTTACAACCCGCTCCAAATCACTATACCTTGTAAAAGATGCCGCCCACATTACGAAACGCCAGGGATACCGCGGAGACTAAATTGAGGGCTGAAGTGCACAAGCCACTTCATCAACGGCACACAATTTACTTGCATGCATGGTGAATTGCCACTCGATCTTATGCAAGCATCGTTCTCACAAACTTGACATCGCAATAAGCCTCACCGTACTGGTATGCTGCACTTTCCAAACCGCAAACACTTTGCACTTGAGTGCGTGCGTGTGTGAACGTTGTATGTGCGTATAACTCGCAAGAAAACTCTATTTGTGGCACTCAGAATATTCGATCGGTACTAATCTTTATTGCCATATTTCGAGTATACTGTGACTCGTGTTTTTGTAAAAGCATTACGCTTGAGCAATAGAAATGAAAAAAAAACAACAACAGTACGGCCAGTCTTAAAACACAATGATCAAAGCATACCATAATGAAACCGAGGCGATTCGAAGGGTACCCGGCTGCATTTTATTGTTTTGTTTTTGCAGAAAGCGAAAATCGCGAGAGCTTCAGCCCTGTCGAGAATCATTAAAATTGATTAGTGTCGACATAGCTTTTAAGTCCCATCAGCGACGAGGATAACAAAGAGGAAGAAAGCGTTACGAATGGCACAGAGAAAGCACGGCTCGTTTTTATTAATGTTCACAAGAAAAACGGCTTTCGACGAGCTTTGCCGCTGTGCCCGCGGATCCCTTTGAATCATTAAACATGGAACAGTTGACGCTTGCGAATGTCTGAAAATTTTTTCGGCAATTTCCACAAGTGGCTAATGGTACATAATGACAAAATAAGGCTGAAATCTGCATCTGTTTTAACTGTGTTAATCACGCAAGACTACATGCAGACGAAAGGCACGAAACCACAGACAACACTGATCTGAATCACAGGTAGAACACACGTGTGTTGTTACACTTTGTCTTTTTTCGTGCAGGCGCTGCGTTGTGCTGCAAGTATGGTTAAGTATGACCCACCAAATGGTGGTGGTGGTGGTGATGACGTAGGAGCCTGTCATACATAGCCGGAAAATGCTCCGCCTGAGCCTATTGTAAGTTGACAAGGGTGTCTCATTAGGCGTACAATATTCGCGTGTATCGCAGTCGCTGCACTCTTCTTACTGCCGCGGACTTTCTGAGGAAAACGACTTCAGAAATCTAGTGCCTAAGGCCTCTGTTTTACCGACTGCGGACCATCGCTTTTATTTTCGTATGGAAATGTGCGGACAAGCGAATGAATTTCGATGTCACCTACCTCTCCGCAAAAGACACATTCGCGTCTCCAAGTCTGGAGCGCAAGTTTTTGCATTGATAACCTAAATCTCCGTAGTTCTTGGCAGCATTAGCTGCATCAGATGAGCTCCTTATGTACTTTTCTGATTGATTCCACACTTACGTTGAATCAACTTAACATAGTTATAAGTGCAACATCCGTGCGTTTTTTTTTTGTTGTTCCTGTTTTGTTCGTACTTTTCAAGCCGTCAAGCTGAGGCATTACCAAAATGTCCGAACGTGCGAACCGTTGAACATTAGACGAAAGCATATTGTGAAACAGTACTACCAGAGTGTTGTTTTTTTTTTTTGCCTGGCCGCTGCTCCCGTACACTGTACGAGTTCTCGGGAAATTGGCCACCCTTCAAGATATGGCGCTTAAAATACCACTTTCCGGAAGGTTTCGAATAACGGGCTGAAGACGGGGTATTTGAGCGAAACGAGTAGACAACATGTTCCGCACTGCACCGTTTTTACGAGCCAAACCACCATCTTGTCGCAAAAGAAAAACGCATCACAAAAGGGCGTAGGCGCGGGAAACCATTTGTTGTGAAAACAAAGTACTGTACATTAGGGGGGAAAATCGACACATCAGGTAAAACGAAAACAAACTACGCGAATGACCCTTCAAATGTGGTCGCCATCGGTATATATTGCTATCGTTCTCGCGAGCGTGGTTGCTGCTCCTATATCGAGTCCACGAAGAGAGTTGAGGTGAGCAAGGAGTCCGCGGGAAATCCGGCCACAATTTCCCAAATTGGCTCCGAGCAATAAACCGCCGCCGCTGTACGGGCTGTACAGCACGCACATGTTTCGTGCCGGAAATATATACGACGCCGTTGCTTTCACGTGCAGCACAGGCGCGCGAGCCGATGTGCTACTTGGGAGCCGACACCGGTTCTCTCGCGCTGCCGAGAACAGAAGGGCTCCGATCGCCCGAGACGCCGGCAAGATAGGCACCCAACAGTTCTTGCCGGCCCGTTAAACGCCGAAGGACCGCGCAGGAGAAGCAAGCCCGCGCATGGGAAAGGTGCGAGGAAAAAAGCAAATACAGCTAGTCTGAGGCAACGCGCTACCAATATGAAGGATCAGATGAACCGTGCTAAAAGGATGATGAAGACCCGCAGTGTACTCGTCTTGCTCTTTTTTTTTTTCACCAGACGCAAAACGAGAGGCTGTGTATAGCTGCCGGCTTGTAAAGAACTTCGTACCTTTTTTCTTCCTTAGCCGAGTACAGAAGAAAGGTTATCAGTTCCGCTTTGCGTATGTGGCTGTCGTTTCTTTTTTTTTCTCTCATTTTTCTTACGATCTCTCATTTTGCTTTTTGACCCGTTCAGCCATCCTTCTCGTTTTTTTTTTGTGCATCAGTGTTTGATTTGAACTTTTCCGCAAACCCTTGATTCGGCAATTGACGCGTGATATCAGACGATCGGAGAAAGTTGTTCCCTCTCCACATGCCCTGCCAAACTTTCATGCAAGCTTTCAGAGAGACTATCAGGACAGCGAAGTACGACGACTGCTTCAAGGAGTGCTCACTTCCGCGTGAGTACATTGCGTGTCGTTTTATTTCCATGTACACGGTGGCGGCTAGTGTTCGTTAATGGGTTGTCGAATTCTTAGTGGTAATGCTACACGCAATTTGACGTAATCGAAACCTGACGTGAACGTGCCTAAGGAAGCGCAAAGAGCGTCTTGGGGCTTGTTCACAATACGCGTAACTTGAACCAAACTTGAATTCGTCATGTGACTCATCTGAAGTCACAATTCTGTTACGCATCTCTGAATACGAAAGAAAACATTGCAAATATTCATTTTTTATGAAAAAAAACACCCAGTTTCTAACTGGATATTGTTGCTGCAATGGCCTTCATGTTTGCCATAAATGCTACAAGTTTAGTTACGGCGGCGCGTTGCAATAAAGTGCGACAGGTGGCAGAAAAAGCAATAACGAAAAATCCTAGGTGTGCGTGAAGGGTCCCTAAGCCAATGCGATTTCAAAGAGAAGAAAGTGCTTTTCTTCCCGGCCTTCACTGCCCTACCATAAGCGCTCCCTCTTTCTCTTCACTTATTTTTTCGCAAACACGTGCAAAATTAGATAAAAGTGTTGCTTGAGTGAGTTGGGTTCCAGCAAATAAATCTTGTTCTAAGTCAATGACGCTGTGTGTCTCCTTTTTTCTTGTCCTCTGTTTTGGCACTGTTTTTATGTGAATAACGTGGAAAACGTTATCACTAATCATTCAGCCATACAAAATTTCGCGATTTTCGGCTAGACGCCATTATTGTCTCTTGTGCAGTCGAAAAGGCACGGAATGAAGTCGAATCAATCGATCGCGCATGATGGTCATTTGATACGAGGCACAACGGGCGTGCGGCTGCATTGCGAAGCAGGAAAGAAGACATTTTACGACCGATATTTCTTGTCTGCGGACCAGAACAGAGCTTACTTACAGCCTTCTTACATGTTTTTTTTGTTTTACTATTGGAATAGCTGACAGCCCGTCATGGGAAGTATGCTGGTGCAGCAAAACAGTCGTGCACCTCTGTAAGTGCACCCGCTTCAACTCCGAAAGGGTGACGCTCTAAGCCGCAGTAGGCCAGCTGGACAACCACCCTCTCACAAAGATCGAAATACTGTGGTTCTGATTTACCCTGTCTGCAGCAAGAGCGGTTCTGAGGGCGTTGTCGCAGTTTCTGCAAACAACCGAACTGAATCACGAACTGCAGATAACTGCAGATCACCTTGATAACTATGACTGCAGACTACTTGGACGGTGCTCCTGTCACGACCACCTTTCTTTCTTGACTGCTGTCACCAACTCTTCTTTCTCTCTCTCATTCTTTAACACTCCTTTTTTTTTCTTCCCAAGTACAGAGTAGTAAACCGGAGTCTTCCTCGGGTTAACATCTGTGCTTTTTTCTGTCATCTTCTCTATCTATCTTTACTTTCTTATGACGTCAAGTGAACAGACTTCTGACGTGATGAATTGAGCCGAAAATACCGGGAACGCCAGAAGAAAAGAACAAGAAGTTCCATAGGGTGGCGAATTGGCCGAGTTGGTAACAGTTCATTTTAACATAAGACGGGGATAGACTCGGACAGTGCAAGAAAACACAATTCGCTATTTCTACTGCAGCGGTCGTTTAAGGCTCCTTTAATATAACGTTAATAATTCAGTGTTGCAAATATCACAGTGACTAACTTTCGTCCATCATTGTACGTAGGTGATTGTAGCTTATTCTGGGCCGGTTATTTATTACACGTGTAAGAATAAACGACAAAAACTTAGAGGACGACGGAAACGAACAAAAAGACTCGTAATCACTTGCCCAGCGTGCTTGTTCTACTGATGTTTTGTGCCTAAGTTCACGTTGTTTACCAAGTCACCAACATATTTGTTTTTTTATTGATCACAGTGTCCTCGGTCCCACCGCGCTGGTCTATAGTGGCTAAGGTACTCGGCTGCTGACCCGCAGGTTGCGAGATCGAATGCCGGCTGTGGCGACTGCATTTTTTTTTTTTTGGAAGCGAAAACGCTGTAAGCCCGTGTGCTCAGATTTGGGTGCATGTTAAAGAACCCCAGGTGGTCGAAATTTCCGCAGCCCTCCACTACAGCACCTCTCATAATCGTATGGTGGTTTTGGGACGGTTAAACCCCACATATCAATCAATCACAGTGTCCTCCAACTCCTTATTACAAGGATAATAATCATTATGGTAAGCCACTGACTTCCGCTTTTTTTTTTCAGAAGAGGGTGAGCAGCGTATGACAACATTTTACCCAAGCAGACTTGCAGCCAACATTCACCCGTTACAGAACACGGCAGTGCATGGACCACCAACTCACCCAAGCCGCAAGCCTTCTACAAGGTACAGTAGCTTCCACTGTTAAATAGAACGCTACAATGAGCACAGTAAATATTACCAGCCTTCTTACAGCAAGTGCCTAAGTAAACAATGTTCATGAACGGCACTAGTCTGTTAAAGGAAGTCAAGACTGTCAATCAGTGGTAGTCTTACCTCGAATGTAAGTCGCTATGTTTTCTCAAGAGAGCGAAATTTATACGTACCAAGCACGCAAGTGTTCCTTGCAACAGTAGACCCGTCTGTACATTCGTCCGAACCGCGCATCCGATGGCGGCCATTTTGTTTTCGTAAAACTTGATCACTGAAAGTTTGCATGTTTTGGCATAGAACGAGTTGAACATTCGTGTACCAATAAGCTTGGAGAGTAGATATCAGTAAAAAGAAAAAAAGCTAAGCAACTACACACCCCTCAAACGCTTCAGCATTCCTTCTAAAAATCTACTGCGCACGCGCGGGGTTCTACCTGAGTGAGCAGTTTGTTACAATCTCAACAGCGAAAAAAAAAGTGTCTAGAAAAAGACGTCATTTAGGTAATGACGACTGCGGAAAACAATGGGGAGGTGATGAGCTATCGAGAAAGTCAATGACGACAAAAACAACAGAGCCGGAAAGAAATAGAGTGAGCAATGTTGAACGAACGAAAGCAAACGCATTATACCGGGCACACAAGGGTTTCCTTCAACAATGTTACCTTCGGTACTTTTACGTAGTCTGGCACGAAAGATGAAGCGTATACACTCAGCGCACGCTCTGTGTGCCTGCAAACTCTCCCGCGTGGGGCTCGTGCGAGAACTGGAGCCGGAAGGCTGGCCGAAACAAGGTATAGTTGGTATGCCGAACATGAACGCTGACACAACCAACAGGGCTGCGCGCCTCGCGTAGAGCGGCGATCTCAATTTCGTCAGAAAGGGGCCTCATTTGTTAAAAAGGGTCACATGCTGGCATCCGAGCATTACACTCTTCGTTATTAAAAAAAAATTCCGCACACCGGGTTCCGCAAACAGAGCCAGCCGCTCAAAGTACACACGCGCGCACCCTGGTAAGAAACAAAAAAGAAAAAGACAGGAACAGCATGAAGAAGCAACGTGTATACGACTACGTGAGAGATAGAGAAGGCAGATCGAAAGCGTCAGCACCCCCCCCCCCCTTCTCGCGCGTGTTTTTTTCACGCGTTTTTTGTTTTTTTTTTCTTGCGGCAGTCAGTTTAGTCGGTGGCTGCATGCTCCGCTCTCCGCTTTCATGTTTTTGATCGATGGCTGGGTACTCATCGGGAATGCTGCATGGGCCACAATTTCCGCGCAAGCACCTAAAACTATTGCTCCATCTCCATATTCTTCCTTAAATTCACTCTCTTTTTGTCGTCCTCGCTCAAATCCAGCGACGTCAAGCGTGCGCTCATCCAAAACTCACTGGGAGTAGAGGCTTAGGTTTGTGTGTGTAAAAAAAAAAAAGCAATTCGCTGCTGCGCTGTCTTTCTTGCTAACTTCCATGTTTTTTTAAACATTCAGCCCTTAATTCCTAATAACGCTCGCCTATTCATCCTTCCTCTGTCCTTGTTATTTGTGTGTGCGCTTCTTCTTTTTTTTTAGTGAGATTAGACAATGCAAACTCTCCTTTCATCATCAAAAATTGCCTATAATGAGCCCCGAAAAGAAGAGTTAACGTGAACGTGCCAAGCTATGGCTTCTGCCTTCCGTCGTGTCAAGCCCTCGAAGGCGACTCGGAATGCATTAAGTCTAAACGCAAGTGAATAATAACATAACGAGTGATAAACAAAAGAAAGGAAAAAAAAACAAAACAACCACGGCATTGTCCGGTTGTTAACCAAGTAACAAGCGCGCGATGGCAAGAGACACATCGTCATAAATTAAGAGAGCGTTGAAACTGTGGTGCCAAGTCTGAACGAAGTGCAAAGGTGGATGGCCTTTTGGTGCTTCTCCTTATTGCTGTCTTTCATTCTTCTCCTCTTTTTATCGTCTCTGTTTTTTCTATGATTTTTATGTCTGTTTATTTCTCTCTCTTTCTGTCTTTACATTTCTCTCTCTCTATTTTATCGAATCTCTCTTTATCTTTCGGTCTTTCTGCCCTGTCTCTCTATATCGCTTTCTTTCTATATACTCTATTTATTCACTCCTCTTTCCTCATTACTGTCCTCCTCACCTTCGCTTCTCTTTCCCAACCTCTTGCTATACTATACTATACTATACTATACTATACTATACTATACTATATAAGACTATGCAGTGCTCTGCTATTGCGTGGCGTGCATGTACACCTGAAGAAAATGCCTATTTGTTCAATATCCACGATATTTTTTTCTAAAGGCCATACAGAAACATCACCTGTAAAAGCATGCTTAAGCACCAACGGTGTATTTGTATCCTCACTTGATTACTGCCTCTGTGATGTTCCAGAAACAGAACATTGTTTCATTCGTTGTAAGGACAGCATCACCTTTTGGGACGTCACGCAAATGACTTAAAAATGATTTAAATGCTCACAGCATACGTTAGTTAGCTCATACCTACACAATACATTGTTGCCTATGCCTGTTGACATGCTCTTGTGAATAAGCAATCAGTTTATTGAAAACTTTCATATGAGGCAAACGGTGAGAGACCATACATTGCATCGCGAGGCCACCGCAACAATCCGAAAACGGTGCCGGTCGCGACGAAGATCGTCAGAAAAATTCTATGCCTCTGCATCTGCAGCGCCCATTCAACGCCCTGCTTAACAATCTACTTCTCCACCAGTAATGTACTGGGCTGCTATGAAGCAGAATGCTACCAAAAGCATGGTTTCTGCGGATTCTACACGGCCTACATTGCCAAAGCCCTAGCAACATGGATAAGTGACGGTCGGTATACCAACAAGAACACCATGGACACAACTGACACAGTTCGGCGTCCGTTGCCGAAGGCGCCGCGACATGCGGATTCACAGCGCACCTCGGCATTGCCAGATGAAGACAAACCTATCCTCATAGTTCTTCAATCATTGTTAGACATACTTCGAGTGTTCATAGGCAGGCTGAAATCAGCGCACACTGAGGCCGTACAACAGGTACTGGACGTTCTACGTCCAGTGATTGTAAGCCTTCAGTAGGTACCATGCAACGACGGTTTACAGTGAAGCGTGATACGCTTGAAGTCCTGCGTCCACTACTACGAATGCAGCTGTCTAGTTTAAGCTCACAAGCTTTTTCATGTTCTATTCTTTCTATCTCTCTTTTTCTGGTGTAGCATAGCAAACCCGACGCTCACCTGGTTGACCTTCCTTCCTTTCCTTTCTCTACCTCCTTCCTTCCTTCCTTCCTTCCTTCCTTCCTTCCTTCCTTCCTTCCTTCCTTCCTTCCTTCCTTCCTTCCTTCCTTCCTTCCTTCCTTCCTTCCTAGGGGAAAAAAGGGATTAACCCCTGTCCCCTCCCACCCTGCGTCGATCATGATGGCAGTGCCGCAGAAATTTGCCTCGGAGGCTGTCCTTGCCAAATATGCGTCTCAAAGGGACGCATGTTAGGTAAGGACATGCGTCGCAAAGGGCGTCATTGAGTTCTCCGGCACACTCCCAAAGCATGTGCCGAATTGTGACTTTCCTCGCACGCTTCACAAGTGTCCGTCGGGTAGAGGCTTGGATAACACAGGCGTAGGATTGCCGGGCTGGGGTACGTATTTGTTTTTAATCTCAGAGTTACAGCCTGTGTTTTGTTCAATTTGTTATGTGGTGCGGGGTATTTTCGTCTGTTTAGTCAGTAATGTTGTGTAATGTCGTTGAGTGTGGTCAGGCGATCACCCCATGGCTGTTGCTGTTGTGTTGATAATGTCATCGCTCCTTTGTCGGAGGTGGAGGCGGTCACTGAATCGGCCGTAGCTCGGAGAGCGAGAGCAAGAGTCGCGGTGTGGGACACCTGGGTGCCTGCGAGCGGGACGGTGGTGTGAGCCGTGGTCCACAGCAGGAAGACAGTCGGATTCTCGATTTTGAGATACGAGGACGACGACGCCGAGGCCATCGCTCCTCGAAGCTAGCCGCCGTCCTTATCGCCATAACTTGATTGAAGTATCCGGGCCTACTATCACGAGATGCGGCCATGCTCGAAGCCACAAACGGCAGCTTGTGAGTCACGGATCACGACCGCAGCCTCCGGAGCCGCGACCAGTGGAAGACCAATCGCCGCCTCTTCAGCTGCCTCTGTGTGTTCCGTACGCACCCTGGCGCTCGCAATGCATGTGCACGTGCGATGCACTACTGAAAACAGATGAATAAAAACAAACATCTTCCCAAAGGGTACCCTAATGGGATGCGAAACAGTAGCGTTGGGCACGGCGATTGGCGTCCGGCACTTTCGAGATGCTGCCGACGACGTTGCCAACGACGACGACGTTGAGGATGGTGGTGGTGGTAAAAAACATTTATTTCAGAAAACGTCTACTAGAGAGTGCCGACGTGGCCCATCGGTGTGCTAGAGTGGCAAGACCCTATTCCGGGACGCCAGTGGAGCTGGAAGCTGCCCGTGCGTGCTCCACCAAGGAGCGTTGTGCAGCCAAGGTAGAGCAGCCGAGCGGGTGCTCCCCTCAAGCCTTTCTAGTTGGGATAGGAAAAGGCGATGAGAAAGGGACGGGATTAACTGGGCACGATGCTACGACGTGATATGTGTCGGCGAGGACATGACAGGTCGAGCAGGTGCCATTGATTTCCGGCAAAAAGTGCCTGGCGACCGCCGGACTGATCAAGGTGTTCATCTGCAGGCGGCGTAGCAGTCATTCGTCCGCTTTCTCCAAACCGCGCGCGGGGTCCGGGTAGAGGCGGCGCGAAGCCCGGTAATAAGCCAAAATTTCGCGAAAGCGCGTCAGGTTGGTATTGCCAGATTCCATCTCGGGACATGGAGGGGCAACGGCCCGGACAGGAAAAGCGCGGGCAGCGGCATTTGCCGCCTCGTTGCCGGGCAGGCCCGAGTGGCCTGGGGTCCAGACTATACGAATGGGATGAGGGTTGAGGATTCGCTGGCATTGGCCTTCCGCTGTCAGCGCTTCCCCTCGGCTTCCTTGGCTCGCGTCTCGTGACTCGCACGTCGTCAGTGTCGTTGGTCTTCCTTTGCCAACGCTTGCGTTCGGCTTCCCTGGCTCGCGCCTGGTCGGTTTTGCAGACGCGACGTTGCCATTTGCGAACGCGATCATCTCTGCTTACACTCGTAAAGGCGGCGATGGCCGGGTTAGGCCAAATCGCTTCAGTGCATGTTTCGGCGGGCGAAGGAGCTTCGCTTTCTGGCGTCTTCTCCATCGCAGATCAACGAGCTGAAAAAATGTCCACTCGATGTGCTCTCGCACGTTGCGAGTGGTGGAAAGGCTGAAGCGAGTGAGAGGTGACACGAGGCGAGAGCGTGACAGGCGAGGGAGAGAGTGATGTCACCGCGCACTGCGAGGGACGGGGTGACCTACTTGGAACCGCCCCAACACCTGCGGCAAGAGGAGCGCGGTGCGGCGCACTGGCATGGAGACACGGACGGACAGCGTTACACAAGCTAGTCAAAGAGCTGCTTCGCATCTAATAAGATATACCTTTTATTGGTGGAGAAAAATTTTAAGCTTGCCAAACACTCATTTTCTTGATACAAACGAGATATTAAAAAGTCTTAAGAAATATAGAGCCAATAATAGGCAATAGTTACTTCCGGTGGAAACACAACTCCCAACCTGAGCGTGACACTTGTACTTGGATAGTGAACAACTTTTGAGGACCATTATTGTCCTAATTCAGTTCTTGTGTTCATGTGTGTTTAAAGCATTCTTAGGAGCTATCTAGCGCAGCTCTGCTGAGTGTGGTAAAAGTGCAACACTCATTATTCAACTAATTACGTTGAGATTGCCAGACCCTTCTTATGTAGCTTTTGTTGTTCGCTTGGCTGGAAAAAGTAAATTATGACTGAAAAAAAGAGAGAAAACAATGACCGTATTTTTAAATGTAATTTTCCCTCAAAACGTTATCATGGGCACGCCCTAATGACGTTGCTTCCTCATATGGCTGTCCTGGCACAGGAAAAGTTCTCGACAATTTTGGCTTTCACAACAAATTAACAATTCAATGCATCCGAGATGATTTTGCGTATCTTCATGACGTTCTGATGTGCTGATGCAAAAACATCAAGGCGGTGTCTCCACCCGTCTTTTGCGTCATTTCCACTTCTTGCCTATCGAACTCAGTAAGAACAGCATTGTCACATATCACATGGGCGTTAGCTCGATTTGAGAAAACCTAAATATCCCGTTTTTTCTCAGGTTGTCTTGTGTAAACTGAACGGATAATAATTAGATTTAGTGCCCCAGAAATGTAGTAATAAATCAGTGCCCAAATATTCGCGTACAAGAGGAACCTAGCCACGTTAATCCGAATAACGATGTAGGTACGACATACTGCTCTTTGCGTAATGTGATTATTTTGTAGTGTCTGTAGATCACCTGAAGTAAGTCTGGCATCCTGTCCTCTCTCAAAGACCAACGTCGAAAAACGACTACGAAACGTTATGTATTGCTTTTACAAGAGCGCCCATGGTGCCATTTACGCGCGCTTTCGAGGGAGAGGGAGAGAGCTCTTTATTAAAAAAAAGAGAATAGTTAGCCAGCGTATATTCGCTTACTTTTTATCCTGCAGGGAACAGAGTCCCGCTATATTCTCATTGTCCCTGCAATAACGATGATTTATTTGGCGCAGCTTTGTATAAATACTTTTTCTGCTCTCCCTCATTAGTTTTTTTAACATCGACTGTCCACTGCAGGAATATAAACGACTCAGAAAGTTTTCTCCTTGTGGCTTGGTAGGCTCTGTCCGAAAGCAAAAAAAAGAAAAAGGAAAGTCTTCATCGTAAGACAGTTGCGATGTTTTATTTTTGACGGGATATTACTTCTTTCCTTCATTCGGCCCAAAGGAGCCGGTGCATTCAGCACAGCGGCTTGACGGATGTTCGCTTACTGGAGGCAGACAAACTGGGCTTAGTGGCACGGGGGCCACGCCATGCGACCTCAAGTGGGCTGACCATCGATCGCGAGACCCCGTGGCTCGACTGGCCAGAAGCGATCCTGATCGAAATGGAAGCAGACAAGGGATTCTTTTGGGCCGACGCCGTCCACAGGCCTGCAGAGTCCGCGTGAAGGGCTGCGTGAGCGGGGGCGTGCGAGCGTCGGCTCCCTCAAGTCACGCGGATTACGTGTGGATTATCCCCACACTGAGAGGCATTTGTCATGTCGGATTAGAACGGCCCAGTGGCTGCGACGAGGCATCAGGTGTCAAACTCGCGTTGTTTTTGCTCGAACGCCCGCGGGCCTGCCGACAGGTTTCTCTCTGGTGCTTTCTGGCTCGTGCCAACAAGGCCAACTGCACCCGCTGCCCGTGCTCCGTGGCCGTGCCCTTCTCGCCAACCCGCATGGCGGCGACTGGACCGCCGAGCACCGAGATGCAACGACACCGGCCGGTAATTGAATCACCTCGGCGGGCTTCGGCTGTGCTCCTTTATACGCGGCGACTGTACCGAAGTTACAATTTTCCACACGAAAAAAATGCCTTACGGCAGAAGGTCAAAAGAACTTCGTGGGCATGGTCTTTCTTGAGTGCTTAAAATGCACTGTGCGGGTGAAGAGAGCCGCAAGGTTACACCACAGTGCGGGTCTACTTTTGAGAATTACCAGAGTGATCTTTGTTCGCTTACGGAGTAGGCAATCAGTGCTTGACAACAGCTTATCTAAGCATGCTTGGAATGACAATGACATTCATCATCTGTCAAACGACGCCGCATTGTTGGGTATCTAATATTGCTGCATAAATGAACAACAGTTGACAACCGGGCTTCAGTTTTACCTATTCAGTGTCAGTTTTAAGTGCTAACAACAAACAAGTGTATCTTGAACAAATAATAAACAGGAAGTGAAACAGAAACTTTCGAAGCATTCCGAAGTAACGGCTTCCGCGTCAAATTTTCACGTTAAAAATTTTTATTCGTAATTATAGTTTGTATTATTTTAGTTTTTATTATGCCACGTTTTTTTATTACAATGTTGGCTTTTCTATTCCATTCTGACCAAGGCTACTGTATAAAATAGAATACTCTGTCGGTCGGGGTTAATTGGTATATATATATATATATATATATATATATATATATATATATATATATATATATATATATATATATATATATATATATATATATATATATATATATATATATATAAATATATATATATATAAATATATATATATATATATATATATATATATATATATATATATATATATATATATAGTGGGTGTATTAATACAATGGGCCAGTAAGTCTTCGTGAAGGTTTAAGATATGGCACAACGGGAGCGTTGTCAACAAGGATAAATATATTTATTTCTCAACAGTTTCGGGAGGGGTCCTCCCTTCATCAGGGGATGAGTTATCCATCCCCTGATGAAGTTAACTTATCCCCTGATGAAGGGAGGACCCCTCCCGAAACTGTTGGGAAATAAATATATTTATCCTTGTTGACAACGCTCCCGTTGTGCCATATCTCATATATATATATATATATATATATATATATATATAACGCCAGTCTGTTGATTATGGGTCCATTCTTGTCTTAGTGTATTAGTGCTGCACATACTTGGTATACACATCAATTCTGTATAGAAACCAAAACGACTTTTCGCCTTCTCCAACTTTTATTTGGTAAGTGTAACTTCTTTCTTTCAATACTATGCGAAATTTTCAATTAGATCACATATCAGGCACCACACATCATAGGCCGACGTATAATGTCGGCGAAAGCGCTACTGAGCTGTATAAGGCTAGTTTACTGCCCAACCACGCTGGTCTAGTGGCTAAGGTACTCGGCTGTTAACCCGCAGGTCGCGGGATTAAATCCCGGCTGCGGCGGCTGCATTTCCGATTAAAGGCGGAAATGTTGTAGGCCCGTGTGCTCAGATTTGGGTGCACGGTAAAGTACCCCAGGTAGTCGAAATTTCCGGAGCCCTCCACTACCGCCTCCCTCGTATTCATATGGTGGTTTTGGGACGTTAAACCCCTCAAATCAATCAAGGCAAGTTTGCTCCGAGTGTAGGTAAAATCATGAAGAACGGGTCACACTGTTATCGCTGCGAAAATAGTTTGGTGAATCCGGACATTTAGGCTTCTGCAATGCATAGAGCCTCGTTCACGGTAAAGGTACTTGAAATGAACATGCGTTTATTATCGCCATCGTGAAACGCCAGACGTGACACGCACTGCTGGTGACAACAATAAGGAAAGGCTGGCAACGATATGATAAACGAAAATATACAAAGCTTGCTTGCAAAAATTGTGTTGGTGCAATGACAAAGGGTGCAGGGCACTGAATTTCAAACTCTGAGGACGCAAGTTTGAATCTCAGTGCCACTACACAATTTTGTTTTTTTTTTCCGCTGTGCCGCGATAACAGTGCGAATGAAGTTCTTGAATACTGGCTCTGACATCGAAGTAGTAGCTACTGCCTGTGAAGACCAGGTTCCGTATTAGTGCCTCGTTTAAATTGCAAGTTGGAGTGCTGTGAATTATATTCAATGCAAATAATGACGCTTTACCCACAGAACTGTGCTGGATTAAGCGTTCATTCTAACATAAACTACATTATTGAAAATTCTCGTGATGCCTGCAAGAATATTCTTACTATATTCATATTAAAAACCAAAATAATGAGTCGAGAATACGAGATGGTTTGTGTAAGCACCGTTTGGTTTGCGTTCAGAATTGAAGAATCGCACAGTCGCGATGAGTTCTTTGTGACTAAGGCAGCTCTACTGCATCGCACGTCGTCGTTCCGTGTATCGCGTGATGTTGCCGAGATCAGACGCATTAGTCAAAAAAGACAGGTCACAATTGGCGACTCCGGATTTCTGAATTCCGGAGGCGCAACTAAGCCTTGAATATTGTGTAATCATAATTACAGAATATTATGAATAGTAAGTGATGCTTTTCTTCTAGTGAACGCCAATAACCACGGCGGGAACATCTATTGACCATTACGTGAAATACGGAACGGGTAGTTTTTTATGAAAAGTTAACTTTAGCGCATCATTTATTCTCTATACATGGAACCATGTGTATTTTCTCATGTGCTTCTTTTTCTCCTCTGTTATCAAGTGCGATGAGTTTCGTAACTACTCTGCCAGTGAATTCTCTATTCACAAGGGTTCAACGTTCAAGACATGCTTGCGCTTGGTGACGTGATACTTTTTGTGGCGAATAAGTGTCTTCTTGGTGCGTTAAGTTGAAAGCCGGTTTCAGAGCTAAGACTGGCATGTTTGATTTATCATTCGCGAAAAAAAAGTCACAGCATTGCCAAAAAGGCAAAGTAATGAACTTGATAGCAACAAATTGGAAGGTCACGTGAAAAATAGCAAGCAGATCGAAACGTGCCCCGCGTTTCTCATGCACAAATGATATACATAACGTACTGGGAGACCCGCTCAAGAAGTTTGTCCGCCGACACCAGCGCTTGCCCTTCCCCTGCCAGAAAAAACGCACACTAGTAGCGTGTAGCAACCCTTCCGCTCCCTTCGGCTCCCACGCATTTGCGAAGCGCGCGCAGCACGTGAAACCTCCCTCGTTCCACGATGTCACCCCAACAGAAAGAGGGGAACTATTGCCGCGTCGTCAACTGTCAGTATAGCCATGCAAACACAAAGGGGTTGACTCCAATAGTGAAGATCTACCGATTCCCAAACAGATGGTACGAAAAAAGCAGACGACAGGAATGGTTAAAGCAGTGTGCCAAAAAAGTAAGAAAACAATTTTGTAATAAAAATTAGCACGCGCACAATGCATTAAACATAACGAGTGTTCATTCCTGCGTCACCGTTCCTCTTATCTATCGAGTTACTGGGAGATGCATGTCCCCATTGTAAAGGTATAAATTACCACAATACTTTCAACTTCCGTCTTTGGAGCAATGATAAAAATTTGCGAAGAAATATGTTTATGCTGCTACTATTATTCGATATTGTTGGGTACGTAGTAGTTGAAGCTGTGTACACATGTGGTATTGGTGATGTGTTGTTATATATATTTTTTATATCTACGCAGCGCCGACGGAAGTGTGTGGTTGCCAAAAGCTTGGATAATGATTTGTAGCAGACATTTTGTGGGAAACTGCAAAAATGACTCAAGTCTGCACCCGTCGTATGTGCCGACAGTGTTTCCGGCGGCTTACAATAAACGGGCAGCTCATGCAGAAACGGCGCAGAGGTATGATAGGCCCTGAAGCGCATAACTATCTATGCGTTTTAAAGCATTTTCTCGGGACTCTTGATCTCTGATTTCAAGCTCAGCGAAAATTTGTTGCGCGTATCAAGTAAAGCTAAAATAGAAGGGTTTTAATCAAACATGACACTTTCCCACCACCACATTTTAAGTGTAAGATTGAAACGTGGTTATTAACAAGCGCATTGCTTTTTTGATAGTTTTCATACAAAGTAAAAGTGATTCAAGTGACAGACAATGCAAAATATTTAATCAATAAGTTTTCATACGTAGCCATCTCCGTGAAGTTCTCGTATGAAATGTTTCTGTGCACACAGATGGACACAATTGCTAGTTTTTTTAATGGGGCATTTTGCCATCGTACATGTTTTCATAGAGTTTGAGTTAATATGCATACTTGTTTTATTTTGTGAATGTAAGGCGTTACTAACAGGATCACGGAAAACCCTTAAACGTATACTCATTTTCAGAGTTCTTGTACCTTTTATATTTGAAGAAGATAAAAGATATTATTATCTGGCGCACTACAGATATGCTCAATGTTGATCACCGTACAATATCTGAATAAAAGAAAAAAACTGCAACGTATGAACGTTGTTGAGAACGGCACAATCTAATCTCTGCCACAACCTTATTTTGCTTAGGTGGAAGCGTCATTCTGTGAGAGCAGCCAGATCAGCACGAAATTCCGTGGAGCAGGCTGTGTCGCAAGGTATTGCTCAAGACGACCCAGAAATGCAAGATGAAGAGAACTCTGTTTTCCTCGATGTCTATGACACGCTTTCAAATGATTTAGAATCTTTAGAGACGCCAGCGACGTGATTACATTTGCCGCTGGAAATGCGAAGCTTCCGCTTGAGTGGACACGACCACGACAAATACGAAAAAAATAAAAAAATGCATTAGCCATTGTTGCACGTCCATTGGCAGATACACTGAACTAGTTGTTACTGAGTGTGCAGGGGCAGCCCGAACAACCCGGTGCATTTTCGATAGTGACCAAGATAAAATGCCTTTATAGCATTGCGCTCTTCCCCTGCAGATTAGACACACACAAAAATGTTTCTCTGAAAGCTGGGCCCTCATCACGATGGTATGCACGCTGTTCGTGAACTCGAAGTACCCGCGATGAGAACGGTGACAATGTAAGGAAGGACACGCGAGATAGATGTCAATTTTCGTTGTGGGTAAGAAAGAAGCCCCAAATAGACCATTTATTTTTGAAGTGCTGTGTATGTACCGCACGATAACATGGGTGGGTGCTAGTAAATTATAGTATTCCAACTAATAACAGTCACAGTGCAAGAACCGCTTAACCTGAAGCACGAGAAGCAGCCTTACCCATGCAGCCAGTAACAAACATAGTGCATAGTACACACAGCAAACCAAATAAACAGGTATATAATTATGAACGTACAGAAAGTTGTATTTACCTCTAACTCCACGTCGTAAACAGCGTCGTCTTTCACTTGCGAAACGCACTTCGCTTTGACGAGGACGGCGTCGTCTGCTACAACTTTCTCACATCGGCTACATGGCTGAGCAGACGCTGCCCTTTTACCAAATCGCTACCACGAAAAAATCCTAAATTGCGGCGATCCTATTGAACGCGGACAGAAGCGTATACATCATAACCGCGCGTGACGCGAAACTCTCGAAAACACGTGCAGAACGCGTGCACCGTGCGAGCACAGCAACGCGTTTTCAAGGCAGGTTGAAGGGGACAGCGGAGGGGTCAACACTCGAGTAATCAGTTTTCACCCCACATTGACTGACAGCGCCCGGCACTGCAGCGCCTCCTGCGGCGTGGGTCTTCTCTGTAGATGAACGCGACTAAACGTCTCAATTGTTACTTCTATGCGTCTGAAAAGCGTGCCTTTTTCGCAAGCGGAGACTGTGCAACGAGTGCAGGGACTTTTGTGCGCCCGGTAACTACAACAGACTCGTTGCGGTGAAAGCCCAAGACATATGACTCTTCCCACCGCGAGATAAGCGAGCGCACGGGTGAGTCTCCCATCTCCGCGAGGCATAGTACGCGTGGGAGATGAGGACGCGCACCGCCGCGTCGTGACGATCTGGTGACGCACGCTCATTGCGCCATCTCACTGGTAATGCTGAAAACACAACAGCTGCCCCCGAGATACCCATCGCCAGCGGTAAGTGGTAGATATAAGTAGCTTGCCGTTTAAACGTTGAAGGAGGTGCTCCTTTTTGGCTCAATGGGTGCCTCCTCGCGCTCACCATTCGGAGGTCGGACATTCGATTCCGCTCGTCGGAGTCTTTCTGGATCATCTTTCTTTCTTGCGTTTTCGTGTCTATAGATACACATATACAATGAATGACGGCGACGCCGACGTCGTCGTCGCCGGTGGCGAAATCCAGCCGAAATTGTCCATACAATTGCCGTCGCAATAAAATACATCTATGCGGGAGCATAATTTGTTACACGCACACTTTTATGCACTCCGAATATGAATCATACCTTAGATGAAGTGGGCTTCTCCTTTCTATGACTCCTATCGTAAAGAAGCCAACTTTAGCAGGAGTTTGCTTTTGGGATTTCTTTCAGCGGCCACATTCACGTAAACGTCGCACGATAATTTTTTAAAATTTGTTAGTGATAATTAAGTCCAACCTCAATGCTGCACATATCAGCGAAGCCTGTTGTTCGAAGAACCAGACCACTCACGTACCAAAAGCTTCGCGAATTCAGTTTCACGTGTGAACACTGTACGAAGTGTATTATATAGCTCAGGGGCACATCTGCCCCTCAGCTAAAAAAAACAACAAATGTCCTGCCGGCAGTTCACTCAGCTAGCCGATAACTGCTAGTCACCCTCTCTTGGCATCATGGTGATGGCAGACTCGCAAGGTGTGAAGCAGCATCACTGACCCAGATCATTATTCTTGTTAGCTTGCTGAACGATAACAACGAGCAGCTATAGTCAGTCGGTTCATGAACACATCTTAAAAACAAACTGTTTGAGCCAGTAACGTATGGTTGAGAATGTTAAAGCCTTACGGACGATAATAATAATAATAATAATAATAATAATAATAATAATAACACAGTCATATTTGCAGTTAAAAGTCCCAAAACCACGATATGATCATAAGAGATGCCGTAGTGGAGGGCTCCGGAAGTTCGAATCGCCTGAGGCACTTTAACGGGCACCTAAATCTAAGCACGCGGGCCTCAACACCATCGACTATTTAGAAAGTGCCGCTGCCACAGCTGGCATTCGATCCTGCAACCCTCTGGTTTGCAGTCGACTGCAATAACCATTAGACCACCGCGCCGGGGCAAACGTCTTTCTGAGGGCACAGCTCTCTGCACTAGACAATTAAAGTGCGATGATGGCTCTGCGGCACTACATCGTGATGAACATATTTGGACGCTAGTGGGCACAAGAGCGCATTGGCGTTTATGTGCTAGCTGAGGTGTGCTATGCTAATCAGTCATACGCCTTGAATTTGTACGCGCTGATGAATGCCTTTTTCTGACTGACTCAGCCGTGCACCGTTATGTCAACCAGAATTTACAGCGCTTCTTGAGGGTGGCCGTATCTTGATCGGCCTACAGAAGCTGGCCCAAAGAACCACATAAATAGGCGTGATAACTCTCAGCCTCTTCTTGAATCGTGTGCCCGGCACCAGCGTTAGCTCGCCACGGCTTTGTCGTCATTTTTCATGTCACCCATTTGAGAGCACATGTCAGCTGTGCCCAAATCTTGTGACTTGAGCCGAGATTAAGTTTACCTTCTCTAAATTGGAGTTCAATAGCATAACGTATTCGGATCTATATTATGCCTGTTGCATTGAAGGAGCCAATTAACTCAGTCGAGCGTTTCTTGTTTGTCACTGTACGCGATGTACTAACAATGAAATAATTGCACGTAACAGACTTTTAAAGAAAGAAAGAACCTTAGGCAACCAAAAGCGGCATTGTAGACAACGATATACGCCAACGAATGAGCAAGTGTCGGGCTGAGATTGTTCGCCCCCTCGTCGTGACGAGCTAATTTGGAGACGAAGGGTCGTCTCGCGCGTGCCAGAGTGCAGATAGCCGAGACAAAGAAAATCCGAGGAACCCTCTCAGGTTCCGGCCGCGGGTTTTGTGAGCTCGCGTTCTCCTCTCGCGGCTGGGTTTGCTGCGAGGAATGCGGAAGCAGTCGAGCGCGTGGCTTGCACCCCATTCTCTCGGAAAGATGGTCATCAAAACGCTCCAGTGCACCGGTGCCTTTTCTCAAAGTGAGTTGACCCTATAAACCCTTTTGCCGCACAGGATTTGAACATCTACGGTTGACTAGCATGGCTGTAACGAGTTCCGTTCGCTACACACAGATTCTGGGTTTCATTTGCATATGGGAGGCGTTGCACTCAACCGGAGCGCAAATGCCAAGGAGGCTCGTCATTTAAGTTCTTTTTTCTTTTATTTGGGGAATGTGAGAACGCTAAACTACCGCTAAATTATTATTAATGTTGTGATACCAGGTGCAACTGCCCGCAACTTACTTGGAACAAATGCCCGCCATATTTGTCACGATACATGCGAGGAAAGTCTGGCGGCTTCATGCATTTCTGTGTATGCGCATGGTTTTATGCTGCACAATTAAAAAAAAAACGAAAGGAAAAAATGAGACAGTATATACTTGTTTGTCTACTTATGCGCTTCAAATATGTGCTCTACAGCGCTGCTGCATAGCCCATATTTGCACATATTTTTATGCAGCATATTTCATACGCTGCATGAAACTACGGATCGTTTTAGAGGACTGTCAATTTCTATATTTTTTGCTTTTCGCCCCTGCCCCAGAACTGCGGCTGCATGCCAGACCTTGAATTGGTAATTGAGTACTCAAGGCTGTGTGAAGAGCCGTGACATCAGTGCCAGTTTATCGTAGTTCTAAATGCTCTCTCATTTTTCTATAGTTTTATGAACGCAGAGTAATGGCAGCTGTGATCTTTCTTGTGATTTCATTGCATGCCGTTACGGCGGGGCTTTTGTGCTCGCGAAAGGCGGCATGAGCACAGGCAGCTTTATGAGACAAATAGCGGCGCCATTTGAGGTGAGACTCCCACTATATATAGTGGCGACCACGACTACGCACGCAGTAGACGTGAACCGAAGAGGTCACCGGCCACTGCACTAGCCCCGAAGGGACAACGGGGGCTAAAGAGAGCGGATCGCAGTATGACCCTCTCGAGAGCACTATACAGAGCTGAGTTGGCAGGCATTGGCCGCAGGAAAAAACAAACAGTATAACGCCATGCTCTACCCTGGACAGAGAAAAGAACGAGGCAAGTAGGAAAAAAAAACATATTTTAGCATTAGGATCCCCGTTGTCGAGAGCAGTGTGAATCAACAATGCTTTCTGTTTTCATTTTCTTCTTCTAGCGGCAGTATGAATAATGAATATGCAACCCACTTTGACCCACCCAACCTTAATTATCTCTCCGGCGATTTTTTTATGCCTTGGCTTTTTTCTCCTTCTCTTTTTATTTTTAAACACTTATTGGGGCCGTTATCTGCTACACTCAGTTTGTTTAGTTTCGCAATTACAAGCCCAATATAGGCCCAAATAATTAAATCAGTCAAGATCTCCAGATTATAGCCACCCCGCTAGCGTGTCTTTTTGGTGTTTTTCTTAATCGAAGGGCTCAGCTGCGTCAATTTTGATACACTATTGCAAATGGTGTTTCTGCAACGACGCTTTCAGCCACACCGGAGAAGACTTCCGCAGAATGATTTCTCTGTACGAAGCGAGTTTTGCTTTAGCATTACTTGTCGTATTGCGCCGCACTGTTGAGGCTGCTGGTATAAGGCGTAAAACGAGTGGGCGTCAGAAATAATGTCTTTCAAAGTGTTGGTTTTGTGAGCAACTACCACCTTAAAAAGAGAAGTGGAGGCGAAAAAAAATGTCGCAGCTTTGCCGCGGTGGTGAAGCAATGAACGCGATAGCAAAAAATTGGAAGGAGATCACGCGAAGAATGCAACCACATCAAAAAGTGCGCCGCGTTTCTTATGCACAAATGACGGACGAAACGTACTCACAGGTGCCGATGAATGCAAATAAGTGTCTCGGTCGTTACTTCGCTGTGTCTGAAAAGGGCCCGGTAACTACAAAAGAACCGTTCCGGTGAAAGCCCAAGGTATACGATTCTTCCCACCGCAAGATAATCGATAGCTCGCGTGAGCGTCCACCCCCCCCCCCCTCTCCGCGGGGAAAAGTATGCATGGGAGATGAGAGCGCGCGCCGCCGCGCCGTGACAATCTGGCGACGCGCGCTCATTGCGCCATCTCGTTGGTAATGCTGAAAACACGATAGTTCCCCCGAGATGGCAATCACCAGCGGTGAGCGGTAGATATAAATAGCTTGCCGTTTCCACGTTGAAGGAGATGCTCTTCATGGCTCAGTGGCTAACACCTCACACTCACAAGCAAGAGGTCAGACCTTCAATTCCATGCACCGGAGTTTTTTTCTGGATTATTTTTCTTTCATGCGTTTTCATATATATATATATATATGCGTATACCACATAGGGTGAATGACGTCGACGACAACGCCAGCGGCAAAATCCAGCCGAGAGTATCCATATAATTGCTATCACAATGAAAGTGAAAAGAGGGTCAATAAATTTTCTTAAAGGAGAAGTTTGATTTCGGTTCCAGCTGGCTTGAATGCAGCACTGCCTAGAAGTTGCCTTTCAGTTATATTCTCGAGGCGTTTCAGTATCACTGGCTGCTCAGAACATCAATGTAGCAAGAGACGGCGTTCGCAATTCGCATCGGAGGTAGGCACATTTGATGGTCTCGTCGTGCTCCCTTCAAAGACAAGCCGAGTAGTCAAGCGTGCCGCTGCAACGACGAGTCAAAGAAGCGCGCACATCGACGATGACGTTCCCGCAACCGCTCGCGTATCAGGCCCGAAGAACCTCCCAGCTTCGCTAATTCACTCAGAGAGCGCGCACGGCACACAGTAGTCACTGTGAATTGCCCATTAGCACTTACGCGAGCAAAGAGTGAATCAAGGGCTGTCCGGAGAGAATGGCGAGGCTCCGTCAAGCAGCGCGGCTCACGATTAATGGCCCTTTCGCCGTCTCTGGCGCGTGCCGGCCGGCTTCGCTTATGCAGCCGCCTTCGGAGCTCCTAAAGGGGCCCCCGGGAGAACGCGATCCGGCGTCTCACCGGATTCAAGCGCCCTGCTTTTCTTTGCCAAGATGCGCCAGCATGCTGCTGCGCACCGGATTCACGTTGAAACCGTGGCCGAAACGCGTGCCTGTTAACGTGCGTCTGAAGGGCGAGCACGTGGATCCCTGTGGTGGCCGCTGCCGACGCCAGATATGCACTGGTGCGCGTTCTCTCGCACTGCTCTTCTTCTTCTTTTTTTTTTCTCGTAGAGTGCGAACACGCGCAGTCGTGTATATTCTGCATGATGATTTAGAGGCCACGCGAGAAGCGTTTTTTTGTTGATAATTTGCGGCTTTCCGGGGCTGTTTTTTTTTGTGTGCAGCCTTGCAAGACGTGAAACGCTGGCTGCTTCTCGAAATATCGTGCAATTATTATTTTACGTGCGCCCACATTCCTAGAGGCTTTCCGAAACGGTACATACATATGAACGCAACGACGAAAAAGTGTTGCCGTTTATGGCAGACACACGATTTCCGCTACTGAGGTCAGTCTCGTTTCTTGACTGTGTACTTCATCACACACTAATGGTGAATGAAGCTTTTTATTGGAGCAGATAGATCCCTACTATGGTGTATTATAAAGTTAGCTACAGTAGAACACGTAAGTCGCATCTCAGATATACCGCATGTGCATTTCCCGTCCCCCTGATAGCCATATATTTATGAGCAAGTTGCATTGCATTCATAGAGGAAGAAAAAGCTAGGAGGGAGTAATGCGTCACGCAGCCAGTCTTGGTAATCGAACACGCCGTGTCAACCTTTTTGTTTACCTCGTAGTAACCATATATTTAAACAGTGATGACTAATAATATAAGTAATTTAATTTTTATCATGAATTATCATGCGGCTCAGTAGCAGACTATAAACAGCAATCCGAACGACTTCTTCGTGTCGTACGAAGGCTTATCCTCCAAGCTGCGCGTGGTACCGGTTTCAGTGTCTGTCAAACTCTCTATACAACTAACTCCATTGAGATTGCCAAATTCACGGTACTTCTACGTATTTCTACAAGGGTTCAGTCATACTCTAGCTCGTTGTCAGTCCCTTTACAGTCAGTATTCGCCGTAACTAGCGTTGAAGCTTTACACTGCTTGCAATCGAAAGAAAGCGGACTGCTTGAAATTTACCGTTGGTACACTATGTACATTATATCTTTAAGGACGAAGCTTCTAAGGACCTAGCCTTTGTCTTCCGTTGTGGTCATGGTATAGAACCGTTGCCATAGTCGAACCATATGTGAGGCACACAGAAAGCTTTTACAATAGATTTCAGCGGAGACATAGGCTAATTATAAGTAAAGATATCGCTGTTCCCGGCAAAAATAACCTATTCAATCAAGTATTGATAAGCTCATCTCTTCTAAAATATGCGTAGATGTTGAAGCATCGCAAGGAAACTTGTAACGCAAAGGCACATGCCGAGTACTCTATGTTCCAACAAATTATATACCCGTATTAAAATGGTATCTTGCCACCGGTAAGATGGCCGGTCTTTGGATTCACTTTCGAGGCATATCCTCCACTGCAGCGATTCCCGGAATCCTCAATTACCCAAGACAACTGAAAGCCGAAATAAATTCACATTTAAATACACACTTTGTCACTCAATTAACATTATATGGAGCAGCACCTGGGTAACGTACGGTTACTCACCGATACGATACTCAAAGCTTTGCTCACTGGTCATGATTCCCTACGAGATGTTTTCTCGAGAGGACTTAATGCTGCCGTGACTTGTATACATCGTCGTGCCTCGAAAAATTTTAAACTGATAGTTTCCTAACGAGGTGCAACTTTCATGCTATGATTGCCTAATAAAACGTTTTCGAAACATTGAAACAGTTTTGTTCTTAGTATATTCAGGCCATTAGCTGCAAGCGTTAGCTTGATTCTTCGAAAAGCCACCCCGTTCTCGTCAGTCATCTTCTCAGGGCTACAAGGCGTAATCGTTCATACGATAACGGATATATTGTTACGAAAAAAAAACTACGATACGATTCACACAGTTGCTCTTCAATAACGTTTTTTTGCTGCCTATAAACATTGTGTTCGCGACGTCTTAATAACGAAAAGGCTCATTATTCTACTGCGATATAGCTGCCTTGTTGAACTTGTTGGAAATACTTGCGCTTGCACCACAAGCGGAACGCTTGCCACCATGTATCTTTGTAGAATAGCAACCAGCTTTCGGGACCAGTGGAAGTGAGACAAAAATTCGTGAAATCGACGCCATACACGCTCTTTCTCCTGGTTTGTATTTAGTTAGGGCAGCCTAGGTTACCAGATTTGATATGTAACTCTCGCAAGTGCAGTATTCAAATTGTAGTTGTCTACAGGACATATTTTCAAATTATTTACCCCAAAATGACCAATACGCAAAAAAGCACCTCTATTCATCATGATCGCAGCTACCCAGTCACTCCTTACCGAGAAACTATCACTCTAGACGCCCAAATGATAAGCCTAAAGCCGTCATACGTAAGATTCCACAGATTCAAAAATTTTAGCGGCAGCTTAAGGGGCGAAAAGTTCCCTTGTGCGTATGTGACAGTGCTTGGCGGTAATATACATAGTTATGCAAGCGCATCACCTTATATTTTTAAAACGTTCTGGCGCTTATATAATTGGTATATGTATAAAAAAGGAACTCAACACTTTGCAATTGGGTGTTCATTCGGAAAATATAGCGCTACAAAAAGCTTTATATATGCTGAAAAGTTCACGGTGATTATTGTGTCCCATTGGTGTTATCAGCTATACGAAGATGGTCAGCGACAACAAGTCTCCAAAACTGTTGAAAAGCGTGAAGTGTGTATCCATTTTCAGTGTCGCCTACGTGGTGGACAGTCAGCTCAACACAGAAATGAACAGCTATAGGTGAACTACCGCATGTACGTTTGACAGCAGTCAGCACGTTACGCTATGATCACGTCTCATTGAATTACAAGCGGCAGTTTCTCACACTAGCCATGGGTGAGAGCAGGGTTAAACTTCAGAGGGTGGAGGGAGGGGGGAAAGTTTATCGCAGCACCCCTCCTTTCTATTAAAACAATCATATGAACCATTTCCTCGAAGGGAACCCTGATGGGATGCGAAGCAGCAGTGGGGCGCACAGCGTTGACCGGGTTGAAACGGGTGTCGACGCGGGTGCTAGAAGAAAGGTTTGAAGCGAAAGTCAGTGTAGCGTTTACTGGACTAAACGTTTGTTTAAAACGCGAAGACACGGGAAGAGAATCGCAAGACGCTTGCGCTTGGCTTCCTTGGCTCGCGTCTCGTCGGTGTAACTCGCGCACCGTCTCTATTCTCGAACGACGCGATCGGCGTTCATGACTCGCACCTCGTCGGTGTCGTTGGTCTTTCGTTGCCGACGCTTGCGTACGGTTTCCTTGGCTCGCGCCTCGTTGGTGTTCCAGGCACGACGTCGCCATTGACGAACGCGATCGGCTTCGCTAACCCGCAATGCCGGCGAAGGCTGGGAAAGGTACCCGCACACTAGCGGGAAACATGCCCTGACGGCGTCCCACCCGTCGGCATGATCGGGCGGCAATCAGCGGCACGCTGTCCACATTGCCGGCGCTGTGCGACCACGGCTGGGCTAGACGATGGTAGAGTTACTGTATATGGTACCTTTAGGTAGCCCAGTTGCGCCACTGTTTTCCGGGCGCCGCTCGCTTCGCCTACAGGACTTCAGAGCCCCTATTCGCCGAGCGAGATCACGTGGTCACAAGTGGTTCAAATGCACTGCGGAGAAGTCAACGCTACGATGATTCCGGGCAGATCAAGCGTGGTTGACATCAGCTGGTGTTTCACATTAGCTGTCGTGAGCCGCGATTGTAATATGAGCGCAATAGAGAGCCGTGCGTAATATGGGCGTCGCATGGGCGCTATCGATCACTGTTCGGCTCGATTCAGTTGAAGGCGATACAAAAACACCTGGCTCCCTCACACAGTTAACGAATGAGTCCAGCATGACAAAAAAAAAATCATCCCTAACTGTTCGATTGCCTTCAAAAGTGCAAAAATAATTTCATATTTGTAAATGGGAAAAACAGCGTAAATGGCGAAGCTAGTGTAACCATCTATAAATATGTATCTCACTGGTTCAACGAGCTACGCACTTTGTTTTATTATTACATACCAAGAACGTAACCATCAAATGAAGGCTTCTAGGTGTGACCGGAGCAACCGAGTTTCACTCATACTTAAAAAAATGAAGAAAAGCGAAAAAACAAATGAATCAACGCTAGTACCATAATCCCTCAATATTGAGAGACTATGTAGCACTTTGAAGCGCTAGCGTTGCTCCTACGCGGGTGGTGAGTGGCTTTCCCGCAAGACATTTGAACCCAAGATGGCGCATCTTGGCGCAATCTGCTACCTAAAGGTAGCATATATATAACTCTAGAAGATGGAGCGCGAGCTCGCGCAGCACGCATACCCGTGGCTTCTTCTCGCCTACAGATGGAGAAAGGTGGCGCGGGTGAAGAGATGATGCCGACGTGAGGAGTGGGCCAGAACATGCGAGTGGTGGAGAGGGTGAAGTGAGTGAGATGACACGCAGTGAGCGGCGACAGGCTAGGGAAAAAGTGACGTCACTCGCAGGCACTGGGCGGGAAGGCGTGGCCTACTTGGCACCACCCCGGTGTTGAGGGACAGGGTTACACAGGCTAATCAAAGAGCTGCTTCACATCTAGTAAGTGTATAGGGCAGACTCCCCCCCACCTTAGATGACTAGGCGAAGCAACTGCCCCCCTCCTCCGTGCGCCCCCCTGACACTACCTATAAATCTCGTGGTAAGTATAGCACCACACACGTTTTGGCAAGCGCCGGCACCATGAAGAAGCTTAATGTTATTTCAGTATCGCGCAGAGTTGGAGTAATTAGCGAGTTGAAAACAATTCGAGTTAGGCGACATTCACTGCAGCCACGTCTGGTTAAGCACCATGCACGTCATTGTACTCTTCGTTACAAACCACTGCGATGGTCGTGTCCTACCCCACAGTCAGTGATAGCTTCGGCAATACTCTGATATTACAATGCCTTCTTTTTCTCAAATTGAGCGTGTAGTTTTATATGCGAAGAAGCTCTTTGACCAGCCTGTATGACGCTGTCCCTCAATCCGTACCATGCTCCCGTGGCCACAGGTGTTGGGGCGGTGCCAAGTAGGTCACGCCTTCTCTCGCACTGCGCGCATTTTGACGTCACTCTCTCCCTAGCCTGTCACCACTCGCCGCGTGTCATCTCTCTCGCTTCACCCTCTCCACTGCTCGCAACGTTCGAGCGCACATCGAGCGAACAGTCTTTATCCGCGATAAAACTTACACAAAACCCAACTCGCCTTCCATGTCTTTGTGTTTCAAAGAAACGTTTATTCGAGTAAAGGCCACACCAAGTTTCGCTTCAAACCGTTCTTCCAGCACCCGCGTCGACGCCCCGGGTCAACGCCGCGCACCACTGCTGCTTAGCATCCCATCATGGTTCCCTTCGGGGAGATGGTTCATACTTTTCATTTTGAATATCTGGGGTTTTACGCCCATGACCAGGGCATGATTTAGGGACGTTACACTGGAGGGCTCCGCAAATTTTGACCATGTGCTATTTATCGTGTGCTGTAATCGCACAGTGCATGGGTCTCTAGCATTTCGCCTTTACCAAAATGCGGCCTCTGCGACCGGAATCAAACCTACGACCTTCGAATCAGCAGCCGAGCACCGTGACCTCTTATCGACCGAGGTGGACTAGCTTTTATTCTTGTTAGTCTAGTATATGTGTATCAATGACGCAATTTCACAATAAAGGGGCAGTCGCCATGGTAGTTGCTATTTCAGCTCTCATTAGAAATGTGAGTTTTCCTCCGACGGCAACAGCTGGCGACAGTGAATTTGACCACGTATGTGACGTGCTTATCATTTGGGACTGGCAGTTGATGCATCAGCCGATGTTCCAACACTTCGCAGACAGACTGAGTTTCGGTAGTTGTTGCGGAGTCGTATCACCTGACGAGAAATAGTCATGTTGATTACAAGGAGTCTAAGTGTATTATACAACGCTGAACATAGATAGAGAGCAAACATATGATAAGTTTCTGAAATTTACGAGCAATGTTTTTAGTTGTTATTCACTCACTGACCCAATCGGAGTCTTCTCTTCTGGTGCTTTCGACGCACATAATAAGCCCACTGACATAACTTCTGCACCAACATTCACCTGTGTCACACTATGGCGCAAACGACGTGCACACAAAATTGATCCAGATTTATATTGCGCACAGGTCCTTATCATAAATCCTCATTGTACACGGATCGCTTGTTACCTATCGATGCGCATTCAGGAAAAGAAAAGAGAATAGGCAGATTCCACTTACTTTAGGACTTGATGTTTTGTGAAACATGCGAATGGAAAGTGGCTGTGTTGTAATTTTTATTGAACACAAAAATTACGAAACGATGCCAAAGATATCCACAAATATTGTGCGCTCAGACATATGTTCAACAGTCGCATATGTTTTATATGACCGGTTGTTTACAGTTGCGTAACGATGCCAATAACAACATGGGTATTACAAGCGCCAAGCCGATACGTAGCGCTATTGCTTTTGATGATAGTAAGTCTGGCTAGAATTGAGTAGACCAACGTCAGTCGATAGCGCTCAAGTATACCGTTAAGGCTAACCTGACGTGACACCTGCATTATGTTATATAGTTAGATAGCAAGCACTGTAACATGCAATTGACGTTTAACCAACATTACGTTTGCATAGGGTCTTTTTCGAAAGCGGTTTCGATACCCGTGGTGGCTTTTTGACAGAATACTTGATTACCACGCAGAATACGCCTTTTCCACGAAGCCGCGGGGCATGCGCCTTTGCCTAGCGTAAAAGTCGCGAAACGGCTCCTGGTCTCGAAGGCCCTCGTTCAAGCAATGTCTGTTCTCGCGGCCCCTACCAAACCCTACCGAAACGCTCGAGGACAGCACAGGAAAATGAAAAAGGCGGATACTGGGGTTCCTGCTCGAATCCTGACATTTATTTTTTGCATTCATCCGGTCAACACTGCCAATGTCAGCTTTTTCTTAACGCTCTCGCTTTAAAATTACCCGTGTCCGGGTAACTAACACGGGTAAGATATAAACTAGGTCAATCACCTGTGGCATACCCCGCCGGAATTATAGGGCCATGTGTCACACATGTCTGGCGGGAAGAGTTTGAAGGCGTATGTGACGGGATTGCCACAGCATGCCAGAGAGTCATGTTCGCCAAACCATCTTACGCTCTTCCATACTAATTTTGGTTTACCTCAAGTTAAGGAGGTGATCACGATATCACCCAGACGTAGGCGGCCAGAGATAGATAGATAGATAGATAGATAGATAGATAGATAGATAGATAGATAGATAGATAGATAGATAGATAGATAGATAGATAGATAGATAGATAGATAGATAGATAGATAGATAGATAGATAGATAGATAGATAGATAGATAGATAGATAGATAGATAGATAGATAGATAGATAGATAGATAGATAGATAGATAGACGAAAAGTGCCGCGGTGCGCAATGAAATGCGTCGCATTAAAAAATAAAACATTCGATTTCGTGCGAACTTCAGGGTCGTTTACGAAATAGTTTGAGTGAAATCACTTGAAAGGACAGTGGTCTGGCTGGTAAACAAGACTGCCTTGTGAACCGAACCATAGAGGTCGTGTCTGAGGTCACCTACTTGGGCACTGTGAATATGCCCCGACTGACACCATGGTTATGATTTTTCACCGCCTGCGTCCATGCTGTGCCGGCCGCATCTCCTTCAATGTTTTTCTGCCTTAATACCATCAGTGCGAACGATGACCAAGCTCCACTGCTCCTTTTCCTCGTACTCAATAAAGAAAAGGGACATGGCATTTTAGCTTTTTTTATAAAGACTGCAAGTATAAAATAAACGTTAAAATCTACAGATGTTAACATTGTGTGGCGGAGGACACACCCTACAATTTCTACTCGAAGACTTTCACATCCTCTGGGTGCACCATACTGTCATTATATATACACTTAACTTGTCTACCACTTCACCGTAGCTGTGGCATTGCACGTACGCGTCCGCTTCAGCTACGAGATGTGCGGGGTTCGATCCCCAGTGCTTGCCGGCCACCTATCCGGTAGCTAAACGGGGTACAGGCGAGCTTCGAGGGGCTGTGACGCGTCGCCTCAGTGGTGAAGCTTACTCTGCCTGGAGGACTCCCAACCCGTTGCACGGGGACCCGGTTGTCCACCATTTCACATTTTGTGGTGGAGAGCTAGAAAAAATCGCTTGGTATATTCACACTGCACCCCCTTCCTGCAGGCCTTTGTTAAAAAGTAGCTCATTCAGTTCTTACGAGGAGCTAAGATGCCAAAAAGACAACAAAAAAAAGAAAGCTCCGCCAATTTCACTGTTGAAGTGCATCTGCTACATATAGAATGCATTTATACCTTGCATATCCTCAAAGTTGATTCACCAGTCCTGAAGGAGATGATACTGATTACGCGAACTCAGAGAACTCGTAAGTGGTGTGAGAAACGCACAAATGCAAGTAAATGTGGAAACTTACACTTGCTTCGAGCAGCGGTGGCTGGTACGAAGTAGGCCGGTACGAGAGCCGTTTGCGCACGTCGCTGTGGATGTCGCCCAGGTACAGCTCGGCTGCAGGCGCATCGGATTGGCGCCGGTTCGGTAGAGGACCTTGGTGCACGATGCGGATCTGCTCGTGGCGGGAAACAGTCAGAACAAGTGAGAATACGCTATCGCAATATCTATTCTACGATAGCATTAACTTGCGCAAGAGTGGCTTCATAATTAACGCCGCACACCTTTCTACATTCTATGGAGAGAAATGAAGAGTCTAATGAAAATTTCACTGAATACTGCAGTACGGGCTCATTGTAGTACGGCAGATAAAAACAGTGAAAGATCGAATGATACGCACCATGTTGCATCACAGGCACAAAACGCGACGACGCAGGCATGTCACAATGCACAGCATACATGCGCAAAGCATTTTGTGGAGACAATTGTTTTGTTGGACAGCCAAAAGCAAGAATCGAAAACCTTCTCGTCAAACGACTTAAATTGAAGCCGAAGGAAAAGGTCTATCGGCTAAATTGCATGAACAGAGCAGCCAGAAACGTACAAGTACATCAGCTATGTCGCAGACTTCGAGGACGCTTGTCGGTATTCACAGGTCATGTCTTACTGTTTCCTGCAAATTCGTGCCAGTGCCTCGCCATTTTGTACGTTATTGCGCGTGGTGCTTGACAACCCCGTGCTCGCTGTTTATGAACTCTAAGACCACACGTCACCGTGCTATATTGGGACATTTTTAGAGACTTGATCGAAGTGTGGATGGACGAAGAGCATCATGCATGCTTCCATGTTTTCAGTAGACGCTCCTACATATTGCGTATTAGAGAATTCAGTCAAGAACGCACGTGGGCTCCCATTCTGTTCCTATGTAATCAATATCCATTTCTTGTTTATCGTACATGAGAAGCTGAAAGAGCAATGCGTGTTTCCGCGAACGCCCCGACAAATCAGAAATAACACCTGGGAGAAAAATTACGAGAGCGAGACTCCTGTGCATATATTGGATCGGCAAGTAGGCATTCCAGCTCTAATTTGTGCCAATCTCAGATTTTCCATTGATAACCACAATGTAAGCAAAGCAAAAGAATAAAGTTCCCAGAAAAAAGCTTTTTAGTAGTGTTACGTCTTCCCTAAGAAAACGAGCAAACCAGTGTCATGAATGGTTTGCAACGAATGACCACAAATGAATAATTAATTTGCTCTATCTTGGCTGCTATGGCAAAAATTGCGATCGCATGTGTTTAAACGTAGTAGAAGTGGTCGGGTGTTTTGAAGATTGAAGGTCGCGCTACCTTATGCTGCACGTAGGGCTACATAGCTAAGCGCCAGAACGTATAATCTCGCTCCTTCTGACACGTAATTCCAATGGCGACGCGTCTCCAACAAGCTTAAGAGTGGTTGAACCGTGGTTGATCATTACTAGAATTTTTCACCGCACTGAATATGCCTGTATTGATGAGATAAAAAAATGACCCCCTTCTGCACTCTCTATTTATTACGTCTGTTGCTGCACGCTCACGATCAAAATCGTATTGATGGTGAGGCCAGAGAATGGGGCATGGCCATGTTACCTGCACACTACCAGTTTTACGTACAAGAGTTTTTTTTTCTCTTAATTCAGACTTTACTCAATTACGAGCTAAAATGCGCACGTTGTAGGTAACGTATGCGAAATGAGAAGGAACAGCGTCTTATTTGGGGCTACATAGAATATTCCCTCACACTTGCTATTCGTCTTAGTATATTTATGACTGCATGACTTGGGAATGTTACTAATTGGCGTATGCCATTCCTAAACAATAGCATACGCACGCGTTCACAAAGGTTTGTTTTTCACTTAGAGCGATTTCTCATAGCATTGATTGTTCAAGTGCCAGAAACACCTGTTACGAGTGGCTGACAACGAGAGGAAGACATTTCCGACAGTTACTCACTTCTGGCAGAACGAATTTTTCCAGGAAAACATCTTTCGTGACAAATATATTTTCAATTACGGGCATTCTCGAACGTTAATCGCACAGATCTTTTTTCTAATCTGGGCGACATACCCCCAAAGCATGAGTGGTTTAAATTGCCATTTAATATAAGCCAGCCAAGCTGATCACTTGGCAGAAACGCGACTTTAGTTGATAACCTGGAAGTATATACAATTTATAATTTACCGCTGAAACAAAAACTTGGCAAACAATAGTAAGCCTTCTGGTGGAACCGGTAGTATGTAAGCGAAACTATTCTAAGGGATTTAACTAAGCAAGCTTTGTGGCAGGCTCCCACCCTTCAGAGTGGTGCAATTTGTAAATTGAATCGAACCATTGGCCTCGTTATCTGCGTCAGAATCGCACAGTCATGTTAGTTGGACGTGTGAATATTTAAATAACGGTTTAACAGAAAGAAGCATGCATTAGTGCATAGAAACAGATAAGCGAATGAAAGTTCTGAGCTAGAACTTATTGCGGAATCCCCAGTTTTTGCAATAATTTATTCATCTCCAGGACTGCGTTGTGATTAGCGATACATTTGGCTAGTGATTATTCCTTGCGAGTGTTTTTATTTATCATATCCAGGACTGCGTTGTGTTTAGCGATGCATTTAGCTAGTGATTAATCCTTGCGATTGTTTGTATTTATGCGTTTTACAACTAAAAAAAATTCACACATGAAAAAAAACAAAAAGTTCAAGCGATGGAAAATCGTTCAACAATGAGTATCGCTGGAGCCAGAGTTTGAACAAGAGGACTTGTCTACATCATAGTAGGCCTGATGTCTGGGCCTGAGGTCAGGGCAAAGACACGGAATGCCTCTTATTTAAAAGTTGGCTCCAGCGACATCGCTTATTCAATAATTTTTCGTAACGCAAACGGTTTTTGTATTGAATGTGTCTGTAAGTCTGAAGGAACTTGTAAGGAACATATAATGAAAAAAGTTGCACAGTGTCCAAGCTGAAGATTAACTTCTGATCAATTGGCGGTGTAGGACGCACCAGTTGTAGCTCGTTGAGGGTAAACTGCAGGCCCCCTGTGCAAACAAAATCTTCGACAAGCGGCTTGTCTGCAATTCGACCTTCCACGAAGCTGACAAGGCGATACTTTAGGTACGTCTCCCAGGGCCGCTTGATTTCTCCAGGGCACGACCTGTCGAGACGAGAAACACCGCAGTAAGAAATCCTCTGTCTGCTACCATCGCTTGCTATGTACGTATATAAATGACAATTTTGCTGTACTGCCTCAAAACAGGTTATCTGCGCCTTAAAGAAGCATTAAAATTCATTTCAAGAACTATGGAGATGTTTTTTTATTTAAATTTTTTCATTTGTTTATTCTTTTATGGTGTGGCGAGTTATGTACATGGCTATATACTTCTATACATGAATAGACACTACGATACTAGGCGAAACATTACTTACTAATTAGCATTGATAAGTCGAATAACAACATAGCCCCTTACTTCTCATTTACCTTCCCCCCTCTCTCTCTCCAGATATGTGAACAAAAAAGGAAGCAGTATGAGTATGCTATAGGGCACGGAAAGACGAACGCGCTAAATTTCTATAAAAAGCGAACAATCATTACGTGCGCACTCTTCAGCAATGCCAACTTTCTTTCTGAAATGACTGCGTCGACACCCGTTAAAAGTGCGGGTTCCCTCGCGTGACATCCGACACAAACGCACCGAGTCTGGAGCTGCGCCCTAATACGCTGGCGAGGCGGCGTTTAAACGAGATGATATGCGGCGCGCTGTAGCGCCGGAAACAAAACTGAATCAACAGAGCCTGCAAGGAGAACGCATGGTGCGGTTCGTCATTGCTGAAAGCGAGTTCAGGCATGACGTTGACTCGACTACCATGTACACGCACTTAGCTAAACTACTGGAGCTAAATCAGACTCCTTGGTGTAGGCATACTAACCAATGCAAAATTAACAGCAACAATAATAACAACAAAAAGCTGTAGTTACAATAGTAAGATAAGGACTGCTTTCTGCAACTGTTTCCGGCACATATCTTCAGCAAAAAAAAAAAAACATCACTGGACAAACGAGATTATTGGGCACCTTTGAGGAGATTCTTACCCGGTAGTTGGGCCGCTGCAGTTTTGTAATATTTGTTGACTTTCAGCTGTTGTTCTTGTGCATCATAAATACTTACCTTACACTGAGATGGTCTTTCATGTAATGGCAGTATTCTCAAACAGGGCTGCCACTTGCTAGAATGATAATCATATTGCAAACATTAGATACCAATATGCCGCTTGAGCATCTCTGTAACGCACAAATTTGTGTGATAGAGGCGCTTTTACCGCGTAGAAGTTAGTCATAACCTAATCTAGAAAGATACCTGGCAAACAAAATGGAAGTTTCTATTTATTTGCAAGCCCTGCAATTTTACTTGTTGCAAATTCACTGAGTAAAATTAGAAAACACAGAGTTGTGTTTTTGCAGTGCCCCCACGAGAAGCACAGCTATTCGTAAACACGTTTACTCTTATTTTTGTATGTGTCTGTGACTGTTCGCAGAAACTCGGCATATTGATGCAAAATGAAGATACACGCATAAAATACCTTGTTTATTAATGTTCAGCCAAGATAAACCATACTTGACAAGTGGGGCTGTTGCTTCAGTTTATATACAATAACTGCAGTGAAAATACTACAGTTTGCTCTAACCAAGTGTTTGTTTGAGGCGTTCCGATGCAAGTTAGACCATTCTTGCACTGAAACTTGTTTGGGAAGTGCGGAGGCCTCCATATACTTGCGAAAGAAATCCGTGCTGAGGCAACTGCCATGACAAAACTGCAGCTGCAGTGCTAGTCCAGTTGCGTGTGCAACTCTTCGCTCTACACCCGCACGCCCTGATGTCTACGAGCGGACGATAAGCGATGGGTGCGCACAAGTTCAGCGTCATGAAAGCTGTTTGCGTACCTGTTGACTGCCCTACTGAGCCGCTCGGCCACTTCGGCAGTGTAGGCTATCACGTTGAGGTGGGACAGTGAAGCCTCGGCCTCGGTAGCCCCGGGCACCACCCAGGACAAGCTGGAAAGCTCAAGCCTGCCCCAGCCGTCTAGCGCATACGCCGGAACCGTGCACGAGCTGTCCAGGTAGAAGAACTGTACCATATGGAACTTGGAGTCATCGAAGAAGTGGTACTTCCGAAGTACGAACTCTGGCCCCGACCGCACTTCGCACCTGCGCAAAGGAAGTTCAGAGGTACACAGAGAGTGGTCAGAATATGACGCGTCGTATTTTCAATATCACTTTAATCACTCAAAGTTTTGTGACTAAAGACACTAAAATGAACTGACATACTACTTTCTTAGGTTTATATATTAATCTATTGAAATCACTTTAATAAATGGGAGTGCATTCACAGAAAAAAAAAATGAAGTCGCAGTTTTGCCCAAATGATTTGAGTGCACGTTAAAGAACCCCAGGTGGTCGAAATTTCCGGAGCCCTCCACTACGGCGTCTCTCATAATCATATAGTGGTTTTGGGACGTTAAACCCCACATATCAATCAATCAGTTTTGCCCAAAGTGAAACACTGAGCGATATAGGTGTATAAATTACATGTTAATATGACTGAAAACTTAGTAATGAAGTATACAAGCACGCGTGCACAGGCAGACATGGCCCAATCTCTCTCTATACCCGCAAGCACTCAATTATGCCTCAAGCAGAGCAGGCACAGATGAGAAAAGGCCTCGCTAAGGTAGTCACGTGATACACCCGCGTCATCAGCCGGCATCGTCGTCTACGTGTACAGAGAAACGATCTGAGTACGGTTGTCCATTGACGAGAGCTTTTCTAGGGCTGAACGGGGATGAAAACCTTGCAGCCAGAGTCCTCGGATGCGTATGCACAAATGACCGCAACCTATTTCCTCGTGCAGAACAGTCAGACAGCTAGACTACTTGGAATCTCTCTCTCTCTCTCCCTTTCATCTTCTCTCAGGGGTACTCCTATGTAGAGGCACAGACCAACAAAAAAAAAAAAGAAAGCCTTCAAAAGCTGGTTTGTAGGCCAATGTAACTGTGAAGTGCATAGTTTCAACGTTGATTGGCGTACAGCATAGGGTAGATAGATGAAAATAAAATAAACGGCGTCCACGTATTTTAGTGCAGAAAAGATGAAAGTGTGTCGTGATGGTTAGGAGGGGGAGGAAAGGGAAGCGAACAAGTGAAGGCAGTCTGAAGCGGTACAATTAGCGTGCCGGTTGATCCGAATTTCCATGCTCAAGCAGGCGGTTGTCATTAGTACTTCAGAACTGCGGTCGTGGTAGTTCAGAGATTAATGTAATTCAGTATTAATAACTAGAACCAGGCTATTGAAATGTCGTCCGGAAAGGGTCCTGTTTTCCAGTTATGTCGGAGTTAAAAGTTCAGAGCTTGCTGTAATCTTCCGGCTATATGCGTTCGGCACGCGCACTCGTCCTGATTAAACAGAGGCTCCGCAAACTTTATCGCTCTAATATTACAGAGAGGGAATCGATCAGAAGAAACTAAATGCCGTCATTAGGCTTGGTAATCCCAGCTAATCAAGAGATGCGCCCTTTTAAAAATCGGCTGAGTGTAAACTCTAAAACTCTAATATGGCCTTGATTTGAGCAGCAAGCACCAATCAAAAGTCTTATTTGCGGAGCTATAGAATAAGCTGCCATAACGATCAGCATATTTCGCAGGAATGTAGATTCGAGTGAAGGCGTAGAGCGTTTGAAAGTTGAATCGTATCAGATCATTTTCAAGTGCTCTTCCTTTACTAATGTTTCGCTGACCTTGAAGATAAAGCAGAAAGAACTGTATACGTAATGGCTCGTTTTTGCGTGTTCTGACACAATACTAATATATATGTATATATATATATATATATATATATATATATATATATATATATATATATATATATATATATATATATATATATATATATGACGTATGAAGCGATGGTTAGGAGAAGTAGAGGAGGAAGAAGTGGAGAACAGAATAAACATGGCGTATGAGCAGGCCACGTCACCCATTCATCATAGCGTCACACAAGTCGACAGGATGAAGACCTCCCAGCCACTTCATCAATGTCTCATCTTCGACGCAGTTCTACACAAGACGCCTTGACCATACATCGACTACGGAATCATCTCCTGGCCGCACACAGCGACCAGCACCATGACAGAATCATCGACCGACCTTCCCATCCCCAAGTACACCGGAGCAGCGGACGATGGACCCGTACAAAACTGGTTCGACCTGTTCGAGTTCCACGCTACCGCTGCATCTTGGTCGGAACGGGAAATGGTTACGAACTTCAGCGACTACGTCACCGGTGAGGCATTTAAATTTTACCTCACCCACATATTCGACAACGACGAGTCTTGGCAAAAGATAAAAGAAGAAATGATCATCTGGTTTCAAGACTATAAGGAAGATTCGATTAGAACACACACTCTCAGTGCATTCGAACTCAGTCATCGCAGTCATAAGCAGCCTTCAAGCATTCGAGCACACAGCATGAATTTACCATTCCCGTCAGGTGAAGTTAGCCACATGCTCACGGAAACACCACGCAGTCGTTTTCCCAACCTTCCACCTGGCTCCTCACCCGAGCAAATATCGCTAGTGCTCAACTCTCCGCTGCATAAAAGAATGCAATCCACTGTTGATGACCCAGATGAATTCAATACTTCGTGGCACATGCGTACTTTGCAAACTGACTTGGTATTCAGCTCAGCAGTTCCACAAAGACAGAAGCATTCACAATCAGCATCTTGTGAAGAAAAGTATTTTGCAGAAGCGTCTAGTGTTCATCAATCACAAGATCGACGCGACGGCAATCCAGCATACAACCTCACTGCCAACACTGAAAACAAAAGCGCAGGTGCGACTTCTGATGACACAAGTGCTACTCAGGCAACCACCAACAATGAGCGGTTTATAAATACAGAAGATTCAAGTGCACGAAACCTCCCACATTGTCTTGCGCCAGAGACAGCTGCATTGGTTGGCGTTGTAGAAGCCTGCGGAGGACTTGCTAAGAATGCTGGCACACCACGATCAATGTCACACCACACGCAAGTCGACGAAACCAAGAAACTACAACGTCAACGTATACTTCAACATTGTCAGCGACAAAAGAAAACTTCATCTAAACCACTCTTAAGGCTCAAAGAACATTGCGAAAAGGCCCATCGTTTTGGATACATTCTCTACCAGACATTGAAAATGCGCCTTCGATTAAAACATCTGCGACATCGCTATAGAAAAATCTCCAAAAGCCACAAAAGCCACAAAAGCACCCTTTGTACCCGGCGGGAACACAGCCAGCGTCCAATCAACCTCGATCAACGCTCACGCAAGCTGCTTGTACGGCCTGTGTATCACCCACGACGAGGAATTCGATGCCTAAAATATTGGAACTGTCGATTCTGCAAGATGTTCGAACCTCGTTCGTTCTTCACAAGAATTCCAGCTGTGATTACCCTTATCTCCACGTCCAAAGCATTTTTGTGTTATCCAGGACGCAACCACCAACCTCGCCCACCCGAACTCCCGCGTTAACTGGACTGCTGCACATTCCCCTAAAGTCTTTGAAAGTTTACGGAACCCCCTGGAGCATAGAACCAATTGTGAATTTTTGACATTTGTAACTTTTTAACCTCTACTTGTTAACTTTTTCTTGTTCGTAATCCATGCCTTCTTTCGGGGGGAGGGGGAATCGTGTGACGTATGATGCGATGGTTAGGAGAAGTAGAGGAGGAAGAAGTGGAGAACAGAATAAACATGGCGTATGAGCAGGCCACGTCACCCATTCATCATAGCGTCACACATATATATATATATATATATATATATATATATATATATATATATATATATATATATATATATATATATATATATATATATATATATATATATATATATATATATATATATATATATATATATATATATATATATATGAGAGAGAGAGCCATGAGCTCCACAAACAAAACCCGGTTTATTGCGCCGCCACGGCCATACTTGAGCTTTCTTCAGGCAGACAGCATTGACCTATGCCGTTCGTTCTCCCCATCCGTTTCGTATAGCATTTAGGCGCGCCTTCTTCACATTGGACTTAAAGAAGGGCACTGGATCAAATAAAAAAAAAAGCAGCAGCAAATGCGAGCTGCGAACGTTGAGCTGCACCGCCCAGCGTGCTCCTCAAAGTCTTCCCACGCCGCCTCCCAACAAGACGACACGGTGCCGCTCGAGAGGCCCGACTCTTCGAATCGAAATGCACTCGCGCAGCCCGCGCGCCTCTCGGTATTCGCGGAGCGAGCGAAACGGTTCTATGGACTCGCCTAAGGTGCTTACGGCCAAATGCTTTCCGGCACCGAGACGCAGTTAGCTTAGCTTTGTTTGCTCGGCGCACCCAGCTCGCCGCATCCCTCGTACTACCGCCGGGGACCCGGAAAACTTTTGTTTCGCACTTGTCACGATGCAAATCGCTCTCCGGCCGCTCAGCGCGGGGCTGGTTCGAGTGGGCGAAACAGAAAAGTGAAGAAAGCGCTCACCGATTTGATTCGCGCGATGCCAGCTCTTGAAGCCTTTCTATCTCGGTCTACACTCGGCTGCTTTATCTCCCCTTGTTTATCGGCTCAAACAGATGAGCCGTGAAAACGTGCCAAGTTGAGCGCTTTTCTGTGCGAGGTAAGTCTTCTAGTCTGAAAAAAAGGAAAGCGCTAATCATGTCGTTAAGGATGTGCGCTTAAAAGCTTTCGCCAGCATTTCTTTTTTTTTTCGCTGACTGAACAGTATAGAACGACAGAGTCCCGCGTCTTGAAAGTTCTAATTATTCAGACAATCAAAATTCATGCCATGTGTGCTTGTTTTCAGACACTCCATTTGGTATAAATTTTAAACTCCCTCGTTGTGCCAAAGCCGAAGGAGAGAAGATAACAAAACCGAAATTCGAAAAAGTTCAAATCTTGGTAAGCGATCGGCGATCATAACGTATGTCAGGCCTGGAAACTTCACTAAATGGTGATAAGTATCTGTCAGGGCAAAATATGACAAATGGTGCAACATTTCAGAAGGCCATGATTTTCATGCCGATTATTAACGCTGCGAAAAAATCTTGATAGGTGCAAAGAATAAAAACCATAGGTTCAATGCGGCATCTAACCAAGGCATTCTACGTCGAACTCGGGTGCTATATCTCATATACCTACGCGATTGCTTGAAATTGATTAGGAAAAAAAATACAGGCGTCCTTTTAGCGCCAAATGTTTCGTTACCAGATGTAATATTGCGAGTCAGAAGCGTAGGCTCGCACCAGGCGTCATACATATGCGAATTACGCAACGAGTGGACAGAATAAAGGCCCACTCATAACGAAGTGGTCAGTCGTATTTACCCACCAACATCATCAGCCACAGCCTCATCAAGGAGTGCGTCTTCGTAGGCGCGCGTGTCGCCTTATAGAGGTGTATTGGGTACTTCGCTACTTCGCAAAGGTATAAATTATTACGTACTGTAGGCCCCTCGCTAACTATTCTTCCAGTACACACCCTAGGATAGAAGGGAACAGTGCCAGAGGCATTGACGCTTCTTTTCGACCGAGAAGCCCACATAGAAATCCAACATGGTAAGTGAATGACAAGGCAGTGTGAACGGGTCCCGATTACGCTATCGTGTTTGACTCCGACGCTTAAGCATCCTCAAAGTTTTTTTCGGGGGCGGGCGGATATTCGACACCATCCCCACCTTGTGTGTTCTTCATTTGCTGATGTCGTTTCTTCATAAATAATGTGTCCAGATGAAGATTGATTCTATTCAGCATAACTTAGTCTAAGGTTGCAGCCATGTGCGCTCGAGTACGCATACAATGGTTATACATATGTACTCTGATATTGAGGTTACCTGCCTGCGGTTAGTTTTTCGTGCATGTATTGAAACGTTCGCACTAAATAGTCACCCTCAATCATACCTGTTATGCTAACTACAATAGTAATAGGGACTGTATGTATCCGGGTCGAGCTTAAGCAGTCTCCTGTCAAACAAACAAACAAAAAAACAAACAAAAACAACGCAAAAAAAAACGCTTCGCACGAACGCAAGTTACAAGCGCAGAACGCCCAGCCATATAATGAAGGAGCTGTCAGCGCTTTCTGAGAAGATTTTTTCCAGCCTGAATTCTTGTTTCCTTTTTTGCCGTAAAACCTCGGAGAGACACCCGCCTTATCACACACGGCACGCCGTGAACACCACTCACTAGCATGCGCGCCATTCGGCAAAAAAAAAAAAAAAAAGAAGAGACGGCAAATGGGTTGGACGATGGGGCTTTGCGTGTGTTTTGAAAGAAAAAAATTGGCCCCGTATCTGCTTGTTAATCTGCAAATGTCGTCGAAAGACGATAGTCTTGCGTGTGGAGAGAGTGAACAAAACACTGATTTGTTCTGCGCAAGAAAATTGGTGAATTGTATTCTGGACTCACTGCGTTAGAGTGCCTCGAGCGTGCAGCGGAGGTGAACGAGCGCATCAAGTCACGTCACACTAGAGACATGAGCGCCATCTGGCAGTTTTCTTGGAAAACGAAGCACGTGGCTCTGAGACGGGTGTGCGCGCCCGTCTCAGAGGTGATAAGGTGTAGAACGCAAGGCGGCGGGTAGGTGCCACCACCGTCTCGTCTTAGCAAAGCGTTGGAAACACTCGCCTTTTCGTGCAAGCGTTGCATGGTCAGCGCAGCGTGATAAACGCTACGGCTCTTAGAATCACTTATGTACGCCTTTTCTAGTAAAAGACGCACATGCAGAATATATACGTGTTGTCATGGTGCCCTAGACATGCGCAATAATTGATTTTTAATTGACAATTGCGCAAGTACGAACGCTGAATTTAGAGCAACATTGGTGGGCGCTGCGGATGGGGTCGGCCGTTTCAAGTACCCGATGCCGTTAAGAGTAGACAAACAGACAAATCTACAGACAGACAAACAGACAGACCAAAATTTTTGCGTCGAAGGTCCCCAAGAAGTGTGGAGGAGCGAATGTGGCATGTTTTTACAGAATCGAAACCGATTGCCCGTTTTTTTTTCTTTCGATGCTCAGAATGTCTGCACTCGAAACTGCTGTGACGCTCAGCGTCGTGGGTCCACCAGGCAGCGCATGTATTGGAGGTTCCGCACTAGTGCACCCGCCTCGGCACCGCGTTGCGCGAGGCAGCTTCAATCACCAGCGTTTCTTTGAAAAATTAAACAAAAGTAAAGAAACAAAGGGTAAACAAAAGAAAATAATAAAGCAGGCACATCTCTAAAGAGCGTGTGCGCTCGTGAAATTCACGATGCAATTGAGTTTACATAATGAAGTTTCGCTGTGGCGCTAATGCCGCTTGCCGCGTGTCACATTCGCCTTAAACGCGATGGCTCCCTCGCGCGCCCTTTTCTTCTTCGATTGACGACAGTTCTTCCCCCTTCGCAGTGTTTTGTTCCTTTGTTTGACTGAAGGTGCTAACATCACCGACGCGCATTGTCAGTCGGCCCAATGACCGTGCCCTTCCCCGAACAGGACGCGTAGAGACACTGCCCAACGGAGTTAGTTTCAAACTGGAGCGCCGGCGAACGGACCACGGAGCCTCGCTTTGAGGGGGAAAAAAAAGCAGAACAACGATGCCTTTCAACTTAAATTTTTTTTCAAAAAAATTTGATGCAGCTTCGTACCAGCATAGTATAAGCATAGTATAGATGCTATACCATATAAAACTATGCTATTCTTTGGCAGCATCCTTTGTTTCTCTTTCTTTTTTTTCTTTCCATTTTTGCTTATGCCTTATTTTCTCTCAATTTCTTTCTCTTTCTAGCTCTTTTCGTATTCTCTCTATACCTTCTCTCCCCATTTCTCACCTGATTTCCATTTCTTTCTTAATTTCTTTCTCTTTATCATTTTTCCTTCTTTCTACATTTGTTTCTCTCTTGCTCACTCTGTCTATGCTATGCGTTACTCTCTACCATGCTCATTTGTCTCCTCAACGTCACGCCTCTGCTCCTCTGCCCTCACATTCCTTTCTCACTCTCTTCTTTGTTCGTCACCCCCACTTCCCTTTTCCAACGTTTGCTTTACTATACTACTATACAATACAAAGCCGTGCTACTTTGCTAGCGTGCCTGGATAGCCAAGTGCACGGGTGTGGTGCTGCCTTTCGGGTCGTGCAAAGGCGCGTTTGAATCCCGCCATCAAATCTTACCCCCCCCCCCCAAAATTTTATATTTATTTTTTTCAGTCTTTCTTTTCAACCCCTCTCTTTCTTGCTCTCTCTCTTCGATCTCTGGCCCATCAGATAATTGTATCCCGTCCCTGCCCATATGCCGACCTGTCACACTGCCTGTTTCACTGCCCAACTGCTCAGCCATCCCGCAATTACCCACCCCCATCCCTTTCCATCTCCTCCTGGCTCGACTGGATCGGCGCCGAAGGGGAAGAAGAACAGCGTCGACTGGTCGCACAGGCGGTCGAAATGCTCGGCCTGCAAATGGTGGCTGAATGAAAGTCTACTACTACTACTACTACTACTACTACTACTACTACTACTACTACTACTACTACTACTACTACTACTACTACTACGACTACTACTACTACTACTGCTATCCTGTGCCGTAGCAATCACCGCTCGTGTTCCACGAGCGAGGCGCAAGATCAAGATGACGACTATGGAGAAGACAACGAATAGAGCGCGTGCAGGTTCATGAAGGAGGCCTTTTCTGTTTCCACCACAAGTACATTTTTAATTTATTCCCCATAATCATCATCATCATCATCATCGTCATCATCAAATTAAAGTGAGCTGTAAAAGCTCCGTTAAAAAAAGAAAACGGGTGAAGGAGGGAGGCGTAAAGTGCGTTTTAATCTGCATTCTTCGTATCTCGGACACGTGCGTCCTGTGACGTGGCGGCATACTGTCACCGAGGCTTCCTAATTTCGTTGAATAAAATGACCCAAATGAAACGGTCACGTGGGACCAGCAGCACCGAAGAGTTGTGTATGGGGCATGCACGCCGCTCACACTTTTCATCCGCTCTGGCAGGACTGCTATAGCGGGCTCGCTAGAGGCCGTCTTTACGACACTTACGCAAGTAAGTGGGTGATACAACAAAGTATGGCACCTAGATGAACCACGCAGTCTTTTGTGTTTGAAGGAGGACACTTTTTCATACGTTTGCGACGCTTTTCAGTGAATGAGTTAGACTCGATCAGAGTCAATTTGCGCACATTCGTGCGCAAATCGAAACATGGTGGACGACACGTGGGCACTCCGGTGGACTTCGAAAACTGAATCACGCGCTTGTTGTTGCCAGGTGTAAGCTGAATTGCGCAACCCTTCTGGCGCTCACAGCGTGGAAGCATTAGAACGTTCTTCGAATTATGACCCATGGGTATCTTTGCATGTTTTGAGCCTCACAACTAAAAACATGCAAATGAGTCAGGATATCACTGCGCATGCATCTCTCTGTGACTATTGACCGTGTTATTTGTTCAGCGCAATGTGCCTCGTCACGAGGCTACGAAATGAGTCGATGTATCGAAAAGCGAGTTTCAGAGAGAAGCCTAGGAAAATATAAGCAAAACAAAGTACGCATGATTTTTGTACACCGTATAGATGTCGTATGATGCCAACAATCAGGCATGTTTTTTTTTTTTTTACAGGTAAAAACAATATCAAGCCTAGGAGGGCAAAATGAGACACGGAACTAAATTCGCCATAATTCGCTTAACACCACCATTTCATGAGCACGTTTCATAAAAGAAAGGTTCATTAACACTAGCGACGAACAGTGTTTGTGCTATCATGTGCAAACATAGTTGCGAATGATTCCTTCCCCAGTGCAGGGTAGCAAACCGGATGGGCGTCTGGTTAACCTCCCTGCCTTTCTTTGCATCTTTATCTCTCTCTCTCTCTCTATAGGAGACTAAAAAGTGGAAAAATTGACATAAGGTAAGTGTTGTTCACACATTCGTGCGACCTATAATAACCGTCGCCACACAGAATTCATATTTCCTCGCATGGCTATTGCTCTGCAAAATAACCTGACGTCCTTTTCCTGATCATATGATTGGTTCAAAGGCTTACGACTGCAGTCGCGTGATTGAAAAATCGAGCCGTGTGCGAGTGAGACAAAGCAGTCGCTTTGCTGGGAAAGTGGCCATTTGCGACCAGCCGTTCTGCGACTAACCTGGTCGCCTGACCGAGGCTAGTCACAGTTGCAAACGAGCCTAAAACAAATGTGCAGCCGGTTTCCCACTGGAAGTGAAGTAAAGATCACCTTGACTGGAGTAGTGGTTATGAAAAAAAAAGAAATGGGCAAACCTCGCGCTAAGCCGCGCTTGTCCAGCGAAAGTGGACGAAATCCGTAGACTTAATCTAGTCGCTTCTATGTTGTTTACAAGCCTTAGCAAGCTGATGAAGGTTGTTGATAGGTTGCTTATAGACCATTGCTGTGTTTTATCTAGGTGATTCTATATACATAGGTTGTTTCTATGCTGTTTCTCGGCGCACAGAGATTCGAGTTGAATAACAAAGACAGACCACGGACGTCCAAACTCCAGAGACAAAACCAAATGTTTGAACCTCTTATAGACTGACGGGAGGCTTATTTTAAGTGTAGCTAGGTAGAACTTGGTTGTAGATAGGTTGAAGTTTCAATAACTTAGCTACATCTAGGTTAAGCTTGGTTTGTCTATACGTTGAGCTTGGCTAGATCGAATTTGAACGTGACGTGGCCAGGTCGAACTGTGTTCTTTTTTTATTTTTAGTGGGCCAGTGGTGATAAGTAGGTTTCCCCTAATCTCTGTGGTTCATAGCATTTATAATAGTGGTAGTTTTTTTGCGTAGGCCACACCGCACATATGCGACAATGATGCAAATTACGGATAGCTAAAACAGCTTCTCTGTTAAAAAATTTCAATGGTTTCATGTGACGTGAAACGTCAGTGACCAACGAGGCGTAGTAACTTCTGCACTTTGTTTGTTGAAGTGTTTCTGCAGCACTCGAAAAGCCCACAGAATGAACTCAAGCATTGTATTGATATGCTTGTTTATTTGGGAAATGTTCGCGAAAATGTCCCACTTCTTCATTTTTCTTAAAAAGAACAAACTGCAAGTGAGGCTAGCGGAGGGTAAACGCAACATCATGACGTTGTGGCTGGTTTTAATCTACATGTCTCAATATTTTGCTGACCCATACAGCACTCCCCTTTGTTTTCTGGTCTAGGATGCTAAAACACACGCGAAAAAAAAAGTTCACACGGCTGTTTAGAGAGATGAATACATAAAATAAATGGCAAAAAAATTTTAAAAGGCTACAAATCGTAGCACGAAATCTACATTCACTCGCCGTTGTTTCTGAACTTTTCTGTGTGCCTAAAGAGAAGCAGCGTCAAGCCTATAGTTGGCCGAGGAAAGATGGGTGATGAGGTCACGAAAAATGTGTCGAGAAACCTGTTTCACTTGTTTCCGCCACAAGCATCAGCATCTGATTTTGTAGTAGATTCAAAATGAGACATCATGTAATTTTGAATTTCTCTATTTTTCTAGTGTTTTATTGGGTTGGCTTAACATGAGTATACGTGGACGCAGGGTCCAGAAGGCAATTAAAAAACGGTTGTTGATCACTGTTTTTTGTTGAATATTCCTAAAATAGCATCGAGTTCCAGACTTCAGACTCTTGCTGCCCTAATTACCATCTTATTGATACGGTACATCCTGGAAATTAAACCTCGCACTGTTTGTAATTTGCGCGCCTTGTCAAGCACATATGCGACGAAGCGATGCTTCGCCGAGAAATGGCAGCACTAATCATGTAGCGCTGCAATTTAATGTTGTTGCCGTGTTCGAGGAGGAGACGTTTGTTCAAGTTTTAGAGTGCCGCTCTTGGGTACCCGCTGCTGCGTTGAGCATCGGCGTGCCTCTTCCGTCGTTACCGAGAGAACGAACCCATCTAAAGAGATGTGTTCGCGGAGAGGATGGCAAAAGGTTGACAAGGGGAGCAGAGTGCCGCACTAGACCACGTGTGCGGAGGGCATAGTCAAAGGGTGAGGAGAAAAGCAGAGCACTGCAGGAGGCTACGAGGTGACGACGCCATAGTATTCGCAACCTGCTGAAGCCACTGTTGCATCATCATCATTATGCAACTCGAAAGGTTATGCAGCTCGCGGAGTCTAAACTGACGCTAAGGCCGTCGTCGCCAACGGACTTGCGAAGCAAATACACGCTTACAGCTGCACTCAAATTTCGCACTAGGCATTATCGTGATCACCGGTAATTTATTTATTAAATATAGGACGTGTATGTGTGAGTGAGTGCGTGCGTGCGTTCAATAAGCTGACCATTAGGCCAGAGACGCCCGCTTCAGCTGGCGGGATAGAACAACACTGAGAATTTTCCGCGTGCAAGAGAGCCCGTTCAGGTGTCTGACACGTTTTATTCGAACACTAACGGTTTGCCGCCGGTCTCATCTCGTGCACCACGTATGTGCGACGCTTGCACCATCCCTAGAGGCGCTTCATGTATTTCACCAGCATTTTCAGACGTTTTGTATATAGCCTGTCAGGGCATTGTGCCTTTTACCCTGCAGAAGACTGCCTTGCGTTCGTCTTTCTTCAGTAATGAGCGTGTTTTAACTTTCGTTTTACGTGTCGCCGCAGCGCATATTTAATCGCCCGTACGTACTGCCCAGGCAAAACTGCGCTCCGAAAGCTGCGAATCATCTACGTTACGTAGTTCAGCAATGCGCGCAATTGCGATACTTGCGTATAGCTCGTGCCGTGAAATGGAACTGCCAACTGCACGTTAAAACCCGGAGTAATTACGCGAAAGAGGGACTCTGATTTAAGTTTCACTGTTCGCATTTCAAGTTATGCTAATGGTAAAGTGCTAGAATATATAAAGGTGTATTTTCGAAGCTCTCTGCCAAGTTAAAAGAAAAAAAAAGAGGCAGCTGTAATCTGCATAAACGCAATGACCTCTTGCGCGAATCGAGCAAGTTTTCGCAATGAGTCGTGTTTTCTTTTCTACCTGTTAGTTCAGTAATTTTCAAAAACTAGACGGGCGAAACATTTGATGGAAATGGCGCTAAACATAGACACGCCTGGCCCTTTTTTTTTTCTTTCAATTCATTCACTTCTATGCTGTTGCGCGTGCGCTCTGTCTACCTTATAATACCAACCAGAGAAAGGTTCACCGTATATAAACCAATTTTACCAGAGCCCTCTTTTTGCTATGTGACCGACGCTTGTACTTCGTAAGGGGATGCATCTCGAACCACATCGTTCAGCGAAATCACAATATTTGTTCTGAAGTCTAAAGAATACTGCGACTTCGTTTTAGTGGCCCAAACACCACTAGTGACGCTATTTACTATCTTGATTGATTTGATTGATTTGTGGGGTTTAACGTCCCAAAACCACCATATGATTATGAGAGACGCCGTAGTGGAGGACTCCGGAAATTTCGAACACCTGGGGTTCTTTAACGTGCGCCCAAATCTGAGCACACGGGCCTACAACATTTCCGCCTCCATCGGAAATGCAGCCGCCGAAGCCGGGAATTGAACCCGCGACCTGCGGGTCAGCAGCCGAGGCTATTTGCTACCTTCCGGACCAATCTTTCGAGTGCCGAAGCCAATTGACTGAATATCCTGATAAAGATAAACGCCTATATAAAAGAGGAGGAATTGGTTAAGCTAAGAGTTTTATACACCTATTTCATGTTTGCAAAGAGTAGTAAGCGCTGTCGACTCACTGGGGCGCTTGTAGCGACGTCGAGGCGCACAAGCTGCGCCCTCTGTGATCACATGACAACTGGCACGGTAGCTGCAAATCTGCCTCCTTCGTGCACAGTGCGTCGGGAAGGCTCCCCGAGCCACTGTGTTTGAAGGCAACTGTCCAGAAGAGCACTGCTCGTAAGGGCCCATTGCAAGAAGCCACACCTAAGTTGCGGTTGATTTCGTATTACTCCGTATGAACACACAGCGAGCGCACATGCAGGTTCTTTGGCTGCTTTGCATAGTGGCGTGGAGGCACCCCCACTTTATCTACTTCCAGCGCAGGGGTTTGTTTTGTGGCACCCAGTCGAATGTCACGTCGGTTTCTTTGCTGCAGCTGAAGCGGCGTACGTCATTCGTGCATCCGGCAACATCACCAGCACGCGGTTTTTGTCGAACTTTCGTGATAGCGACTTCCATGCGAAGCACACACAGCAGTGCGCGATACCGAAACTATACCGCTGAGGCGCAACCAGGTTGACCGCGTCAGCGAAGCACAGTTCAGCGAAAACGGAACTCTCGAGCCTTTCGCTCCGTTCCTCATGGTAACGTCAAGCATTTTTTTCTTCCATAACTCAAATAGCAACAAAGAAGCAGAATTCGATGCGCGTTGTAATGCATGGAAGGTTCTTTCTTTTATTTGCAACTGATTTTATTATTAGTGAATAATTATACTCGGGACTCAGGATGGCACTGGGATCATTACAAAATGTCCCACCACTGTTGATAATATTGTTACGGGGAATAAAGTATACACTGATGAACAAATGTGTCCTGGCGAATATACTGGCGAGCTAATACGTACGACGCTGCTGCAGTCCGAGCACGTTCCCGTTCAGCACTTTGTCGTCGTCATCCTCAGGCATCTACTTAGCCCGTGACGTTACCCGCCGGCGGCAGAAGCACCGTCCCGGTGCGATCAATTCTCGGGGCGTGAGAAGTATGGCTTAAGCCGTGAGACGTGCACTATATCGGTCGGGACTGAAGCTGGTACTGACGTGGTATGGAGTGGAGCTATCTCATAGGTCACGCTGGTGACCTTGCGTATGACGCGGTAGGGGCCAACGTAACGGGACATCAGTTTTTCGCTGAGACCAACACGACGTGATGGTAACCACAGCAAGACGAGTGACCCCGGAGAGTACTGTACGTCGCGGTGCCGGCGATCGTAAGCACTCTTTTGGTTAAGCTGCGAGGCACATAAACGATCCCGGGCGACTTGGCGGGCGATGTCAGCTCGGGCCAGGGCATCACGAGCATAAGCAGTCGATGAGGCGGCGTCAGATTGGAGCATGGTGTCCATGGGCAAAGGCGGGTCATAACCGAACAGTAGGTAAAAAGGGGAAAATCCAGCTGTATCATGACGTGAACTGTTGTATGCGAAGGTAACGAAAGGTAAGTGGATGTCCCAATCTTTGTGATCCTTGGAAACGTACATCGCTAACATATTCGTCAAGGTACGGTTGAGGCGTTCCGTGAGGCCATTGGTTTGCGGATGGTACGCTGTAGTGAACTTGTGGTGGGTAGAGCAGGATCGCAGGAGCTCGTCGACTACTTTAGATAGAAAACAGCTGCCGCGGTCGGTGATCAACTGACGAGGAGCACCATGACGCAGAATGATGTCATGAAGAAGGAAATCGGCTACATCAGTAGCGCAGCTGGTGGGGAGGGCGCGTGTAACGGCATACCGCGTTGCGTAGTCGGTAGCAATAACAATCCACTTATTACCGGTGGCCGACACGGGAAAGGGTCCTAGAAGATCGAGGCCGACTCGGAAAAATGGCTCATCTGGTACTTCAATGGGCTGGAGGGTACCAGCAGGTCTCAGAGCAGGTGTCTTGCGGCGCTGGCAGAGGTCGCATGCCGCAACGTACTGTCGCACAAAACGGTAGAGGCCAGGCCAAAAGAATCGGCGGCGAATGCGGTCATACGTGCGTGACACCCCTAGGTGTCCAGCGGAGGGGGCATCATGCTGCTGGGCCAAAACGTCTGAGCGAAGATGCACAGGAACAACGAGTAAAAGCTCAGCACCATCAGGGCGGGTGTTGTAGCGGTGCAAGATGTCGTTGTGAAGAACGAACAGTTGTAAGGAGTGGTCAGGGTGGGGAGAGTGCAGACCATTGATAATAGCACGCAAAGAGGGGTCGCGGCGTTGTTCAGCAGCTATGTCGGTGAAGTCGGTAATTGAAAGAACGAGGGCCTCTTGCTCATCTTCCCTCGTGTCAGGGGGATCGACTGGGTAACGGGACAAGCAGTCGGCATCCTTGTGAAGTTGTCCGGATTTATAGGATACGGAAAAAGTGTACTCTTGTAAGCGCAGCGCCCAGCGACCAAGGCGTCCCGTAGGGTCCTTGAGTGAGGAGAGCCAGCAAAGCGCATGGTGGTCCGTAATAACTGAGAATGGGCGGCCATACAGGTATGGTCGGAATTTCGCAATGGCCCAGACGAGAGCTAAGCACTCGCGTTCTGTGATGGAATAATTTTGTTCCGAGCGCGACAACAGACGGCTTGCATACGCGACGACGCGGTGCATTCCTTGTTGCCGCTGCGCGAGCACTGCGCCTATGCCGTGGCCACTGGCGTCAGTACTAAGCTCCGTAGCAGCAGATGGGTCGAAGTGTGCTAGGACTGGTGGATTGGTGAAAATGTCGACGAGCGACGAGAAGGCGTTTGCTTGCTGTTGGCCCCAGGTGAATGCGACATCCGTTTTGAGGAGGCAGGTTAGAGGACGGGCTACTTCAGCGAACTTCTCGACAAAACGACGGAAATAGGAGCACAGTCCCAGAAAACTTCGGACGTCCTTGACTGAGTGGGGTGTGGGGAAGTCGCGAACTGCTCGGACTTTCGCAGGGTCTGGTTGAACGCCCGCAGCGTTAACAAGATGGCCGAGTACGCAAATTTGGCGTTGCCCAAAGCGGCATTTGGACGAGTTAAGTTGCAAGTTGGCACGTCGAAAAACATCAAGCACTGCGGACAGACGGGTAAGATGGTCGTCGAAAGTAGTCGAAAAAACAATAACGTCGTCAAGATAGCAGAGGCAGATGGTCCACTTCATGCCTCGAAGGAGAGAGTCCATCATGCGCTCAAATGTCGCGGGGGCATTGCATAATCCAAAAGGCATCATCTTGAACTGATAAAGACCATCAGGAGTCACGAAGGCCGTCTTCTCTCTGTCTTTGTCGTCCACAGCGATCTGCCAGTAGCCTGTGCGAAGGTCTATTGAAGAGAAATATTTGGCACCGTGCAAGCAATCGAGTGCATCATCTATGCGCGGTAGGGGATAGACATCTTTCTTGGTAATATGGTTGAGATGGCGGTAATCAACACAGAATCTCCAGCTATTGTCCTTCTTTTTAACAAGTACAACGGGTGAGGACCAGGGACTAGATGAGGGTTCGATTATGCCCTTATCAAGCATTTTATCGACTTCTCGCTGTATAATAGCACGCTCCGGGGCTGACACACGGTAGGGTCGTCGGCGAATGGGTCGAGCGTCACCGGTGTCGATGCGATGGGTTACTACAGATGTCTGGCCCAAATTACGGTCGCCGAAGTCAAAGATGTCCTGATAAGGAGCAAGCACACGGCAGAAAGCAGAGACTTGTTCAGAGGGGAGCTTGTCAGATAGCATTGGCTTGAAAAGGTCGGAACAGGAACGTGACGAGAACGACGTTGATGAAAAATCGGGTGGCGAATTGGTGGTTAGAGCGGAAATTGTGTGGTCGACCAGTGGTGTAAGATGCGCAAGTGACATGCCGCGAGGAATAACTTGCGCTGAGAGGCCGAAATTGAGGACGGGAAACGAAGTTCGGTTGTCCTTAACGGTAACCACCGTGTAGGGGAGTGCAACATTGCGTGTCATGGCGACGTCAGAAATCGGGGCAGCAACATAATCACCATCGGGTACTGCAGGATATGGCGAGAGTTGGACTTGGACTGCGGCTTGCGGCGGAAGTCTAAGGAAATCGACAGAGCGTAGACGAGGTGGGCTGGTAGAGACGGTCTCCGAAAAGGATGGTAGTTCGAGCTGAAGAAGACCTTTGGAACAGTCAATGAGCGCAGCGTGTGAAGTCAGAAAGTCGAGTCCAAGGATTAGGTCATGAGGGCAATTTTCCAGTACAGCGAACAGAACTGAAGTTTGATGCTTAGAAATTGTTAATCGCGCAGTGCACATTCCAAGCACAGCAGGAGTACTCCCATCCGCGGTACGAACGGTAGGTGCAATCGCAGGCGTCAGAACTTTTTTGAGGCGGCGGCGGAGGTCTGAGCTCATCACAGATATTTGTGCACCGGTATCAATAAGAGCCGTTATAGGTAAATCATCAACGAGAATTGTTAGGAGGTTGCACCGCTGGTCGGGAGTAATCAGAGGATTTGCAGTCCAAGTCGTGTATGCAGCGTCACCTCCGGGGGCTGCACCGGCTAGTTTTCCGAGCGACGGTCGTAAGGAGACCGAGAACGGCGGGGTTGGGGCGAGCGGGACTGACGACGCACGGGCGATGGCGAGCGGCTGGTCCGACGTTCTGGATTATACTCTGCACCTGTCTCAGCACGGTAGGACGGGGCATAAGGTGCACGTTCAGAGCGAGGCCGCCAATCATAGAAGCTCGGTCGAGGTGATGAGGTCCACCGGCTGCGGCAATGGCGAGCGATGTGTCCTATCCGATGGCACGTAAAACATATGGGCCGATCATCATGAGTGCGCCATTCAGCTGGGTTTCGTCGTGGCGCGAACGTGCGGTTCGGAGTGGCAGCCGCAACGACTGGAGCCGAGCTGGAAGTAGCAGAGGCATTTTGATGAGGTGGCGAAATGCCCATATTCGCAATCTCTTGGCGAACCACGGCCTGTATCATTGAAACAGCACCGAGGTTGTGTCCTGGCGCGCTGACGCTAGACATAGCGGGAGCCATGGCCTCGAGTTCCCGACGGACTATTCTGGTGACGTTTTCTGGCGCTGGTGGTTGGTGTAGTGTGGGCAAATCTTCGCAAGAGGACGTAGCCGCCGTGTTGGGAAGGCGGTCAAATCGGTGAACTATGCGCCTACTTTTTGCCTGTTCGAAGCGACGACATGCTTCGATGACCGACTCCACCGTTGAGCAGTCCTTGCACAGGAGAAAATTGAAGGCGTCATCCGCAATTCCTTTCAGGATGTGTCCGACTTTGTCCTCGTCGAGCATGTCCTTGTTGACCTTGCGGCACAAAGCCAACACGTCCTGGATGTACGCGATGTACGGCTCCGTGGATGTCTGTGCACGAGTCGCAAGCTCTTTCTTTGCGGCCACTTGACGTCCGATGGGTTTCCCAAATAGATAGCGCAATTTCTGCTTACAGACGTCCCAGCTAGTCAACTCTTCTTGATGTGTCTCGTACCAGAGTTTTGCCGTGCCATGCAAGTAGAAGATGATGTTCGCCAGCATAAGCGTTGAACCCCAATGGTTGCTGCTGCTGACGCGCTCATATTGAACAAGCCAGTCATCGACGTCTATGCCACTTGTGCCGTTGAATGGACCTGGGTCACGAGGTTGCACCACAACGATCGGCTGCGGGGCTGACGGATCTTGTTGACATTGAGTAGCCTGGTCAGTCATCGTGGTAGCTGCAATGCGCCGTCCGCTGCGAAGATCCAGCTCGTTGGGCTGTATAGCGAGTGGTACCCCGCACCTTCCACCAATGATGTTACGGGGAATAAAGTATACACTGATGAACAAATGTGTCCTGGCGAATATACTGGCGAGCTAATGCGTACGACGCTGCTGCAGTCCGAGCACGTTCCCGTTCAGCACTTCGTCGTCGTAATCCTCAGGCATCTACTTAGCCCGTGACAATATCAACGTTTCACATGCTCCCAAACATTCATCTTTCACTATGGCGTTATTTTCTATTTGCTTTAGTGTCCCTTTACGAGCAGATGCGAGTCTTGCATTATAGGTTCACTTTTGATTTTCGTTGGAATTCTATGCCTTGAATCTTTTCGTGGTCAAACACAAACTTTTATATTTGTGTACACCTGTAAGAGAAACTTACGTGAATAAAAAACACACACAATAAACTGCAAAAAAGGTTGCTACAAGCTCACCGCTAAATATTCAAACCACGGAGCGTTAAACGAAAACACAGAAGAAGAACGATATAAGGAAGGCAGGTCTGTTTCATATTAGGTATACGTGCAGATGACTTGCTTTTGAAGAGAGCAGTTTTCATACACGTTCAAGTGTTTCCTTGTGAATTATTAGTATTTATGACCACCTACCGCAAAAATATAAAAAAATGTCCTGTCAGGTTCCATGTTGTGAGAAATTTTGAAATGCACGAACCTTTTTATATCTTCTGCGCTTCCAAAGGGCCATTCGAATCTATGTTGTTCTGAACACCTATCGCAGCTCAGCCATGGATAAAAAAAACGAAGTATTACTATGAAAATAGAATCAATGATTCTTTCAGGGCGAATGAGCGTCGTAATTAGTTAAGTTCTTTTTGCTAAGTGTTCATGCTTCGGACACAGAAAAAAAAGTACCTTTATCAGAAGAGCAGTACTTATTTTGTCACTGCTCGCCAACGAACCAAATATACAAGAGCGATCATAAAAGTGATTTGTATGAGTCACTTTTTTCACATTGTACAAGTTTTGTATTTTTATTTCGTACACTGATTGGCTTACTCGGCTTTAAACTAGTACGCAGCTACAATAGGGGCAGTCATTCTTTGAGCTGATGAGAAACGCCTGTGCAGCTGTACATGGAGACTGCACCCGTAAGCATACCTAACCAGAGGGCACCTACGCAATCGTGCTACGAAAATCAGGATCCTCACAGCGATATACTTGTCAACAGCGTCGCCGTGCTGTGTTCTAACGAAAAGGAAGCGAGTCGTCTTTCTGAAATGCAAGGTGCTCAAAAGAGAGTTTCGAATGCTGCTTAAGCTAGTGGCCAAAGCTGACAGCATACCAACACAATGGCTAGGCTCCTAACCTTTCTGGGAGCATTTATTACATTTCACTTTTACGTTGAATATCAACACCTTGTGGCAGTTCACTGATGTTGCATTGGTGCAAAATTCTATATAGACAGTTTATTTTTTCGCAGATCGCGTGGAAAGACAAAAACGGGAGCAAAATCTTCTTTCAAATTTATATTTTAGGCTTCACTTCCAAATATGCTTGTGAGGTACAATAACAGCATTTCATGAAAATGGTTTATTTTTTAAAATATTGGTGATTTGACAAGGTTGAGTGCGGTACGTTTATTTAGTTTATAGCGTACTTTTTTTCTGTATTTGTGAGGCTGTTACTTGCGTGTAATAAAAAAACATTTAGGATGTATTCATTGGGATTGCAAAACAATTGATGCACCAAAATTACAACGAAAACAAGGACGCGCAAGCTGATACGTGCGCCCTCGCATGGTCCGAGCGAGTGGCACCGTTGAGCTATTCGAGTGCCTTCGAAAGGAAAAGAAAATATATCCGAGATAGAGAAGCGCAACACGCAATAGAAGGAAATACCAGCGAAGGTAGGGTGAGCGCACAAAGAGAAGACGCGAAAGAGGCCGACGACTCCGGCGGGTGAAGTGAGTTAAGAAAGAGCCGCTTTGTCTCCTTTCCTAGTCGGCGCCAGCCTGATGCGCTCCGCGAGCCGTGCGCGGAGACGAATTCCGATGCGGGAACGACAGCTGCAGCTAACGGCACCGATGACACTCGCGGGAGAGACGACCAAGTGGCGGTGTTGTAGTACCTCGGCCCCTCGGGCCCATACAAGCTTCCCCCGCTGCCTCCTATGTCACCGGCGCTGCTCCGGTACCTGCTTGCGTGAGACCGCTCGCGAGCGTGGTGCTAGGGCCTCTCAGACCAGACGAACGCTGGCGGGAGGGGGGGAACGAACGCCGCTGATTTCCGAGGAGACACGTTTCGGAAATCGCCGACGAGTCGGGCAATCAGGTTAGCTGCGAGCGCAGTGCGGCCGCCGCCCGACTCGATGAGACGGCTCTGCGACGGTGGTGTTCTCTCCCCGCCTCGTGCACCGGCGATGGTGGCTCGAGTAGAGCGATGCTCACTCGGAGCGAACGGTGGGCGGACCCTGAACATCGCATGTGACAACACGCGGTAGGAAGGCCCGTTACTTATCTTAAATTAGTACTTGGCTGGAGAGCACCCTCGAACATGTGGCGTCGACTTTCCGACGTCTACTATAGCGTCTGTGCTTGCACTCTTGGATGCTGTGGGCGACCTGCCGCTAGGCGTAGCTTCAAGCTTTCATCTTAACTCTGGAGTGATATGTATGGATGCTGTAGCTGGTGATTTATGGGTCAGCACAGAATGAAACACGTCGAAATAATGTATTTGCTTTTGTCTGTAACTCCGGAATAATATGTGTGGACGCTGTACTTGGTGGCCTGCGTGTTCACTACAGAATGAAACACGTCAAAATGTCTTTCCAGCAGATCATTTGCATGGGCAGAGAGATTGAAAGCACCCGCCTGGCGCAAGACGTGCCCAGCTGTTTTCGAGCGCCTCCCACCTGCGCAACTAGTCAAAAAAGGCTCGAGGATAGCTCCACAAACGAGCCCCACTGTCTGCATGCTGTCGGCTCGTTGTGCTTAGAGTTGCGGCGGGTGTGGAGCGCCCCGTGCAGGGTCCATTAGCCCGGGCCGGTCAACCGCGGAGGCGGGTCCGTGCGGGCGCCTGCCTCCCTCCCTATACAGCCGCTCGCACGCACGTCAGCCTCGAACTGCCGTGATGAGAGCCGGTCACGCCAAGCGAGCACTTCGGCTGGAGGGCCCAGACGACCACCGCGACCACCAGAAAAGGCGGCTCAAGCGCCGCAGCTCTGGACTGCTAAGTCGCGGCTAGGTGGAACATTGAACGAGCAGGTAATTAACTGTAGCTTCTTCTAAACCCGTGAAACGAACCATAGCTATTGTCTGACGCCTTTTTATATCGCTGAAGTACAAATTAATGTGATGAACTTGGGCGTGTGGTGACTACTTCGGTCTGTATACCTCTCTTCGCCCTTCATTATATAACATTCTATATTTAGGTTTAAAATTATGGCGTCTGAAATGTTAAAGCAGGTTATAATTATGAGAAATGCCGTAGGAGGTCCCCAGTATGCTTTTGACTATATCTGGGTGGTTTTTTTATTATGCGTGCTCAATCCACGGCAAACGAGCGTCCTTGCAGTCCACCCTCATCGGACGCCACTAAGACACCCCTGTGGTAAGCCCGCAAATGATCTCATAATACGGGGCCGTCAGCTAAGTTCGGGTTTAAGTTACGCAGCAACAAACTTTGCTCACACGCTCCAGAACATGCTAAGTGAAACTAAAGCGTGACAATTCAAAGTACCTTGAGCAGAATTCTTTTTGTTGCAAAGAGGTGCAGCTTCATAATTATATGAATAATCGTAACAATTAAACAGATTTCTGTTGGTTTATAACAGATAAGTTGGCAGTTCTGCGGAGCTCACAACAACCATAAGTGTGCCCCATCCGTAAATGGGTTAGGACGTGGCTTAGTTTGCACAGATATTATTTTTATTTTCTTTATGGGCGTCAAAAAAAAAAGAACACTTCGCAGCGCTACCCCCCCCGTAAGTTTCTGCACGGTGTACAGACGGCGTGGCTAGAGTAATATTTTCTTATTTTCTTGCTTTCCCCGAGAAGGAAATGTGGCCGGTCCTTCTACACTCGCAGACGAGAAGCCGATGCCTATAGAGATGACCATCATTTCTCATCACGTGGAACGCCAGAACTGCAGCTGCTGTTTGCAATATCCACACACGACCAACGTAAACTAAGTCCACGGCCAAAGCATATAATGCTCCGGCAAATAAGGGCTTATTTGGACGCCGCCACTCGCGACGCTATTCTTTAAGAAGCAGGAAAAGACGCGGTGACGTAAGTCTGTGATATGCACGCCAGCGGAAAGTGCCGCATAGAAGGCGGGAATGGTGTTAAAAATCTACGAAAAGATAGAGTCGAGTGTTAAGTAAGCACATCTTGCGCAACTCCGCATTGCTGAAGCACGACTGATTTGGCGCCATTGCTTAAGGGAATATTTGAACTGCTGCATGATACCATGCGTTTCTAAAGAGAACAAATCTTGACTTTGTTTTTTAAACAATACCGAGGGCTGCGGACAGTTCTGTAAACGAACAGTGCTTATTTCGATATCTTGCGGGGGTCTTTTGGTGCCGCTGACAAAGAGGAAGAATACTTCTCGAGTTTATATAATTTTCTTTCAGTCCAAAATTACTTTGTGTTTGAAAAACCATAAGCCTATTACTTAAGATCCTGCCGCCCGTTTCTTGGCCGATCCCCCTTTGTGGGTGTGCGCGAGAGTAACAAGGATCATCATCATCATCATCATAATCATCATCATCATCATCAAAACTGCCAAAGCACGCCCTCACTGGATCGGATAAGCATGTGCGCGCTACTGGAACGTGGACACGATAAGTACAGCACAATGAGCCAGTTTATTTCGTCCAGAATCATGTAAGTTATACGCACTAGGTGTTAGTTGTCATGAATGATGAACCAGCGAGATTCTTATTCCATATTTAAACTCACTGGAAAGGCAGTTCAATGACTCATACTTACAACGAAGAAATACGTTGTGAATGTACTTAAGAGGTCGCATCCGCTTCTGGGAAGGGCAATTTCGATGCATTTATTCACTGTAAATAACGGCGATCACGATATATATCTATAGGTATAGCTTTGAGGCGTCGCAGTTAATGGCTATTGTGAAAAAACTATTCAGAAATTTGAATACTGCGCCCCAGGCGATTGTCGGAAGTGAGAAATGATGACCTCAGACGTTCTTGCTAGCTTCTTCGCTACAGCTTCTAAACATTTTTTTGCTATACCTTTTTTTATATTGTGTGTGAAGCGGCCACACAAGCTCCCAACCGAGCCTACTGTTTTCTGCAATAACGTGTGGGTATATGACTGAAATTTAGTTGAACGAGAATCTTATAACAATGCATGGAAGTGGATAGCTTCTGTTCAAAGAAACTGCAATCAGCACTCAATATAATATTTAGAATAGGATCAATATATAGAGAAATCTGCTGAAGCTTGGACCTAGTTCGAAATAAGCAAAAAAAAAATGTTTCTGCTCTTCTGAGAACAGAACATCGATAGGATAAAAATGAATCACAGACAATGACTTCAGACAACATATATGTAACTGTTGCGACGAAAAATAGAGTGTTCATCAACTTTAATCTTGTCGTTATTTCGAAGTAGTGTTTCAACACGAGCCCTTCTTGTAAAGCATACAAGAAACGGAAGTTTTAGACTGTCTGAGCGCATTCGTGTTCTCGCGGGCTACTTAGGCTTCTTAAAGGGACACCGATGCGAAACAGTGATTTGATTTAGATTGATTAACTGTACTCTGAGAACTATAATGTCGCAAGTTTCCCTATCATAGGTTCATTATTAGAGGATAAAATCAAGTTGGAAGGTTCATTTTTAAATTTCGTGCCAAATCTCTACACGTGGCGTGGCTTATTTCAATATATACTTTTCGTTTTTTCGCAGCATTGGCTTCATCAAAATGTCTGAAACTTTGTGAGCTAGGTCTGTGGCATCCGTAGATGGCAATACATTTCATTTTGACCGGTTAGAAATTACGTAGATTATAAGTAGGCGTCGTCAAAATCTACGCCATTGTGCTTGGGGCGGGAATCTCAATGTGGCATCTTCGTTCGCAGTTTCTTTTCGCGTCTTTGTTCGCTTACCAATCGGCGTCTCGCCATAAGCGTGGTATTTTGGGGATTTCGGAAGTGTAATTTACTAATAACCAAAAGCCGTTTTCTTTTTCTGTTAAGTGTCCCTTTAAAGTGGTGTCTTCTAGCGCAGTCTGCGGCAGTAGCGACAGACTGTCTGACGAGGTGATCGGTCATTTCACTGCATGATGGCCAAACTGCTGCAAAGTGAACAAACAATCCATTCCTGAACAAGAGAGGAACGATATGAGTAGAAATAAAGTCGGAATTCGAAAGATCGAACGAAGAACTATACGAAAGATGACGCGGAATTATTGTGTGTCTTCCTGAAGGCACTCGTCCAGCTTACGCGTGACATCGTCGGACTTCTCTGAGATACATGCATGAACTGCTGAATGCGACTGCGTTACATTATTTTGGATCCTTGATGGCTTTATTGAACTGTTCCGCGCTGCACAAACTGGAGGCTTGGCGGTGCCCGAAAGTTCGGTGTTATGTTGAGTTACACTTCTTTTCTTGTTTAGTGGCGAAGCTGTGTAATGAGTTATTCCTAGTGCGGTGAATCGAAAAAAAAAAAAGGAAAAACTACCATCGCTATAAACGGGCATGTGCTAGAGAAATTGGGTAAATCGCACTACTTACCACTGGTACACTAAGAAGGCAACAGTGGGTCCACCAACAAACGGCTGCGAAGCGACGGCAGCGAGGCGTGGGCCCCTAGTAGGTACAACGAGAGAATACTAAGTAACGGGACAGGCCATGGCGGCTGCAGGAAGACCCCGACGCGATGGAAGGCGTACACGAACGACGTCGGGCCCGTAAACCTATGAGAGGTGCGAATGCATGGTTTCAGCACGAGTTTCTGCCTCTGGAGTGTGGAGATTCGTGTCGTGTCTGTGACTATCCGTTGTTCACTCGAAGCTCTCTGAGCTGAGAATCAACCTAGAAACAACCTGCATCACCCAGCTAAGGCCTATAATCAACCAGTCGAGTCTTCATAATCGCCCCGCATCGCTGCTTTGAAGCTTTGCACGGGTGTGTGCAAGATTCGCCAATTGCTTTTTGCTATGGTTGTCATTAGAATCTCTTCTCATTTCTAGTTCCATATGTTTCCTATTCTAGAACATGGAGCACACTATATACAGTGCCAGCGCAAGTACGCTGGCTCACACTACCCAATTGCTTTAGATCGCTTCCTGCGGTTCACGGGCATGCACGAGAAAAACCGACTTTCGCTACAACTTTTACTTTCCTCATTCCAATGCACAAATCACCTTTTCCCACATGGAGGGCAATAAATGAGACTTCTTTCGGGTTTGCTTTCATTTTTTTTTCTTTCTCGCTCGTCCTCAGGTCTTCGAATCACGGGGGCTGGAACTGGTATATACCGCTCCTATACTATGTAAAAAAATTAATAAACTAATAGGCAAGAAGCCAATTATTGAGGTGGTGGTGAGAGAGGAAGTACAGGAATTCAGAGTTTCGCTTCAGAATGGATTCGAGGCATTAAACGAGGTAACCGGCGTTAGCATTTACACAATAAAGGGTAGCCTTGCTAGTATCATCATGCAATGGAAGTTAGCGGTACATTCCTCAGCAGGCTTAACACGAACGCTCCGACGCACGACCTGGTGGGCTTGGACCGATGACAGCCGTAGAGCGCTGGGCGCTGTTGCCGAGATTATATCTCCGTAAGCTTGGATAGTGAGTCGGCATGCATGCATGGGTAACATCCCGGCACCTAATTTCTTAGCTACGCGGCGCTGGCATCAGTCGAATTGTCTCAGTACACGCTGCGGAGCGTTCGTGGTAAGCTTGCTGACAACTGTACATTAATTAGACAGGACACTGGAAAACTATCTCAGGAGACGAAGAATCTCATTAAAAGACGACAAACCATGAAAGCTTCAAATGCAGCGGACAAAATATAGCTAGTGGATCTTACAATTTTAATCCATATGCGTAAGGTATAGCCGACGTAAGAAGGTACAACACGGAGAGAATTGAGCAGGTTGTAAAAAGCGTCAGATGCCTAAAAGCTGCGAAGGCAAACTTCTGCCTAAGCAGAAATCGTAAGTAGACGTTAAGGGACAAGGAAGGCAATGCGATAACCCATAACCAATAGGTAGAAGATAGCTGAGGTGACGGAGGTGTTCTACAGATAGCTGTACAGACGTTGAAACAACCAGGATAATATCGTGAGAAAGAATAATAGTGCAGAGGAATTCGACATCCTACCAGTAACGACAGGGAAAGTAAGAAAAGCCCTAGAAGAAATGCAAAGAGGCAAAGCCGCTGGTGAGAATAAGGTAACAACGGCCCTGCTGAAAGATGGCGGACAAATTGTGTTATAAAAACTGGCTACCTTATATACGAAGTGCCTCTTGACGGGAAGGGTACCAGAATCTTGCGAGAACACTAACATCACCTTAATCCATGAGAAAAAAGACGTCAAGTACTTGAAAAATAACAGGCTGATCAACTTACTGTTCATTCTCTACAAACAGTTTACAGAAATAATAGCTAGTAGAACTAAGGTGACATTACAGTTCAATCAACCGAAGGACCAAGCAGGATTTCGTACAGGCTACTCCACAATAGACCATGATCATACAATCGATGAGGTAACAAAGAAATGCGCGGAATACAACCAACCTCTATACATAGCTTTTATAGATTACGAGAAGGCGTTTGACTCAGTCGAGACATCAGCAGTAATGCAGGCACTACGGAATCAAGGCATCGACAAACCCTACATAAACATACGGCAAAAAGTCTACAGTGGATCCACAGCCACCACAGTTCTCCATAAAGAAAGCAACAAAATCCAAATAAAGAATGGCGTAATGAAGGGAGACCTGATCTCTTCAACATTGTTCACCGCGTGTCGACAGTATGTTTTCAGGGCCCTAGATTTGGCAGTAGATGTAAACAACTTTATTAAGGCAGCTGATGGTTTCCTAAGTGAAGAGGGTTGTCAGGTCATGCCTGGTCGCCACCTCGTCAGCACGTTTGATGGCCCGGAGCTGGATGTCCAGGCTTGTGGTCGTGAACATTCTCTTTCAGGCCTCACTTGAAGGTGACTGTCCTAGGAGGTTTGCTGGGGGATTGTCCTTGCTGCATCTACAGATGATGTCGTCCAAGGTTGCGGTATTTGTCTTGCAAAGGGTGCGCGTATATGTGAATAAGGCTGGATATATGTGTCTCTATATGTACGGGGAAATGGATGAGTTACCTTAAGCCGCCGCCAAGTGATTTGTTGAGCTTTATTTAGTTGCGGGTGCGGAGTGGTCTGGTTTGCCTTGATAGCTTGTAGTACTGTGTGATGTCGTGAAAGGTGACCAGTGGTTCGGTTGCATTGGTATCGTGGTCTGAAGTCTGGCCCATTGCTCGGCGTACGAGTGCTCGAGCTTGTTTGTGGGCGGCTTCGTTACCCTGGTTTCCTGGGCGCACTGGGAACCAGATGAGTTGGATTAAACGGGGATCGTCATCGTCGGTGGTGCTGGCAGCAGTGTCACCTGAGGCGTTACGTGCCGCTTGGGGCAGAGGACGGAGGATGCCTGCCGTGGTTGGGGAAACAGTGGCACGGGCACATCGGATGATGGCAGATTTGGAGTCACTAATGATTGTTTTAAATCCGGCCATTGTGGCGAGTGCTATGGCAGCTTCTTCGGCCTCAGTTGGGTCCTCTGTGCGTATAGAGCCGGCACACATCGTGGTAGGCTATTTATCGACTGGGGTACGTTTCGACGAGACATTGATTGCATAGGCCTGTTTGGGGGCTGGGTATCTTGCCGCGTCGACGTGAGCCACCTTAGTGTTCGTAACGTAGGTACTGTGAAGGTTTCTGGCGCGGGCCGATCGTCTGCCGTCATGAATGCCGGCGAGCATGTACTTCGGCAACGGCTTCACAATGACGCACTGTCTGATGAGGGATGGTAGCGAGATCAAGTCTTGTCCGCTTGGTGACGAGGGAATGCCGATACGTTGGAGTATCCATCTTCCCGTCTTACTACCAGCAAATCGTTCAATTTGTGCAGTTCGGTGAGCTTCGATAAGTTCATCTATTGTGTTGTGAATTCTAAGGCTGAGGAGGTGCGTGGTCGATGTGACGCGGTAGAGGCCCAAGGCGATCTTGTGGACTATGCGAATAAGTCTGTCTACTTTTTCTTTTTAGTCTTGAGGAGTCGTACGTACGGTAAGGCGTCAGTGATTCTTGTGGTTACGAAGGCGTTTAACAGCTGCAAAAGTTACTGTTCTTTCGTGCCGTGTTTCTACGCAAAGATTCTTCCTAACAGAGGGGCAGTCTGAGTGACGGTGACCACAAGCCTCTCTAGTGCGATGGTATTGCTCCTGTCGGCTTGTACGTGAAGCTTGGGAACGGGCGTGTGCTGCACTATCGGTATTTCGGATCCGGCGATTGTGAGAGTGATCACTGGTAGTGGCGGGTGTTTAACCTTACGGCAGTCAGGAGGATGAAGAAGGAGGAGTTTAGATTTCCTCACAGAGCACTCGAGACCAGCACGTGCGACGTGTTCGGCCACGTTGTCCACGGCAGGTTGCAGTGCCTTCTCGATGTGTCCGTCGGAGCCGGTAGGGTATACCATCACGTCGTCCGCGTATAGGGTGTGTCGAATGTTGGTTATGCGGTCTAGTAACTGTGGGAGTTGGCTCATTACAAGGTTGAAGACGAAAGGTGAAAGAACGGCTCCATGTGGCATGCCTCAGTTGGATAGGGAAAGCCACTTCGTGGCGTTGCTGTCATTCAGAGAAATTCGCGCAGTGTGGCCGTGTAAGAAGGAGCACACTTAGTTGCAAATACGCTCCCCAGGGTTTGTTGAAGCCAAGTGCTGGGCTATTGCTTGATGTGTCACGTTATCGAACGCCTTGCGTAGGTCTATGCCTGGCATTGCTTGGGTGCCTCCACGTACAGGGTCTTTCAAGAAATCATGATAGATTTGTACTAGGGCGTCTTGAGTAGATAAGTTGGCACGAAAACCGAGCATGGTTGGAAGGAAAAGGTCTTGTTTTTTGCAAGTGTTTCTAGCCAAGACCACGTTCTCAAATAGCTTGCCAAGGCATGAAGTTAACGAGATTGGGCGAAGATTTGCTAAATCTGCTTTTTTTCCGGGCTTTGGTATAAACACTATTTTCGCATGCTTCCATTCTTCTGGTATACTGCCGGCATGCTAGCAGTCATTGAAATATTCAGTGAGGCGTCTAGGTTGCAGATTGCTTTGTTGAAGACGCCGTCTGGACCTGGTGCCGAAGTTGTGCGAAGCTTTAGAATGGCTACATACACTTCGGCTTCTGTGATGTCGGCATCAAGAGTTGGGTTGGATTTACCTTCATAGGGTGGTAGTGATGCCGCTGGTTAGTGGGCTTGGTGGATGTATTTGTCCGCCAGGTCAGTTAGTAGATCTTCGTCTGACCCGGGGTGTTGGTGGACAACTCGCTTAAGTCTACGCCGTGCGCATGTTTTCGAGTCGTAGGGATCCAGTAAGTGGCGTAACAGGTTGCACGTCTTCTTGTTCCCTAGCTGTCCACAGAGTCCACTGCACAGCTGGCCCCATTGTTGGCGGGCGAAGTAGGTACTGTTTCGTTCGATTTCTTCAGAAAGGGTCTATATGTGGCGGCGCAGTTTCTTGTTGTAGCATTGCTTCTGCCATCTGCGCAGAAGGCTTGCGTGTGGGTGCCTCATGTGGAGAAGACGAAAGTCTGTGGCAGCCATTTTCTCCACTGCTTTACTTCCGCGCGTTGTGCGTCGAACGTGGTCGTTTAGTGAAGCTGTCCATTTCTTGAGGTTTATTATGCCTTCCGGGGCTTCACTTTCGCGGACGTCTCTAAATTTGGCCCACTCCGTAATTCGAGCGAGCGCTTTGTGTACTCTCTTGGCAGCGGACGTCTGTACCTGGATGGCAATGATGTAGTGGTCACTACCATTGAGTTGACAGGTGTTCTCCCATCTGGCCTGCGCAATATTCTTGCAGTATTCTAGATCGGGTTACGTGTTCCTACAAACGCTGTTTCCTATGCGGATCGGTGACTGCTGCAGGTCATTTAGTAGAGTGAGACGGAGGTCCTGACTGAGTTGCCATAGCTTCTTGCCTCGTTTGTTTGCCTGCAGGTAGCTTCAGTCAGGGTGCCTGTCGTTGAAATATCCCAGTATAAGCACTCGTGCGCCTCGAGATGGCAATGTATGCTTCTGGAAGAGCAGGTTGAAGTCATCGGCACGTGCGCGGGGTGCGAAATATACGTGGAGGACAAAGACTGACTGATGCGAGCGTTTCCGCGGAAGAATTTCCCCGACCGTGTGTGGAATGTCCGGGAATTTTAAGTCGTGTTGTTTTGCCATGAGGATCTTGTGGACGAGAGTACCTATACTTGGGGCTTCTTGGTTGTGCACGTCGGTGAATTGTTGGAAAGCGATGTAACCCGGGAGTCAGAAAGCAGCTATTGTTTTTTGTAGTGCGATGGCATCTGGAAGCGTTTGGCAATTTGGCAGTTGTGTTTCTTGTACGAGTAGCTGCAAGTGGGCTTTCATTTTACAGAAGCCCCTGAAGTTTCACTGCCATATAGTCAAGTGGGCACTGGCCATGATGCATTAGCTGGAGCATTACTTGAGGGCGTCTTCGGTTCGCTGCGCTGGGTGGAACAGTGAGATGACACTCTGTTGCATATGATGCTATAGTCTTCTGGCCGTGCTTTGTTCAATTACTGCAAAACTGGTGTCTGTGGCAGTTCTGGGTGCTTCTAATCCAGCTACGGTGTTGTTTACGGTGGCTTCCATGTTTGAGAATCATGCCTCTATGTTCGTTAGGCGTGAGTCTACAATTGCGAAGGCTTCTGTTACGGCGGCGCGAACGGCATTGGCGACCGTGGTATGGACTGTCGTGTGGAGGGCTTGGCAACGAATGCATTGACCCAGTTGCGTACCAACTCTTTCGCGAGTGAGGGGGCTAGCCTACCTCCCTCGTCATCTCGTCAGCCGGAATATATATATATATATATATATATATATATATATATATATATATATATATATATATATAAGTAAAATCATAAAAGCGACAATGTCGGCGAAATTTCACTATAGCTTCGTAACAATTTCATTCGCCCGTAGGAACATAACTGAGTAATTACTGTTATTACTGTTATTATTACCTTGTTCGTTTCCCCCGCGTGTAGCCAAGAGTGACTACTGTCAAAAGTAAAAAAGCTCAACCCCCCCCCTCCCCATTGATAAATCTTTTCTCAGTTGAAGCATGCGTCTACTTTGGGATAGAAAGGCTATACTCGGATAGTCTTGCGATGTTAGTCTTGCGATGTTAGTCTTGCGTGTGTAGAGAGTGAACAAAACGTTTATTTGATGTTCTGCGCGGGAAAATCGGTGAATTATATTCTGGAAGCGCTGCTTTAGAGAGTCTCGATCCGTGCAGCGAAGGCGAACGAGTGCTTCGAGGCGCGTTAGACACGAGCGCCATCTGCCAGTTATCTTCGAAAACGAAGGAAGGCGTGCGCACCCGCGTAGAAAGATGCGCGCCTGTCTCGGAGGCGATAAGGTGTAGAACGCAAAGCTACGGGAAGGTGTCACCACCATGCCGTCTTAGCAAAGCGTTGGAAACACTTGCCTTTGTGAGCGTCGCGTTGCACTGTGAGCGCAGCGTCATAAACGCTTCAGTCCTTAGAATAACTTGTTTGTGCCTTCTCTAATATAAAGCATCACGTACAAAAATCGACGTGTTGTTATGGTGCCTAAGATATGCGCGATAATTGCTTTTTTATTGACAATCGAACAAGTAATAACGTTGAAACTTGAGCAATATTGGTGGGCGCTGCGAATGGAATAAGCCGTTTGAGGTACCGTTTGGTGCCGTTTGCTTGGAATATCGTTACTACAGACAAACATACAAGTGTACAGACAGACGGACAGACAGACAGAAAGACGGCTACAGACCAAAATGTTCGCGTCCAAGGTCCCCGAGAAAGACTATCGTCTTTAAAAGTGAACCACGCCCGCGGGCGCGCAACGTTCTCCGCCTCAATCGCCGGCTGGCGCATGCTAGGGGAGAGATATACAGCCTCGAGTGAACCGACGCGTCATAAAAAAAGAAGGCGCGCTTTACACGGCCCATCGGAGACCATTTCGCCCTGAAGAGTCATAAACTGCGCGCTAATATCTGGGCGGCACCGCAAACAACCGGTGCATAAAGGGGATGCGGCATGGTTCAGCTGATGTTGCGGGCTCACCCAAATAGCGACAGCGCAGGTCACTCGGCGGCTGCGCAACGACGTTGGGCTGCGCGACACCCACATACACCCAGCACGCGGCTTAAAGAGCTCTTTCTTGACAGACCTCTCGGCGCGCTCAAAGATCGTTCGGCACATAATCGATAGGGTGGTACGCCCGAGGGGATCTTGTGGCATGCGCAGGAGACCAGACCACGCGGTCAGTATATGGCTCCCTGGAGGCGCGGCTTATCTGACCCAGCTGTCTATACGGATCCTCTGCTCGGCCCTCGCAAGCGCTGCACCCGCAGCTGCTTCGCATCGGAGTGTCCAATCGTCATTGCTTCACTTTCAGAAGCGTAGAAGGCGAAGAACGACGATAGTTTGTATGGTGACTAAAGAGAGCGTAATTACAATTACTGGGGTTTTGCGCGCCAAAACTGCGATATGAATATGAGGCACGCAGCACTAGAAGGCTCCGGAAATTTCGACAACTGGGAGTTCTTTGACGCGCACACACATCGTATAGGACAAGGGCCTCTAGTATTTCGCCTCCATATAAATGCAACCACGATGGCCGAGATTGAACCTGTGTCTTCCGGGGTTGTAGCATAACTAATTGCTAGATATTCCAATTTATTACGTCGAGAATATAAGGCTTCAATGCAGCAGCGGGGTAAAGCGCCCCCGATCAGCACGGCTGCTCGGTAAGAGATATCTAACTACAGATAATGATTATGAACACATTTTCGAATGTGCTCTTCTTTTTCCTCGGGTGCACGGTTTCTTTTACTATTATTTGTCACAGATATACCTACTTAGCAAGAAGGCTCTCCTTGCGTAAAAAGGCAGGCACGATAAGTCTCCCATATGTCATCTGACGAGCACTAAATTCTCGTTGTGCCGTATAAAAATTTTCGCTCTCAGAACACTTTACCTATTGTATCACTGTAGGTTGCAACATATTAACGTCTGAAAGCAACAGGCAAAATTGACTGAAGGCAACAGGAAAACTACAGTATGTAACTAACCGTCTAACTAATGCTTTTTTTCTTTTGGTCCTATCATCGCTTTTTCCCGATGCAGTATAGTGAGGATGAATTTTTTTTATACATTGATGCATTTTGTTTGCTCCTTCATATTTCAAGGAAATGCCCCGCCGTGGTGGTCTAGTGCTTATGGAACTCGACTGCTAACCCGAAGGTTTTGGGATCGAATCCCGGCAGTGGTGCCTGCATTTTAGATGGAGGCTTAAATGTTAGGGGTCGGTGTACTCAGATTTAGGTGCACGTCAAAGAGCTTCACGTGGTCAAAATTTCTGGAACTTTCCACAATGGCGTCTCTCATAATCATATTGTCACGGGGTCGTGACGTGGACGAATGGAGCCCACTGCGAGTCGAATAATAAATTGTTTATTTGGGCGAACCTGTGCCCAGTAAACGGAAAGTCGGACTACAGTAGCAGTCTTGGACTGAGAGCTTCGAACCGAGCGTCGGCCGTCGATCAACAACTCACAAGCGGCGAAGCGCGTCGGCATTTATACTCATGCCATCGAATTTCCTAGCGTTATCGCTGGCGGTGGCATAGGTTCCAGAATAATCTGTACAGTTCGCAGAGTGGACGTCATCTTATCGAAACGATCTGCTAAAGTCCGGAAGCTTCTCGAAAACTGCAGACGCGGTTTGCGCTGAAAATTGTGTAGTGTTTTGGGGCGATAACAAAACTTGGGAACGGAACGGGGCAATATCATGGTTTCGATGCGTTAAAGCTTAGATGTTATTATTATCTCAATGACATAATAAGACGATATATTTGATGGATCAATGCATAATTTTTGCTCTTTGATATTTTTTTTTATCCTGGTCTTATATTCATTCTGAAAAAAAGTGCTATTAGAAAAGCGAAAAATATAATACCTGCTACGAGTAAAAGCATATTACTGCAAACAATTCGCTGTTTTGTACAAATCCCAAGAGTTGGCGCATTCAGTGGTCACCACTCTCTCGTTTTTATAGAAATTACAAAAGCTTGGACCATCTCCTGCTAAAGGGAACCATGTGTATATGCGAAGCAGCGGGCGCTAACGCTTACACTGGTGGCAGCGGTGACGCTGCAGTGCTCAGCCAGGCAAAGCTAAACAAAGACGACCTTGACGGAATTCAGAACGCGCAATCTAGTGCCTGCGTATGCGAGGTGGCCACCTTCGCATCTAAAAGAGAAAGTCCTATGTGACCTGTAAATCAATGAGTCTGGGGACACAGAAATGCATGCTAATTTCTGTGTTCTGTTGAAACGAGGTTAAAAAAGATATTATAATGACATCTAGATAACTTCACACCTTCGCAGGTGACGGAGCTAGTACAAATGCTCACACCGAACTACATACCCCAAATATTGGATGTAATCCTGCGAGCCCTATGTTCAGCCTTGCGTATTATGATGAACAAAATGGTGGGCTTGACATTCCTACTACGCTTTTTTTTCTCTGTATTTTGGAGGTTGTAAGCTCTCTTTGTAGCCCTGACCTCACTATATGTGTCAAATTTCATTATTTTTCGAGTGAATAGCTTACGTTTTAGTAACATGAAGCCGTCCTCTATGTCTTCACGTTGCAGAGCCATATCAAGAAAGGGTGCTTAGAAGGAAGTAATAAAATATATTTGACAGTGTGGCCACTATAGCTCGTTGAACTAGCAATCTACTGTCTTTGGCAGAAAGTGTCCCGCGTATATTATGCTAAGGCGCAGAGTTGGTGATCTCGCTCATATTTGGCGGTATAGACTGCTTATGATAAGAACCAATAAAAAAGAATAGTTTGGAACCTTCAGAGTGCTCATCAAACAAGTAAGGCGTCCCTGCAAAATCGACAGGGAACATTTTTTATTTGTGGCATCGGCGGGCATCACTACAGAAAAAAAAGACGATGCAATATTTCATGAATTTAAACTTTTGATGAAGTTTTTTTATGTTTGAAAAGGTGTCAGAATTTTGAGCTATATGTTGAAAAGAAGTTTTGTTTCTTCCCCGACTCCCTCGTTTCTTGCGTCAATAAGAAAAGGAAGATGAGAGAAGAGAACTAAGTGGCCAGGGAGATTGAAAGAAAGCTGGTTTGCTTAGATATTGGGCAACTATTTTCTATCGCATGAGTCCTGGCGCCTGATAGAGAAAATTGGAGGTACATTTGAACATCTATTTGGTTATAACTGGCAATATTGTTATGTCTAACAGGTTTTTTTACATTCAAACAGCTCTAAACTCTTCATGCAGAACACCTGTCAATGTATCCACATAATGCATCAGCATCTGATAAAGACAAAGTATGCAATCGTAATCTTTACGAAAAAAAAACACGCAAACACGCGAATGCCTAGCAATATAGGCTCGTTTTTCGGCTGCTATACGTGATGATGAGATGTGAAAAGCAGAGAGGTGTTCCAGGCTTCTGACGTTTTGCCCATTTTTATTTTTTTGTTTCTTGATAAGCTACCCATAAAAACACGAGGTAGAACGGAAGAGTGTGATAGAACATTAATACTGCCTGCGGGTTGCCGCCGAAGCTGTTGTACAGACGGTGTGTCTGTGTGTCTATTAAAATAGAATGTAATGGCTCTGGTTTTCGGGCGTGCCACAAAAAGGATTGAGATAACAGAAATGTTTGGTATGGAGGTGCAAGCAGAAAACAGATTGGTGTGCTCCTATAGTTTTTTATCCGAATCTCGCCCCAGCGCCGCGCAACGGCTACAGGTGATGATTTATGCCACGTGTTCCTCTGTAACTTTTGTTACACATACTGATTGTTCTCGCATGTTAGTGTACTTGGTTTATTTTGACGATACTTTTGTATTCTCGAGGCCACATATATGTGATTTTTTGCCGTATATTTTTGCCGTAACTTTTTAGAAAGCTGTACATCTGTAGCCCACGATGTTAATTTACTGTGGAGAGAGAGGCATACAATAGAAGTTTGCACTCGACCTCGCAAGACTTGATAACAGAGAAGCTCATCGAACCAGGAGGCTTTATTGGCTAATGCTAGTTCACTTGGCTAAGGCTAGGTTTCAAACTTTGTTTAAGCAAGTCTATTTTTCAGCTTCTCGCTCATTCTCGCATCGAGTTTATTCGAGATTTAGCCTCTTTCTCTTCATGTGGGTCGCTTCTTGTTGAAATAGGCCGAGTAGGATCACCACCACTAATCTCGTTCCCGTTCTGGACCACGTCGAGCCTCGCGATAGGCAGCATTTTCTTGAGGTCTGTGGTTCTTCCTCAAAAGACCCATTTCTATACGAACTACCCCAGCACGACCACGCGCGGCATTTTAAGAATCTCGCGAACATACGCACGTGCAGTGTGGCCTATTCGTGGTGTATTTCTTCAGTAAACGGTTGGTAGGACACTCTTTTATGTAAGCTTGGCGTGCTTATACTTATCCAGTTCAGTAGCTTCGACGCGACTCCTCCGCAGCTGTAGCTGTGGCTCATGCGTGGCTTGACATGACGTCACATCAGCTGTCGCGGTAGTCAGGCTCGGCGGATTCCATTGACGAACACGGCCTGGCAGTGGCGCCTCCGTTGATACTGTTTCGGCACATGAGTGGCTCGCATGACGTAATGAGGTGGCGTTGATGATTTCTAGGCAGTGGCGGGGTGAGGATTCTTGCGACGAACAGCCGTTTTGGCGCCGTGCCTAACTTAGTTGTTGAAAAGTTTGCTAAAGTGCTAGCACGTTCGCACTAAAGGATTAACCGCCGAATCGACGTAATAATGTCTAGCTCCAATGAGCATACGCAATTGTGAGTGTGATTAAGAGGGAATATTATTTGTAATAAGATGACGCAATGGGAGACAAAGAAGGGAACAGTGTGCTCTGACAGGTCTGCTCCTCAATAAGGCTTGCCGATAGGTTTGCACGCATCCACACCTGTCCAATTGTTCAGATTCGATTCGCAGTGTAAGCTTATTGTGCGGACGCCCGCGAAATCGGGACCGTGCACGCAGAGGCCCAGATCTGGACAGATAGATGAACGCTAGTGGTCGCGTGCGGCGTTGTTCATTTTTCAACCACACGCGCACACCTTTTTCCTCGTACGCGCCTGGTGGCGTTCAATTATGTGGCGCCAGATTCCGGCAGTGGACAGACATCCATCAGAGGGGCCTCGGACACAGAACGCCGGCCGCGCGTCACGCCGCTGCATCCGGCGCCGGTGTCGCACGAGAGTCGGCGAAACCATTTGTTACGTGGATCAACGCATCCGCACGGTAATTAAGCCAGACGGCGCAAGCACTTCCGGTCCTCGACAAGAACGCGCTGTCGCCGGATGCAGTCTGCTCCGGCGCTGGGACAACAATCAGCGCTGCCGGGCAGCCAGCTAATGGAGCTGAGTCGGCGGACACGCCTAAATCAATATCCGGCCCATGCTCGGCCAAGGAGCGGGACCGTTCGACACGTCTACTCTGCTCCGGGGGTTCCTTAGAAGTGAGCCACTCTGCTCTGAAGACGTTTGCACTAATTGTAACTACGGGTTGTGCGACGCGTTTACCTGCTTGGCCTTTTTTCGGAAGATTGCGAGCAAACTGGTGTGCTCGGATAGCTAAAAGTAACGTAAGAGGCACGCATTGCCCTTGCGCCAAAGCACTTGCAAGCGAGTAAGCGCGAGCCAGTTGGTACGTATCTATATACTTAAAAACGAAGCAGACACGGGAAATAATACACACAGATCCAGCACTTTTCGTATTTCCGGCTTGCGTAAGTGCACTAAGCACACTTGCGAAGCTGGAAAGACGAACAGGTTACAAGCATGGGCGGGCAGGGGGGGGTGGGGGGTGGAGGAGGTTATGGTGACTGGAGCCGGGAGTTGGGTGTAAAACTTGTAGCATTGTTGTTTAAACACTAAATTAATGGCGGTGATTGTCTACGATATTTGTCACTGAACTAAATTTCACCGACGCCTCTACATAGTGAGGTGTATTTTCAAATCAAAGTTAATTGGGAGCGTTTGGTGATGTCACTTTAATATGTAACTTATTGATAACAAAATATTACGACAGAAGTTAAAGTAAGGCTTGTGCTCTTGAACATGCTAATCACGATTCGCCCGAACCGTATGTCTCGACAGAAGCTTAACGGCAAATTGGTTCGTGGAAGTACACAAACTATATACATAGCAAAAGTTTGGAATAATCACTGCTGCTAACCTCTCTGACAAAATAGTGATGTACATATTCAAAATATTAAAGGCAATGAGTGTATTTGACCAGCAGTTACAGTTATATTTCGCACCATTGTATTTACAATAGAGAGAGACAAAATTATTTTTCTTCTTGCTGCAGTCATGGTATAGGTTTTCAAACGAAACAAACTTAAAAAGTCGAACATTTAGCTTTCCACAAGAGAAAAGTTTGTGACGGAGAAGAAACCACGAAAAAATACACATGAAAAAATACACAGAAACTTTCGCTAAATTAAACAGATGCTCGTTTAGTTTAGGTTACAGCAATAATGGCTTTGGCTCCTTTTTTATAGATTGCCTCACTCACATATTGCAGCGTAGACACTCAATACGAGTAGAATAAAAGTTACGAAAAAGCATGCGCTCAGACAATATTTTTCATCTTTATATTGCACCGTGATCAAAAGAAGTACCAACAAAGTAGAAAGACAAAACTTTTATCTAGAATAACAATCTATCCGAGCCTGGACTATTTTCAAAAGGTATGTGTGAGAGAGCTAATGCATCAGAATCCATAGGCGTCCACGTTTGCCTTGGTGACGTTTTCAGCTGAAGTGTGCCTTGGAGCGCAGGCCAAGAGACAGTCCAGTCAAATTTCGGGCTCATTTTAGGAGGAACTCACCGTTCTAACGATACCATCAGAGCCTCATATTATGGTGAATGTTTTGACTTCACTCGGCGGCTAGCGAGCCACTCCCCAAGGTCAATGAAAAGATGCTGTAAAGTCACGCAGTTTTTTTTTTCGGAACATACAAAGGGGAGACTGCGTTGTTGTTAGTGCGCACACGCCTCTGAAGTCTCTCGGGGTGCCCTGCATACTGTCAGGCGGTCGAACGCGGTGCATGCCGTGACGTGCAGAGGTCTCGTCCACGCATTCGGCGGCCACCCCTCGAACGCCCACCTCTCGTCACGCTGTTTGCGCATCCCTTCCCGGCGCGCGAAACCACCAGGCCGGTCGCTGACGGTGCCGCGGCGGCAGCCTGCTCAAATATTGGGCCTGCCGGCGGGGCCACTTATCGCGTGCCGGACCCCCCGCGCGCAGCCCTTGGGACATGACACGAGCTCCGCAGCCTTCCCACCGAGTCTCTCGCGGGGAGGTCTCTTCCGCAGACGGGCTACCCTGACAGGTTGGCGGAAGATGCGCGGCAGCGACACGACGTTGAGGATGAGAAGAGGTGCTCCCTAACTCGGCACTGGCGAGCCCGCCTGCATTCGTTGACGAAAACCAGGGGCTTGCCACTTATTTCGATCGTTTACCTACTTAGTTCACACTGCGGCGTCATATTTTTCCTTGTACCGTTTCATCGTGGCACTAGAATGAATATAATATAATATATATATATATATATATATATATATATATATATATATATATATATATATATATATATATATATATATATATATATATATATATATATATATATATAGTATACTGTTTTACTCACCGTTATCAACCATCAATTGACACTTCACTTCATGGCCAGATTATTAGATCGCTCCACAGTAATTCCCAGTGGCCACTTTTCCAAAATTTCAAAGTGGCTATGGACTATTCTTAAGAAGGGCTTGAATTCGCCTATTTGACTCGACCGGCTATTACCACTGGTTAAATAGTGAATTGTGTCAATTTCTACATTTACTGCCGTAATTGTTGTTTGAACCCATCTGAATATGCCTCCTGCCACAGGAAGGCTATATATATATATATATATATATATATATATATATATATATATATATATATGTGTGTGTGTGTGTGTGTGTGTGTGTGTGTGTACCTTGTCACGTGCATTTCGGGGAATACTACTTTAGGTGAATTACCTGAAGAGATAGTCACCACTTGCCCACCATGTCGTGATGTCTAGAGGCAACCGAGTAAAAGAAGAACTACCTTTTGTAGTAATTAACTTTAATATACAGGTTAGCACTTGTGCCCGCTCAGCAGGCATCATGAGATAAACACTTCGGCATATGCGTCAAAAATAAGAAGACGGAAAGGGACAGGCAGCTACAAAAAACAGGATAGAAATAGTGCACATCTAACTAGTGTAAAATAGCTTTAATCAAGGCCGTAGTTTTCGAGTGAATAGGGACAGACTTCCGGCAAGTTTGTTTTAATTTGCCAGCTCTTTCCGCCGCTGCCACCACACCACGCATGGGTAGGTGAAAATCTGCTACCGTGGTCGATACATTCTCGTCTTTTCAAGTAGGAGGCCTCTGTTTTCCTGTTTTTTCTTTTCCTGTTTTTTTCTTTCTCTCTTCTCCCTATTCCATTTTCCTTTCTACTAACGAAGGGTTGCTAAGTTGACGCTTCTCTTGTCAACACCTCTGCCTTTGGCTTTTGCATATTACAACCACTGTCAGCGCTTGTGCTGAAAATTTTCTCCTCTCTTTCCCTTCTCTGTCCTCTCTCTCTCATCTTTATACTCCCATTTCCCATTCCCCTAGCGCAGGCTAGCAAACCGAGCATGTGCCTTGTTAACTTCCTTGCCTTCTCTCTTGTTGTTCTTCCTTCCTTTCTTCTCCTCTTTCACTTGTCAGCGGTGACGCATGAAAGCCTTTCGGCGCACCGAAGCCTCTCTTCGAGCAAATGCAGATACTTGAGCACAATTCCGAAAACAAAGATCGGTATTTATTATCACTGCTGATGCGTCTCGGTTAAAATAGCGTTAGTACAAAGTTGAATACATGTATTGTCTCGCTGTCGCGTGTGAAATGTTAGCAAAGCACCAGAAGAGGGCTTCTCCACATGAACAGCCTTATTGAGGCGAAGCTGGCTTTGCTGGCTTTGCTGACTAGCCACCACTGATCGCTTTAGCTAGGCCAGTGCAGGCACTACGAACTGGAACTGTTATGTACGGGCTGTCTCTCAGTAAACAGTGATACGGAAATTCAAAGCCTCTGTCTTGAAAAAAAAAGGTCGTGAATTACGAAGCTTTCTCTCATGCAAATTAAGCCCTAAATCCAAAACAAACAACCACGCAACGAACCCAAGAAAGGCTGAGGCACTTGATGCTAGGTATTTGTAATATAATTGCTTTTTTTGTTGCGATAGCAATTATATGAACACTCTCGGCTTGATTTTGCTGCCAGCGTCGGCGTCATTCACCGTATGTGAATGAAAACGCAAGAAAGAAAAATAGTCCAGAAAAAGACTCCAGCACGCGAAATTGAACGTGGGACCTCTGCACTGCGAGTGCGAGGCGTTAGCCACTCAGCTACGAAGAAGCACCTCCTTCAAAGTTCAAACGGCAAGCTGATTATATCTACCACTTAACACTGGTGACGGGCATCTCAGGGGAACTATCGTGTTTTAAGCATTACCAGCAAGATGGCGCAATGAGCGCTCGTCGCCAACTCGTCACGACGCGGCGGCGCGCGCTCCTCTCCCACGTGTACTTTTTCCGCGGAGAGGGGGCAGGCTCGACCTCACGCCTGCGCTTATCTCGCGGTGTGGACAATTGTACGTCTAGACCGGCGTTGGGCTTTCACCGAAACGATTCTGTGGTAGTTACCAGGCGCACATAGGTCACTGCAATCGTTGCAGGGTGTCCGTTTGCGGAAAGGGCGCGCTCTTCAGGCGCAGCAAAGTCACAACTGAGACGCTTATTCGCGTTCGTCTGTACTTCTGAGTACGTTTCGTGCGTCATTTGTGCGTGAGGAACGCGGGGCACGTTTCTATTTGCTTGCCATTCTGCGTGTAACCTTCCAAGTTGTTGCTATCGCAGTCATTCCTTCGTATTCGCGGCAAAGCTGTGACATTTTTGAGGTTGTAATTTTTTGAACGCTGAATTGTAGGAAGACATTTTTTCATTGATTTGCATAGTCTTTATTTTAGATAATGTAGCCATTATTACACGCGTACACTCACACTTTCACTGACGACTCTACACTTGCACAGTATTGCCTTGTAATCGCCGTGCTGCGCACATGGTTTCATTTCGTACGCTTGTTAAGGCCACGTGTGTTGAGGCCTGGTCGTCATCCCCCAAATTTTTTTCGAACAGTTCTTTGTTCCACTCAGTGAATGTAAGTGATCTATCGACTTAATTTCCCTCGTTTTTTTTTCTGCCTTCGCTTTTTGTGCGCTCAATTTTCTTCGCAGGAAGACACGTAAATTTTCTTAATGATAAACGATACAGCTCGATTATCAGAATTAATAGTAATATATCACTAAATTTAGTGCAGTGGTCACCGACTGAACGAAGTCTATGGAAATAAAGACTAGTAATAGCACTCTGAAATTACTTTCTCTCTACCTGCCATGCAAGTCATGCTAAGCGTGTTCAGGTCGTGTAAAATTTTAAAAAGTCGTGAGTGCATAACCTTATTTCGCTAAACATAATCACCACTTATCATTCACGACGCACACAGCTGAGAGGACTGCCAAGCAGTTTCCGATGTTTAAAGACAACCAATAAGCACCACAACAAACAAAACCGTGTTTGAGACAAAGAAATGTCTCGTGTGCTTAAGGGATACCCATTGTCTGTGACAAAGCCTAACAACAAAATATACTGCTGTAGGCGGTTCGGTTAGCTTCTTTGAAGAGCGGGAGCGCTGCCGCAATCTTAGGTAGGAGGGTAAGTGACAGAAAATTGAAAAAAAAGCAATATTCACTAAAAATATTAGTCTGCAATATAAAGCACATCTTTTTAGGCACATGCGGCTGTTATGAAGCAAGTCATATTGTTTGTTCATTCTTCACAATTAAAAAGTTCATAAAATTGTGTTTTAGCATGAAAACTCTAAACTCAAATTCCACTTGTTAAAAATCTTCATTTTTAGACACATATAAAAAGCTTTGGCTTGTGCAATGAACCAAAATAACTTAGATCTCATGAATAGTAAAAACATTGTAATTAAATAACCAAAAAGTATTCACTAGCACTATGCGCACCTTTGTATAACAGGCTGCCATATCAAGTCTTGTGGCACTATTTTGCTAATAGAGGTTCATTGCATACCTATTAATGTGATAAGGAAGTGTGCAAAATTTTAATGAAAAATGGTAATTAGCAAAGGAGCTAGGACTGCACAGAAAAATATCAGAAATATAGGTTTCGAGCAAATAAACAAAAATAACTGAAACAGATGCAGTGCTTTCACAAAATAATCAGGAAGTATAAATTCTCAATATTTGTCTCCAGTTCCATTGTTGTCTTTATTACTGTGTGCCTTATCTTTACTGGCCATTTAATTTTTTTTAAACTTGTTTTGCAGACTCAGTGACATGACGGGGCGCTTTCATACTGTGGTGCTGATCGTTTCTGGGGTACGCTGGCGCTGCTCGGCCCACTCTCGATTCGCTTATAAATGTCAAATGTACGTCTGTTGTCATTACTGAAATGACACACATCGTCAAACAAAGCAAATTCGATGGTTTACAGGTTTCCCGTACATATCCTTTAGCATGACCAACGTACATAGCGCTTTACGCATTCATCTAGCGCGAAGTTTACGACTTTTATGATTAAAAATGATGCGTTGACAATACTTTCAGAGAATTATAACAGGCTCGTACTTGATACGATTGCCTTATAGCCAACTAAATATTACACATCAAGCTAATCTTATGATGCACACAGAACTAACACATTTAGTTTTGGTTTCGTTGGTGATAAGTAGTCAAATTTTTTTGTGCTCGTATCTTTTGAAAAAAAAACTGCGCCGACGGAAGATTTATGCAGCAAAGTGACGGGCAGTAAATTTCACATTTAACCTAATAAAAAACCAAAAAAACTACATTTTCAGAAAAGAATAGAGAAAAACATCGAGGAGGGTCCGTAATGATTTGTAACACAGCCAGTTAGCACCACAAATGACAAGCGCCGATACGCTCAAGAGCGCCTTTGAGATATGACCCTTTTCGGACTTCTTTCGATGCACAAAACCATTCATTGTTGAAACTTAATAAGCGCAAGGCTTCGCTCTTTAGCTCGCGGCTGCTTGAAACAAAGCCATACAAATAAACTTCATTTACCACTGGACGAAGTTCGTGAAAGGTACGTTGTTCTCTCTCCTTTTTTTTTTTCTTTCAGCGAAACTCGAGATTAATGATCATAACGGAACTCGGATAATGTACTCTCTTAGTAACCAAGGTTGTTATGAGCTTTCCTACCAGGCCTTGCGCAACATTTTTCATCTCGTCGATTCGCATCTTGAGAAAAGGGGCCTCAAGAGAGCGCTGCGAATTCCGGATTGATTCAAGAGAGTTCACTTTAACTGTTAAAAAAAGGGAAAACAGACTGAGTTGGCTGACAGGTTTGACAAAAAAGCATTAGTTTTGATCAATGGTGATCGCACTTAGCTCTTTCATCGAGCGCCGGCCAGGCTCGAAGGGACTAAAATCAGGTCAATTGGACGTAGAGGCGAACGACAGACGTAGTGCTTAATCGGCAAGGTGTAGCTTTTTTGTACTTTAATGAAAGTTTTGTAACAACTAGAAAACTTTCAGCCATATATTGCTTGAGCAAATAGAAGCTCGCCTATTTCCAATGAACAGTCGACGCTTGGGTTGTCAGTATTTTCACGTTCCGCTAATGCCTTCTTTGCGTGCCACTTAGTGTAATTTAGGAGAAAATAGCAAAAGGAAATGAAAAGAGTAGAAAGGACATTTCATCTGTTTTAAAAAGGAAGTGTAATCATCAACTGCTTTTTAAGTTACATATGCAGCGCGACACACAACTAGTGCGGCTTAAAGTGCGACCATCACCCAACGTTTTATGGTACGAAGCCATGATGAAAGCATGCCGCCCCATACACGACAAAATGCGCGTTTCAGATTAAAGGCAGGCTGCACTTGCGAATACATAAGCTTATTCAGTGGTTCTTATACTATTGTAGCCCTGCCGCTCTACCTGCCCCACGGATGTAGTTGTGTGATCCGTAATAGAGAGACAGCCACCGCCGTTCCGCTCCTATGCGTATGAGCGTTATTTCCTTGTTTTCACGTGTTAAACCGGATCTAAGGTTACAAGACCCATGCTCCTCTCATGATCACTAGCTTTCTTATCAAACTCTGTTGAAATGTCTGATAAATTATCTGTGGCCTCATGTATCAGACATACTCATTATCAGGATTAACTAAATGCATGTTTATAATCGCGTCTACTCACAAGTATTTCAAAGCAGTGTCGTTCATACACCATTTAAATATTTATTTATCAGAGGCGTGAATTACGTAAGAGGGTACCTTCACCTTTTCCCCCGATTATTCTTGGGGAGCTTTGATAATTATATGTTATTGTGATCTTTTTCAGGAAAAACGTCCTCACTTGTTTGCAATCACTAATCACTCGATTTTAAGGTACCAAATCAAAAAAGTCACCAAGAAGAGCACTGATTACGTGAGTTATTGGTTTTACAAAGCATTGGAACAATGGTAGAACAAGTTAATTCTAGGTTAACGGCCTCAAGAGTCCACTCACTCGCCCTCACTGAGACTCGAATGGAGCCACGAGCACGGCCGCTCGATGACTACGCATCGCACGGGGTGCAGCCTGCTACGTCGAACCGGTTTGTACGGGCACCGCTGTGAAAAGAAAGTTGACAGTTCCTGCCGCTTTTTTTGGTGGGGGCGCTGATAGTACGGGACAGCTATTTTGAGAAGCGATTGAGAGAAATGGGGGAGAGGGGGGACGTTGGGCTAGGAAAGTTTTCAGCTACTTTTACATGAGAAATGTCGATTCAAAATGGAGGAAGTGACCCAGAATATTGACGGGTAAATACTTAGAAAACAGCAGAGGGCCAAACCAAAAAGAACTATTAGTTAAGAAGAAGGTGAAGGAAAAGGTGACTGACATTTGGAGAATTGACATGATGAAGAAGTCCGCACTAGAGATCTATCGAATTTTTAGGCAGGAAATTGCCAAGGAAAGGATCTATTATAATATTCGGGGTTGTTCTCTACCGTTCGAAGCCAGGACGGGAGTATTGCGAACCAAGACATATCGGGCCACATACGAAGGGGTAGACACGGTATGCAGTGCGCGTGGAGAGAAGGAGGAAACTGCCGAACACTTGATAATGTTCTGTAAAGGGCTTCACCCTATAGTTCAGGATGATAGCGCAGAGTTTTTCAAAGCACTGGGGCTTAGAGACAGGGAGGGCAAAATAAACTTTAAGCGGGTAGAAATAACTAGAAGGAGGTTATCTGATTGGTGGCTAAGATCAAGGCGACAGTGAAAATGAAATCTTTCACTGCAAAGTATCAGTCCTAACTTCACTATTTAAAAAGAAAAAAAAAGATAAATTGAGTTTGTGGTTCATGGCTAGGTGGCGTTAGCCGCCGCCATTTTTAAAGGGTACAGCCATATCAATCCATCCATTTATCCAGCTCTCTCCCCGGGAAGCCGGAACGAATCAGTATAGAGGACTTCTTTGTACGGGTTGGAGCACCGTGGGTTGGAGAGATCTCACCTGCACGCCATTTGTGCACACACGTGGGTGTGCAGAAAAGTCAAGATGGTTGTTGTGTTACACGTGGCGCTATGCCGCGCAACTGTTGCGTGCCGCTGTGTGATACGAATGCAAGAAAAGACCCATGAATACGATACCACGAGTTTCCGTAAAGCATGGCTGAAAGACAATTCTCGCCAGGGAGCAAAAGGAAAAGGAAGCCCTTAGGAGCCAAGTGACAGGTCTTTGGTGTTTGCACTACACTTTACCGACGGTGATTATAAGAAGTCAATGAAGCTTAAGATATTGCTTCCAATGGCAGTACCCAGTGTCTTCCCGAACTACCCAGAGTGTATGAGAAACGAAAATGTACAAACGCAGGGTCGGAAGCGACGTCGAAACATTTGTGACCATGTTTTGGTGGCAGAGGAAGGAGGAATGGCTGACCGTGAGGCATTGGAGCATACAAAAGCAAGTGCACTTGCCTCATTTTCTTCCTGGAGATGGCGATAAGAACTCGTTATCGAGGGGACGTCAGAAATGCGTCCCGAAAATGTTTTGCTTCTCGACAAAGCGTGTGAAACAACGCTGAACGTTGTGAACGTGTTGGGCGATGTGAAAAAGACCGAGCACCGTCTCAAAATGAAAATTAAGCGTAAACATGAAGCGCTTCGGAACCTGCAGGAGGAGCATGACATAATGAGGCAGAGACTTCAAGACTACGATGAGAGCAAAGAAATCAAGGACTCTGTGGAGTTGCTAAATTCAGCCGACGAAGGTAACAAAAAAAGCTTTTTTTATCATGAACCAAGTTTGCAATTTCGGCAGCAAGAAGCCTAAATACGACGAAATAATATTACGAGAGTGTGTGCTTCGGAAGGCATGTTCAAGTAAAGGCTACGAGCACGTGAGGACGAGAAACCTCGTTGTGTAGCCATGCCGGGCCACACTGCGAAACGATGTTGGTCAATCAACGGGTGAAATTGGTTGAGTACGAAACGTGTTGAGTATGAAGCTCTGAGTACAGAACAAGAAGCTTTCTGTTTTATGATAATAGATGAAATGACCATAGATAAGAAAGCAGGCCTGACGCTAGCCATCGAGACTGACGAAACTGCCACTCTTCCCGATGCCATCACGTTTGCCCCCCACAGAACTTGCGAGTGAGCTCAATTTCGTAAAATTCTGCACTGAAGGAGAAGCTGACCTGGAGATTGCCCCACTTTTTTACTTAGCTGGTTATCTTGTACGTGTATGCGAGCAGAAAGTAAGAATTTATTTCTTTCTATGTAGTGCGTAAGAAATTTCTAGCAAGCTTTTAAATTTATAAAGTTCAGTGACTGCTTTTTTGTCATTTGATTACGGTTCTGTGGCAAAAATATTCAATTCTTCTTTAATGTAAGTTTGCTATTTACGCTTGTTTTTTTTTTTTTGCTTGCAGGTACCATGCGCCTCTTGCAAAACCTTACTGCAGGTAACAACACCAAGTGAAACTGTCTACGGATTTGTAAAAAACCTTATTTGCGGAGCGCTGAAATATCCAACAATCAAAGCAGTTAGTTTATGCAAGCTGACCTGCAATTTTGTTAGAAATGTGTTGAAGTGTCCAGACGCCAGGCGAAGTAGCAAGCTTTGCAGACTCTTGGTTTCCGTACTCGTGCCACATTTTGTAAAGTGCCAGGCACTGACGTGTGACAGGGGTGACCAAGACCACACCGAGGAACTGCGCAAAGGGTTCGTGAGCAAACTGTTACGGCCGCTACTGGCAAACTGGGCCGGATACCTAAATGCCACTGTTGAGCGTATGAAGCTCATCCACAAGCATCTGTCAAGGAAGGTGGTACGATTTTAAAGCCAATGAACAAGGCGCTTTTCCGTGGCGTAACATTGTGTGAACAAAGAGAACATACCACTTTACAGAGCTTTCCACGTCCCTTCCTCCCCCCCCCCCCCCACGAAGTTGGCAGTGCAGCTGAATGACAGTTAAAAACAGCTATCTCATTTTTCTACAATCAGAAATTTTTTATCCAAAGATATCATTCTGCAAGCACTCGTAAGAATTTTAATTTTACAGGTTTTCCATTCCTCGGCAAATAAGCACACTGAATAAGGCGGCGGCTCGATAAGTAACTCGCTAACTCTTTAGAACGGTGGTCCTGTGGCTCAACATACGCTCGCTTGCATACGCCATTCGGCTTTATGTGAGCCAATTCGTGGCGTTGCAGGAATCTATGAGATATTACTCCGTAGTTTGGAAACAGATTGCAGAAATCTCGCGACTATGAAATCTAAACGTGTTGCGCGAAGCATGCGGAAACAACCAAATGAACGCTCTCATCCACGTGCGCTTGTCCCGCAGCAGTAGCGCCGGACAAGCGCCGGTTTCGAGCGACGTAGCAGACCGCACTCCGTAGCGTGCGTAGTCATCCAGCGGCCGTGCCACGAGTCTGTCTGAGTGAGTCCGACTCAGAAAATGTTTGTTGAGTCTGAGTTTGAGTGGGTCCAAAGCACAAGAGAGTGAGTTTAAGTGAGCTCCAAAATTTTCGCCTACCTATGAACATAATAGAACTGGCACACAAACACTCACATGCGCGCTCATACACGTGTGTAAGTGACTTATTCGTTGTATAAATTACCATTAGTCCAATGCAAATTGTCACTTTAACGTGTCAAAACCACGATATGGTTATGGAGCATGGCGCAGTGAGGGGCGCTGAAAATTTTGACCATCTGGTGTTCTTTAACGCATTCTGACATAGCGCAGTTCACGGGCCTCTATCCTTTCACCACCGTCGAAATGTGTTCTCCACGGCCGGAGTCGAACCCGCGACTTTCGGGTCTGCAGTCGAGTGCCGTAACCGCTGCCCCACTGCGGCGGACAAGTTAAATGTGGACTTTCGCCAACTAGCCTCAAACGTGTTTTCTTTTTCTCAGTTTATATTGCCGCTGATGAGTTCGTGTCATAAGTATCATTTTGTTTTGCTTACCAATAGTTGTTTTTCGTTATCCGGTCTACACTACAATAGTAAGTTTTCATAAACGTTCATCGACTGAGGCATGGTACCTGCGCTTGTGCTCATAGCGACTTGGTTGCATACAGTTTTAATTAGAAAAATATCCCAGTTGACCACACGTTGAACCATCAATGCATTTATGCCAACATATACACAGAAAATGATCTCGAATGTACCAATGAGCGGTCAAACTTTTTATTTCTAATCGAGAAATCACTTTTACTCAGTCCCCTGTTGAAGGAAAAAATTACATTAAATTTGGGTTTACATCCTTCTGTTTCTACAGCCATGGCCTCTCTTATGTCTTTCTTTCTTTTTTTTTTACTTTCACAACTTCTTGACGCCATTCTCCTGCACTTGTATAGTAGCGCTGCGCTTATGCTACTCCGGGTTGGCGCACATCTGCTTGCTAAGCATCCTTTCTATCGAATGTTTACGAAAACAAAGTCGCTGTGTGAGTTGTAAACTCAAGTTTGATGCATTGTGGCTTCTATGGCTACTTCGCTATAGAAAGGCACCTTAAAGCTACAACTTCGAATGGAAATGCAGGAAAGCGAGAGGACTCGCTCGCTGTAGCACGACGTGTCGAACGCACGGACAAAAGCGATTTGTTATCATTTTTTTGTTGCTGGACGGACAGCTTCAATTGAGTGTTGTTCGATTTGTTTGCGCATGGTCCCATTCAAACGTCCCCGATTCCGAGGCAAGCACGGAGTTTAGAAACCAGAGCAACAACGACGCAAACAGGACAACGCCTGATGCCTGCAAGCGGCAAGTCTCTTTGTTTTACATTCTTCCGCGCATTGCCGTCACGTTAACGGCTCGCGCTTGTCTCTCGGTTCGCGACACACAGTTTGTTTACGATGTCGTTCCACGATACGGAAGCTTAGAAACAACAGCGCCCAGGCTGCACGCCCGTCGCGGACTGCCATGAACACAGCGGTGCGCATGTTGGAAGAGGGAGAAAAAATAGGAAAGGCGACTTGAATTGGCAGGTCTCAGCCCGGAATCCTGCAGTCACTTACGCCACTTTTGGCGCCCAGGACACGGCGCAGCAGAATCGCACCTGTGCCCGAATGCGGAAAAGAAGGAAAAAAAATCGCCAATAGCAAAGTTCGGGCGCTCAGCCACTGTATATACCTCAGAACGAAACTCTTGAACCCGCCTGATTTTTTTCCACCAGTTCTGGTCCCTGGATTCGCGCACACCCGATCGAGCCACCAGTATTCATTCTGCCAGCAGGATTCGGGGGCTGACGAAAGGCGTCACTTCCTGTTCGGCGACCCCACGTCGCTCGGTACACTTTCTTCGTTTTTTTTTTTCTGCTTTCCACGCTGTATGCCTCCCTAGTCAATGCTGTGTGCTCCCGGGTCGCATGAGCCGTGTACGCTCCAAAGGGCGCCTTCCAAATGGCGGACAAGCAGCTGGCGGGGACGCGACGCGCCCCAACGCTCCACCGTGGGGAACCGAATGCGCTTCCGACTTGACACGAGCTACCAGCACGCTTTTGCCGGTCTCACCTTCCTTTTCCTCTACCCGGAGCACGCGGTGTGAAAACAAGCTCCGAGTCGCGATAAGCGGCCGAACTTGCCAGGAATTGAGGCTCCGGCGCCACGCGCACGCAGAGACACCGAGGGAAAAAGCACGCTGGCGTAACACAAACACCGTGGTCATGGTGTGGAGCGGGCAACCGCTCTCGCTGAAATCAGTAAAGTCAGAACAACTGCTTGACTTTTGCTTGTTGTGCGCCGGCTTGTCAGGTGCTACTCTCGTTCTGCGTTTCGTTGGAAGGGACGCCCGGCATCACCGGTCTTGGCGCTCATTTTGGGAAATGGCTGATGCTGCGACGATTACGCGTCAGTGCAAATATTAGTATGAGAATGCCTTTAGAAGCGCATGAATAGAAAAAAAAGTGCCTCTGTACACGTCCACAGTAACGAAACCTTTTATCCTTGCTGGTTTGGTTCCCCTATAAAGGTGGGAAATGTGGCTCATTCCAGGACAACTCGTCACGCAGCGATGCCGAGACCTAAGGATTGTAATTTGCCTACTGCTCGTTGCTGGGTGCAGCACTTTATGGTTGTCATTTCTTTGCAGAAACCAGTTGTCGAAGCAAATTAGACATTGGCGTAGGCCCACTGAGCCATTAGATAGAAAGGGAATAACAGGAATTGGGCAAAATGCGTCTCGTACACCCGCGAAACGAACACCGCTCGTTTCAGTGACATTGTCTTCGCTTGCTGCCGCGGCGTATAGCAGATGCCCACGCATCGTAAGAAATTGGACGGACGTATGCCAGTCCGTGGGGCATTTTCCGAGTGAAAAGAAATTTCGTGACGGGCCACCCTTCCGAATCTGTGCGGCACGCAAGCAACACGCTGCTCGTCGCTCGTGCGTCGCGTTGCCCCCCTGATCGCTCATATTGCTCGCACGTGGAGGGAGGGTGGTTAGGCACGTCCTCCTTTGTAACGACGCCGATTACAAAGTGCTCAGTGCGTCAAGAATCGGCGGAGCAGCGTCGGCGCATTAGGAGAACACGATTCAAGATGGGGACAGTTTGAGCAGCCCGTTATGGCCTCATGTACGCCTGAGCAACGCCGCATCGTACCGCGGGCCTGACGCGGTGGTCGGTCTCTCTCCTTACTTTCGCTTTCTTATGCTTTCACCCCCCCCCCTTTTTTTTTTGCTTCAACTAGCTTGTCTCACACGTAATACTTCTAAGGGCTAAGAGAAAACGACCGTGTTAAATGACCGTTCTTCGCACTGGCCCCTACCCCCACCATCTCGTTTCGGCTAAACGGGCAACGCTAATTGCCCGTCACGGTTGAAGAATTTGGCACAGTCATTTCAACGTGATAGAATTTTTCTTTACTGACGGAACACTCTGAACTTCGTTTAGCGTTACACATGTTCGCTCCGACAGCATATTTAAATTTGCAAAACTCGAGGCAAATGGATGCTGCTGCGCAACAGAAACAGAGCCCTGGTAGTTGCGTACGTCTTTTTACAGCGCTAGCGTGATAAGTGTACCACCACTAACGGAGTCGCTGGCGGAAATGAAACCAACCAAAAGTGTTTTTTTTTTCTGGCCTAGTGAAATTTATTAGATAACGCAAGCCTCGCGTTCTACCGGGCGCTCCATACAGACCGATTTTTGCACAGGCTAGTGTGCGCACAACGTTCGCGTCAGGAGAAAAATGCAGGCAGAAAGCTGTGCTCACTTCGCTGCAGAGCATGACTTAGCGAGCCGTGCTAGTTTGTTCGCTTGGCTTAGACATTTTCGCTTGGTTTTGCACACATACGTTCTGCACGTTTCAAGGTCTCTGAACCTTCTAACAAACTTATCAAACGTGGCTTCACAAGGCATCTCACCTCAGCTTCTCTACATCGCAAAAATCCCGCTCTGGTCTGACGCTCCTCCTCCTCCTCGCAGCAATTAACGGTGGGCACGAGGGCTGCAAATGTGCGCTCATTGCTGGAATGTATCATATGGTAGTGGTGACAATGGCGTGAATATGCGCCTTGATTCTGCTGATGATCGATGTCATAAAAAACGGTATTTGAAGATACAGACGTTAGTGGAAAGGGCTAACTCCTTCCGTTTCAAACAGCTGACTCTTGCTTCATACACCAAAAAGTTTATATATGCAACACTACCGCATGTATGTGCACGAATTCGGGCTTACTACATATTATATAAAGGAGGGTATAGTCCGCATTGGTGGAACAGTAGGTACCGCGCTCGGCTGCTGACCCAAAGGCTGCGAGTCGGATCCGGGCCACGGCGGTCGCATTCGATGGAGTCCCCATGCAGTGTGTGATGCCAGTGCACTTTAAAGAACAGCATATGGTCAACTTTTTCGGAGCCCTCCACTACGACGTCCCTCATAATCATACGGTGGTTTTAGGACGTAAAAACAGATATTATCATTATGAAGAACTGCATAGACGGTTTCAAGGTTGCAAGTGTTGTACCCCAAAAAACTTCCGGTCCCCTCATTTACCAGCTCCTAATGTCAAAACTGAAAACGCGTATTCAAGTTCTTTTCAAAGGTAAGAAAAGTCTTCTTTCCGTTTTTCACATAAAAAAGAACGTGCATAGTACTAGGAAATGTTTTAAAATTTTTATGTAGCTCAAAAGAACATTTATTTGAATATATTTGGCCAAATATTAGAAGAAAACTAGAAAATCAGCGGGATTTTTTCTAAAGCTCTTGTTGTCCACCGATGCTATTAGGGCGCATAAGTGGACAAAACCGGATGTCGTCAAGGGTCTGTGTTTGTAAGTATTGAAAGTGTCTATAGGGGACCGGATCATTTCTCAGCATGTACATCTTTCCCCGCACACGTGCGTATGTATACACGGATAATTTCTCGCTTTCTTCGCAGTTGCTTAGCAAAAGCCGACTGGGTATTGTGGCTCACTGGAATTTAATATCTTGTAGGATCGATTCTCAGATTAAGAGCAGCGGTATCACAGCTTGGTTGTCTGTTACCTGTGTAACTGGTTGTACATCTAAATAGCATGATGACACGAATGTTCCCGTCGAGTATGTTCTGATTTATTGGTTTGTAACCTCACGAAGGCTTTCATTTCGGTTATCTTGTTCACTACGACCGATTTACCGGGTACATTAAACAACAACCAGATCACAGATGGCTCCACGTAACAGTGTGTCGGCAATAAAGAGAGGGGGGACGTGTTTGAGATTGCGCGAATCGACTGGCGTGGCAGCTAAACTTCTACGGCTGGTTTCAAGAGGCGGAAGTTGGGTGTCACTGTAGAGGACGCATTGGCACGCGACGCAAGCCCAATCAGAGCTCCAACGCGCATCCGTCCCTGCGGAGTGTCCTGGAAAAATTCATTTCGCCAGGAGCCAGGCCGGCGCGTGCGGCGCTGTAACGAATGGACGCCGCCCTTTTGCTCAACAAGCCGGGACACAAAACGAATGAGCGCCTTTTGAGAACGATCGACCTCGTGCTAGGCGGGAATCGATGCTCAGAATATCCCGGCCGCTTCCTTCGTTCTCCTTCGGGGGACACACGCCGACATCTCGGTAATAAGTCGCGCGTAGAGGAGGTCGCGCACGCGGTTGCGGAGCCGTTAACGGCCTGGCCCATCAGTGCCTTACGGCGCGCCCAGATTCGCCCCTCTCGCGCCCTACTCAGGGGCGACGAGCGGCTGCCGTCCGGGAACGGAATTCGGCCGCAGACACAGCGACAGCTGCGCACTGAGAGGCCGTGGTGGCGCACCGACAGTTGTGAATCTCGCACCCTTTTGCCGAACACTTTTGATTGATGATTGATATGTGGGATTTAACGTCCCAAAACCAAAATATGATTATGAGAGTCGCCGTAGGGAAGGGATCTGGAAATTTCGACCACCTGGGGTTCTTCAGCGTACACCCAAATCTGAACACACGGGCCTACAACATTTTCGCCTCCACCAAAAATGCAGCCGCCGAAGCCGGGATTTGATCCCCCGACCTGCAGGTCAGCAGCCGAGCATCTTAGCCGCTGATATATACCATGGCGGGGCTGCCAAACACTTTTCTTTCACATACATGAAAACACTGGAAATAATGCTCACTTAGGGTCATGTCGGTGAGACGGAGTAAATACCTCACTCGCCTCTTGTAGCAACTTATACGCCCATTGGCATCACTAGAACTTTCGTCCGTTTTCAGGGTTTACGCAGTGAAAATTTGTTGAACGTGCACGGAAGGCGATAGTTGCAAGAGGTCGTTTCCTTCAGAAATTTCCTACAGAAGCCACTATGTAAATTGACCTACAGCAAGTGCCGTAAGTCAGCCGTCATCTTCACTCACATTAATCGGTATTCACTCGCATGCACATGTGCTCGTAGGTGCTTCCCTTTCGTGTTATCAAGGAGAAAAACCGTCTGTGTGTCAAGGGGCGAAAAAAAAACGGTGCCATGGTGCACAGCACGACTGGAGTTAAAATTACGTCGCACCACGTCGTCAATAAAGTTATGTTGGGACGTTATCAATCACATAACGCTTTGTCACAGATCGCCAGAATTCATGACGTCAACGCATGACATTGTCACTTGGCCCAAAGGTGAGCCGTTCCCGGAAGTTCTTCAACTCAACGCGAGGTGTATAATGCTTCAAGGGGGGGGGGGGGGGGGTAGAATTAATGCCATCGATTGAGAATGCTTAAGTCCTTTATTCAGTGTCTAGTGCTAACATAGGCTTTCGCCTGTTCTCTCCTTAGCGTTTTCTAAAAGATTTGTAATATTCGCTTGCCATATCTGCACGCACTCTTCGCCCATTCTTAGAAGGAAGGAGGAAGCAGACAGAAAGAGAGAAGGCAGGGAGGTTAACCAGACAGAATTCCGCTTGGCTACCCTACACTGGGAGATTTGAGAAGGGGAATAGAAAGATGAGAAAGAGGTAAGAGGGAAGAGAAGGAAAAGAAAAAGAGGGAGAGAGAAGTGTTCACATATTCTAACCACGTTGCTCAGTTAAGCTCACGGTATACCGTAAATGCTGGCTCGAATGCATGTTGAGCATTTGGAGGGTACATTGTTGAGGCCATCTCGATGGGGGACGCGGCCCGAGCGCCGCTTCTTGATAGGAAGTTTACGAGATATTCATCATAGCTAATTCCTAAAAACTAAATAGGCCTGGTTGGCACTATTTTTAACGCCTGTTAGAAGAAAACTCTAAATAAGCATGTTCAACTCAGTGTAGTGCAAAACGTTCACTTATTGTAGGTAATATTTAGGATAACATTCCTTAAATATAGAAATGTGTAAATCACCAACAAACTTAAATACATCGAGACTATAATCACACTACCTGACGGTAGTGTGATTAGGCTCTTATTCAACGCTGCCCTGCTCTGCAATGCTACAAAACAAGGCGCGAAAGCACCGCATATGCAGCCCGCACTGCAAGAGCCTTGAAGGAAAATCGTCACAGCATAAATGTTGGGGAAATTTTACTATATGGTAATATTCGTTCGTAACTACATAATTCAGTGATTACTGTAGTGAAGAAAAACTTCGCGTTAATTGTTGATTTCCCCAGCGTGCGGCCAACAGTTAATAAAGGCGAAAGTGGGGGGGGGGGGGCGCTCAGCTTTCCCAACTTTTCTCAGTAGGGAAAGCTCGCGCCCCCCTTGCCCCCCTCCCACCCCCGTCTGTTATGCCTATGTTCTCAGACACTTCGCCACTACCTAGCCTCTTCACCAGGAGACAGACCACGCTCGTCCTTTACCAAACGATGATGACGTATCGCGACTCTTTGCCAACATGCTTCACATCCACCGCGAGGCCTTCGACTCCTCCTTGTAGTCTGACTCAGGCTAACATCAGGCTAACAATACCTGGCATCAAAAAAAAAAACAGACATGCCGTCATTTTCTCTCAAGCAATTTGCTATAATTCTGTTATATGAGACGTACCAAGGCTACAGACCTACAGAACAGTTCAACGGCATCTGTTGTGATCCATAACAATCAAATTCAAGACATCCAACCTTGCCATATCAACGGCAGTGGAGCTCACAGCTCTTCGTGCCGCATTGCCATTCATTACCGAACAACGGACACAAAAATGGACTATTTTCAGAGATTCCAATGCGGCACTGTAACGCCTTTTATCACCTTTACGCCGCGGCCCGCACTAACAACTAGCATTCGAGATTGCAGAATAGACTCACCATTTAACTGAGAAAGGAAACGGCTTCCAAGTCAATGGCTTCCAAGTCATTGTGAAATAATTGGCAATGAACGGGCCGATCGAGCTGCCCGTTTTGCCTATACTGGAAGGAATTCCGCTCTGCAGAACTGCACGCTGCACGGAAGCTCCGCATGCTTGCTCGCGAACGCACCACGTTGCAATGTAACGAGCCGCGTTTCACGCACGCACGATTATATACCCTAGACCCAACTCTCAGTCTTCAAATTCCTCCAGGACTTCGCCCAGGTGACGTTACCGTGCTTTGCAGGTTATGGTTCGGTGTCGCATTTATAAATGCGTACGCGTTTGGCGTACGAATGGCCGCCACTTCAGCTTGTGGCCATTGCGGCTGTCACACCGGTCCCGTTAATTAGGGAGGCAATCGCCGGGCTAATTCCAAGAGCCGAAGTATCGGCCCCCCGAACCGCACCACGAAAGCGTGGACAATTTAGAAGTGGTCCTTTTTGGCGCGCCAGCGGACGCCGGCTGTGGCCCAAAGAACAAGTCAGAGCCGAGAGTTGATAAACAAACAAAATTATATTCTCAACAATGGCAGATCGAAAACCATACACATAAATGCACACTCCACAATAGTTACATACAATACGTCACCAATCAAACAACGTACTACACAGTACAATCAGCCACACACAGAACAACGGACACAGACAACGATACGCACTACAATGCAGTCGCATGCATTGAACAACCAAGACACTTAAAGACTAAAGAGATAGAAAACCTATCCAGTCCAAAGTTCTTGGAACCAAAGTCGAGATGATACTCTTCCGAGAATCACTCACTCAAAGTCCAGCGTTGTTGTCGTTCCGCAGCCCTCGAAGTTTCTCTTCCAGGAAACCTCCCGTCTTCAATTGGCCACTCTTCAAACTTCAATTTCTTCGCCGGAACACGTCGGCTTCACACCCGCAGCTGTTGCCACGGGTCTTCGCTCGAAAGCGGTAAACACACGCTCTTGCCTGTAGTCCGAGCCTTCACCCTTCAGGTGGAAATCCTCTTCATCTCCGGCTTCGTCTCTACGGACCAAAACCTTCGCCGACTACACGGCGGAATCCCTACGCGCTCTGGCGCTCACTTCCGTCTCCTCCTGCTTTCTCGTCTCGGCGGCTCGATTAAATACCTTCCGCGCCTCCTTCCAGAAAGTTCTTCTCATTTCGTCGGCGCGATGCGCAACGAAGGCTGGGGAGAGGCGCGAGACGGTTCGACTGCCCTCCGCGTCGGATGACTCATCTCGGCGCGGCCACGCCTCCTTCGTTCTAGAAAAATCGCGGGCTTGCTCGGCCGCCGTTGTGGGGTGAGGAGGTTCGTCGATGAAGCCACGCTTCTGCGGGGAGAGCGCGCGCCCGGGGAGCCTTGGCCGTTTGTTTTCTTTTTCTTTCCCTTTTTTTTCTTTTGACTTCGCGGCGTTTCTTCCGCGCGTTACCGCAAGAATTTGCGGCGCGCCTATTTTTAGCGCTCGTTCTGCGACAGCGGCAGTGAGGAAAAAACTCGGCATTTTCTGTGCGAATGGCCGTAGTATACTGCTCGCATAAACAGTCGCCTTGCAATGCACTCGATCAAATGGACGACCAGACCCCTTCGAAAAAAAGAGTCCTGCACTACCGACAGGACTGTATATCATAAGAGAAGGCTAGGCGCTTTTGCGCTTTCTGCGTTCTGCCGGTACACATGCACACACATGCCCTGCATGTGTGTGCATGTGTATTCTGTTTTTTCCTTTTTTATTTTATCTCTCTCTCTTCTTTTCGACCCTTATTTCCTCACCTTTGTGCAGGGTAGCAAACCGGTTCCTCCACTAGGTTAACCTCCCTGTCTCTTTCTTCTCTCTCTCTCTCTCTCTCTCTCTCTTTCTCTCTCCTATAACCCGTATGTGCTACTGAAATGGACCTTTCCAGAAGTAGGCACGCGGTACCTACGGCGGCTGCAAAGCATTATGGGTAGCCGGAGCGCCGGCGGAGTGTCATCGGCTCGCGGCAGCGTCGGCTTACCTCGTTTGCTGCAGCGCGCGGCAGTGCGAACGCATCGTTGCGGGAAATATCGGGCGTAATAACCCTGTTTCAATCCGCACTCACAGAAGACGCACACCCTGATCAAAATAGAGCCAGCTAACATCAAGTATCTTTGACTAACACTAAGTATTTTTGACTTATTAATGACCCGGAAAAATGCTCATGTAGCCGCGAAAAGGCCCATTTAATTGGAAACTACTCGGCTTTCTCGGCTTGCCCCCTGCACTTCGTTGGTCGCATTTCCACGTAGGGGAAGCTTTCCTTGTTTGACTAAGCAGCTTCATTATTAGTACTTTGTTGAGCAGTATCACTCGTGATATGCTTCCCCGCGATACGCAGTTGAAGACCATGGCACTTCACGCATAATAATCAATGTCAAAATACCATTTTATTCAAGCCCCACTATGCTGTGTAGATTTGAACGCTAATTGTCTTTTTAAAATGCTGCGTGTGAGAAACATTGCACTTAGAACGCTAAGATCAATGTAAACCAGCTACCAGCGCATCCATTGAGCGGACATCAAGTGAGTTCTGTTGGGTGCGGAGATTTCATAATTACGGCACCGTGTTGCACTGCATAAAGCGAGAATACTCGGCGCATTTCACTTCGCGTGCAGTATTTGTTTTTAAACAGCGTAAAACATGCTATCTCTGTGTATTTCCTGTTTTCACGATCATGAGTTCGAAATTTATCCAAAAATTTTGGACCTGGACTGCACAAAAGATCACGACTAGTTAACAATGGGGAGAAATATATAATGAAATGAGCGTTAGGGGGAATTATTTTCACAATATCCTGTTTTACTGCTAGAGCTCTCGTGACCTCTTGTTTTAATACAGTTTACGATTATGTTAATTTAGTAATTTGTTGTTCATATAGATGCTTCTTCAAGCAGGCCGAAACATACAACTGTTCCTGTCATCTTTTTCAAAACGGCTATGGCCAAACATCTCAAGAAATCGTCACAGGCGTATTTAGAAGGAAAGATTCGGCAGCATGAACATTCTTATGGTGTTAATAAGCACTCAGTATCTGGGCACGGAATGTTTAAGCCATAATACGTTGATAAGTAACGTTGTGCAAGGCTGCTAATTGTGAGATGACTTTAAAAGCAATGGCAAAAGCCTCATTCAGTGTGAGAAAGGTATGGAAGGCCGCAGCAGCGCTTTCATCAGCTGGCAATGTGAAAGAAACTGACGGTGAGTGTCGCTCTTGTATAACTAATAATGAAGCTACCACTAGCGCTCTTTGTCTTGACACAGGGAAACAACAACCAGAGCAACAAAAAAGAGATGACGTAAGAGTGCAATAAGAGACGTAAGAATACCATAAAATCTCTCAGGGTTTCTTATGCATTCACCGAAGACGACTTGAAGGCGAAAGCCGTCTTTTTTATCTTCAGCCGATTTATCGGTCCTTCCCGCTCCCTTTGGAAAGCTTTCTGCAGCAATGGGGTTCTGCACTGGCTGTATGATCGTAGGCATTCCAAACTTTAAGCACTTCGCCTGGTCTTGCTCGGGCTCTGTGCTTAGTGGGCCGATCACAGAGGCAGTGCAAAGCGACGTCGTCATGTGATGACGTGATCATAAGACATTCATGATGACCTTACACATTCTAGTGATCTGTTGTGTCATGATGACGCGATAAGTTTTGCATCACACTTGCTAACGCCGCCGCCACGGAACGCCTAAGCCACCGACGATAAAAGTTTTAGCGGCAAAGCTCCTCTTAGTCTAACGTTGTCCTGCGTGTGGTGTAACCAATAGAAGAAGAGACGAGAAATAAAGGAAGGCAGTATATCTCAAACAGTATAATGGACAGCGCCGCCTCATAGAAGTACATACAAACCACAGTTGAGTGAGGATATTCTAAAGGGCGCTGTACCGCTACTCTCCCATTGGCTGCTGCGCAGGCTCTGCTTGGGTGCGCGAGGAAGGTGTGCCTCCCTCAGTCTCCTGGATAGTCGCCGTACGTGGCGGATCGTTGGTGGAGCATGGACGAAGCAGAGCGGTGGGTGCGTTCAAGACGCTTGCACTCGGCCTCCTTGGCTCGCGTCTCGTCGGTGTTACCCACGTACGTCTGAATTCTCGAACGCGATCAGATGCATGGACGCATGCACGGACGTACAAACACACAGACAGACGCACGGACAGACAGACAGATGAACGGACGGATGGACAGGCAGAAGGACAGAGAGACAGGTGGACGGACGGATGGACGGACAGATGGACGGACAGACATATAGACAGACGGACAGGCACAGACAGATGGATGGATGAAAACACGGACGGACGGATGGACGGGCGCTACGCCCCACTCATCATTATTCACTCCGGGATATGTGGTGAATTTTATTTCTAGGCGAAAACCCTAGATGCCTCATCAAACGTGAAACTTGGCCGTTCGCGTCTCGCGTCGGTGGCGTCGAGTGATCCGGAAAATCATCACGTGATGACGACAATATATATGCTGGTTCAGACATCGCGATAAATTGTGACATCTTTAAAACTTCACGTGACTCCATGTGATCACGTCATCACCTAACGTCGGTCAAAGGTGGTCTTATCATGGAGGCAATGCAAAATCAGTTTTACACTGCCTCCGATTTTGGAGGCAGTGAAAACCTGAATAGGTGCAACAAGTTTGCTACGAGTAGTGTAAATGGTGGCCGGCACGGGGGTGCAAAAGGGGCACTTGTCTACACTCAAGCTACACCAGTGCTCTCCCCCGGTACCAGCCGTGATGCAAGACGGGTTTGCACCCACGGCAAAATCCTGCTGACACTTGTGGCAGGGACGTAGCCAAAAGGTAGCACACCGCCCCTCCCCCCACCGATATTTTTCTCTCCATTGCTTAGAAAGCGAAAAATTATCATTTAAAAGAGGTGCCCTCCCGAAATCAAAGAGGTGCCCCCTCCCCCCGAAAATTTTTTTGGCTACGTGTGCCTCGTGAACTGGCAGAGTATACGATCAGAACCTGAACTGAGATGGAAAAGAAGATGACCTTTACCATCGAATCGTCTTTGGTGGATGGATAGGAGACCCTGTAAGTTCTCAAGTAGGTATTTAAGGCTCTTGCTTTAATAAATTTGCGTAGTTAATTACACAGTACATTTCGGGTGTAAAATTTCAGCCCCATAATCACAGTGAACGAGAACATGAACATCTTAACGAAGGCAAAACTTAGCTGCAGCATCACAAAGAGTCATACTACGGTTTTGGGACGTTAAACCCCACATATCAATCATATCATTCAAACATCACAAACAGCGAAGTCCTGAAGTAGCAATGAATGAAACATCCGGGGACTTTCCCGTATTATCACATCAGCAAGTAAGTGCACCGCTTTCTCTCTTCTTCGGCATGTTTAGTGATGATTACAGTTATTTGGGGCGAACAAGGCAGTCTAGTTTGCATGCACGAAAATGGGAGTGGTCACACGTAGCCCTTTTTCGACAACAGCAGTACCTTACATCAACCAAAACCACTCACGGCACGCGATGAATTGATGATTGATTGATATGTGGGGTTTAACGTTCCAAAACCACCATATGATTATGAGAGACGCCGTAGTGGAGGGCTCTGGAAATTTCGACCACCTGTTGTTCTTTAACGTGCACACAAATCTGAGCACACGGGCCTACCACATTTCCGCCTCCATCGGAAATGCAGCCGCCGCAGCCGGGATTTGAACCCGCGACCTGCGGGTCAGCAGCCGTGTACCTTAGCCACTAGACCACCGCGGCGGGGTGGCGCGTGATGAAAGCAGGCGAAAGCGGGAAAGCGTCATCTGATCCGCCCGCCGACGCTTTGCTCTCCCATAATGCCCCAGCGCCGATCCACCAGGGTAAGGTGCGGCACTGCGATTTATGGAAAGGTTGATTGGGCCAACCCCACTACTCAGCACACTTGCCCACTAAAAATTAACGAAGGAGCAAACGGGCTGCAAGCATGAATGTTGAGCTTCTGTCATTAACCATCTGGTAGTGGGCGGCGATTGAGCGCGTGCCACTTCATGATGGTAATAATTTTCTATCTCCGACACACGGCGACGATAACAGCTCTTCTGTAAAACGGGTTGTGTAATACACGCGCAACAGCCATGCATGCTTTCTTCGACCTTCCTTGTCACACGGATCTTTTCTTTGAGATTGTTTTTTTTCTTCTGTTCTTCTGGACGTGTGCCATGCCGGCGCTAAATCCTGGCCATCGAAACGTGAAGACACGAACACAGTACAGTAAAACAAGTGAAAATAAGGAAATAAACAAATAATTTGTCTAAGTCAGCGAGCCTCGGACAATACATTATTTCCTTCGATAGGCCGAAATGAAACGTGGAGAAGGCTCTTGCCCGGCAGAGATGACAAGGGCTTTTCTGGAAAAGTAAGCGCGGCGTTGCGCACTGATCAGGCGCTCATGTAGACGGAAACGCCGTTGAGCCATAAAGAGAGACAAGAAAGACACCGGATTGGGCCTGCTTCCGCCTGGTCGCGAGGCTCAGAGCTGAAGCCCAGGTGACAAGCGCCTTGCCAGGGAAGCCCACTCGGATGAAGCCGGCGGCGGCGTTGTTAGCGCACGGTGCGTTCCGCGCGTCTTACCCCCCTCTTGGAGCAGGCCGACCCTCCCCCCCCCCCCCCCCGCGCCCTTCTCTTTCCACGCCGAGATCTTGGCGGCAGAAACTTTCCAGTCTTCTTGATCCCGGAGCTTTCACCGTGGCGGAGTCGACGGGTGTAAATAAACAATTCTTCAATGGACGCGCGCTCGCTATAGAGATGAAGTGCATGGTCAATGCTTTGAACCAGAAAAAAAAAAAGGCCGGAATAATTTATTGGCAGAATATCAATAGCTATGTGGGCCCTCGAGCACAGATGAAATAAAACACGAAAAGCACTGAAATTGAGACGACCTTCGCGTGATCTCGACGCTTTGTTCTATGGCGGATCAGACGGTAGTGTTTGCCGCAATTTAGTTGTTAATTTTACCGGAGCCACACGAGACCCTTGCTATGTTCCAGTGGGAATGGTGGAAACGGTTCTGGCAACTATTTTTAGCTTTTAGGAACCTGCATCTTAGTCAGTGGCCCTTCTATTTCATACTGTTTTCCTGGGAAAGGCAATCAGAACTACTGTACAAGAACCTGAAGCATATATATACAGAAGCCTGCATGGCATGCATGAACGCTGACAGCCAACGAAATTTATTTGACGCCGACTGTCAAAGAAACAGTCCAGTTTGCCATGTAGTGCGCTTACCAATGTAAACTGAGGAAAAAGAAAACGAAGCAGCATCAAAATACGTGTGGCACCCTCACCTAATCCATGCCTTAGTCGAGATTTTGCACTCAAGCTATTACTTATTCCACCTAATATGCACCATCTATCTGCAGGGCAGTAAGTTCTAAAAACAGCATTGGAAAAGCATCTTCGCAAAATGTTCGCGTCTCTATAATTGATTGGCAAAAATCACGGCATAGAAGGAAAGAAACAAAGAAAGAAAGAAGAGGAAGAAAAAAAAATGTCCACCACGATCACTTTCCGCGCTGTTTCGGGGTCTTTCTTTCCGGAAGCGATAAGCCTGTCCACACTAAACACAGAGGGGACGGACTGGGTGGCACAAGTGCCAAATAGTTGGCCTGAGCCGAACAGTGGAATTCATGATTAATGAATTCTCCCAGCTGCCTGCTCATTTTTCGTTCCTATTTGGACGCTTGTAGACGGCAATGCCCTTCCGGCCAACCCTCTCCGCATTTGCCCTCGTTAAATCTTCTCCCCTCTATTTTGACACGTTTGTGCTTCACGAAATTTTTTTCTTTTTTTTCTTTTTCGGTGACACTTCAGTTTTGCTTCCCACGCTCCTTTTCGTAGCCCCGCATTCCTTTTGTTTTTTTATTTAATGGTTCTACTCATTTGAAGACGACACAATGAAATCGAGTGGCACAGTTTCTCTTCGACGTTTAACATTAAGAGCCCACGTGATGGAAACCACATGTGATCGAAAGGCAATTTCGAACTGACAGTATTATTTAAAGTGCGTTATCGTAAAATATGGTATCGCATTCATTCAGTTCATTATTTGGTTTTAATTATTTCTCATTTACTTCAGCGTATTCGAATGGAATTTTCGGTTCTGGTTGATTTCTGGAGGTGAAATCGAGGCAGAAAGCCTTGAACAGGGAGAGGAAGTGAAGCGTTTGCGTATATACGCTAATAAATAAAGCAGTCGCTGCCCTGACAGGTGCACTCTTCGAAACATTGACTCCAGCAACCATGATTTTTACAAGAATGTTGTACATGGCTAGGAGGTGAAAGGATGTGGAGATTCGTGAGTGCGCCGGAACTGTATACGGGGCATTCAAGCGACGTCATCGCGTGCCATTTAGTTGTACGATGAGCCCCTTCACTGTTCTGGAGATTAGCAAATCAAGATAATAAATTGCGCATGTAACTGTGCTGGCTGTACAACAAAATGGCGGCTGCAATGACACCAGTGCGTAATCTTCATAATAAGCAGGCAACGCTAGCATACGCTACCTCGAAGGGTCACCGCACTCGCAGAAGTTTCTCGCCAAGTTTTGTCCGCATCAATGTAGCTAGAGATGATACCCGCCGCAGCATGAATCCCCCCCCCCCCCCGTAAATTGCTTCAGATGATTTTAATGTTATTCAAGCTAACATCAGCGAACTGAAACTTTGAAGCAGGCATCTCTTAAGTGTGGTGATGTAGAAACCAAAATCTACAACAGAAGACACTCCGAGAGATCCTGCAGCGCGAGATTAAAAACATCCGGGGCCACACGTTTCAGCTTCGATGATTCATTAACCATCTGTACAGAGTGCCTGGATCATGTTTTTTTAATCATTTTTGAAGGTGATTTACATACATCAATGCATCATGCATTAGGAGTTTTCTTCAACTTAAATGAGCGAAAAAGAAAAGAGAGAGTAATTATTGCCATATTTCGACTATATTCAGTGTTAAGGTTATATTGACATTGAATTGATATTCGCTAGTATTGTTATTCAAGTGTGTAGGGCTTTTGAGCGTAATAAAATTACGTGATCACACATTTCTCGATATTTGTACTTCAGCCGCAGTATTTTCTGAACTCGTTATCGAGTAACAACTCTGCAGTCACTTTTCGTGGCCTTGGGGATGTCAATTTTTATGTTTTCGCTGTGTGTTTTTACAGCATCTATATTCTCAAGCTTACCATAAACGAGAACGCAGAAAAAAATTTGCAGTGGATCAGTTAGCTTCACTAATTAACGCTATTCTAACTGCGTCCAAGTTAAGCCAACTATGTCAAAAGCAATTTCTGAGGTCCTTCTCTAAACGCTAATTGTCAAAAGGTTGAGCCCTTTTCGAAGGAACAGTATAGCGAAGACAACCTTGAAGTAATTTGAAGTTAAACCTCGATTCACTGGTTTCTCTCTCTCTCTCTCTACCCAACCTTCGTGAACCTCCTTCGATGAAGGATATTCTTCATATACCGTATGGTATTTGTTGTTAAAGATGTAGCCATGGTGAATAAAAAAATACAGGAAACGTTCAGCTGGACTGGAATGGGAAATACAGAGAAGCCGAACAAGAATTCTGACCCTTCTTTGCCGACATGTACCACAAACACGTCCCAGATTTACGCGTTGCGTGAAAGCATTTTTTTTTATCTCTCAAAAGTATGTACAAGAAACAAAAAGAAAAAAACCTCTGCATTTGTTCCCGTTTCCACTCTTTCTTTCGCCCGCGCTTCGCTGTCGAAAACGGCGTTCCCGATGGCAAGTTGTAGAAGCGCCTTGCATTAACGGTTCTTCATTACTTCTTCCTCGGACAATGAGAACTTCCAGCTTCGAGATAAGCGCGCGCAGTCGTCCGCCGTAAACAATATAGGTCCCGTGCCTCAATTCAGTTTGCCTGCGCAGGTCCGCCTTATTGCTGCGTGCGCACCAAACAACTACGGGAGCAAACAAGCGAAACAAAGGCCGCGGAAGCGCCACAGAGTGCCTGGAGTGCACGAACAAGAAAGCGGAACGCCACCTCATCAAATTGAAGGCCTTCACTCATGCCCGTAAAGAGAACAGAACAAGGCTTGGACTGACGATATGCGCTCGCTGCACTGGGCCTCTCCTCCGCGCCATTTATGGCACCCTTGTTGGAATCGCTGCAATCCGCGGGGTCCTTCTTTGATAGTCGATGCTCGATGAAGGTTCTCCCAGCAACGCAAGCATGGAGCCGGAATAAAAAAATGATCACTTCGGGAGAGAAAGCGCGCGCAGGAAACAAGAGCACTGCCGGGGTCTTTCTTTGAGCACGTACTAATGGCTCTGCAGGCCATCTCGCATGCGTATACGCACTGAGGCGGGGCTGATAACGAGTTTCTGCAGCGCGGAATGTCAGCCGACGGAAAGAACCGAAATGCAGCCCACGCGCGTTCAGATTAAGAGAACAGCAGATATAAATAATAAAAAAGAACCACACAGACAATAATACAAAAGCTAGAACGCTTGCAAACTATACGCACGAGGGCGTGCATTTAGCTCATTTCTTTCTCTTCTCTCGATTGCCATTGGTCTCTCAACTTTAATTTCTGGACACGTAAAGAGGCTTGCGCATTGCATGCTACAGGTGTCGAAGCCTATCATCATAGTCTGCTCAACGGAACAAGTCAACTAAGACGCGGACAAGAGCACGAGAAAGCCGGCGTATAAGTTTACGGGTGGTTTTTGTTCACTGGTATCCCCTTAACGCTATTGATTAAACTGTTGAACAATCGAGTTTGTGCTTGAGCCACAAACGGCATAGGTTGCAACTACCGGCAAAACAGAGGAAGAAAATTGTTCCGTATTCGAAGGCATCTCTTCACTTCGAGATTCCACCTGCTTTTAAGTTTTCGTCTTTTCAATGTATTATCGTTTATGAACGGCGTATAGGTGCACAACAGACAAACACAGAGAGACATACGGGCACCGTTTTTATTTGTTGTTTATGAGCTGCTTTTTACGACTATCAACCACCCACTAACCCAATTTACCACCCTTGTGGTGTTGTTAAATTATAATGACCTTGTGAGACCAATATTGGAGTACAGAACGAACTCCTACGTCGATAAAGTAAACATTCAGTTTAGAGTATAGAGATGTTCGTGTTTTGTTTCGCCATTACGAGACGTCTCGACTTCTTCGCACCCAGTCCGCTGAAGTGGTGTAGTGGGTGCTTGGCTGCCGACCCGAAGCTCACGGGTTTTATCCTGGCCACGGCGGTCGCATTTTGGTGCAGGCGAAATGCTAGAATCCTGTGTACTGGGCGATGCAAGTGCATGTTAACAAACACCAGATGGTCCAAATTTCCAGAGCGTTCCAATACGGTATCCCTCATAATCTTATTCTGGTTTTGCAGCGTTAAACCCCAGTTATCATTATTATTGATAATATTGTTCGCAACCATAGCTTCATTAGGACTCACCACCCTCTCCAAACCTCGACGAGTATCCTTTAGCGTGCTATGACATCACGTCAAACGCGGCTCTCTAAGACTCTCTCTCCATCGAAATCCGACCGCCCCAACCGGAACGCGTCAGCAGCGAACGTCCATCAATCACGACATTTGATTACATTGACTCTACAAAACGGGCAAAAAAAGGGCATTGTTTTTACTCACCAAGATCGTGTACCCTAATAAAATAAATGTAATAGATTGCGCAGTCCACTGTATTGCCTGACTTCGATTTTTTTAGAACGATTGAGTGACATGCTTTTATCTCGTACCTGCAGATGGCAGCAGTGTTCTCTCATTTCTTACCTGTAGAAGCAGCACTGTTCTTTTGTATATTATCTGTATATGACAGCAATGTTCTCTTATCTTTTACTTGCAGATGCCAGCACGGGATCACGCTTCCGAGAGCGACTGTATATGTTGTAGCATAAACAGTCACTTTAATGCTTCCATACCACGATTTTGTTTTGTAAAGGGCATTGTCTTGAAGGTCTTCAGCAGCGTGCAGACCTGTTGGTCTCGTCTTAAAACTGTCAGAGGCTACATGTGCATGCAAACACTTGCTGCTAACTCGCTGATTGCCAGACCTGGCACGGAGTAAAGCCTGACGCTCTCTTTCAGAAACCCAATGTTCTTTTTACCTCTCAAGAGTAATTTAGCTAATGAGCTAGATAGCAGGCGGTAATTGTAACACTTCCATCAACAAGACGCTGCGAACGCGGCAGTTACCTCTGGGGAAACATGCCAGCCTTACTGTCTTGTACAATTGCTAATTGCAACTTACAACATTATATATTTCTTTCCCTCAGAGCACTCATTAGGGTTGTGACGACGAGGTGCTCTTTTCAGGAGCCCCTTAGATGAGGCAACCATTAACCGGATTGTTCTTATAGCTTGGAAGAATGCTGCGCCTGCATGCCAGCACGTCTTAAGTTTTTTGTAAGAAAGTATATAATATGAAATGAAACTTCAGTGACCGACAGATCTGTTATCTCTGTTGCGGATTTTATATGTGGGGCTCTTTTAGATAATTTTAACAGACACTCTCTTCTTTAAGCTTGCAATACGCATGATTACGTTGGTTATACTTTAGTGAAATATTTACATACACATTATATAGCGATAAAGATGCATGGTAGCGGCGCTGTAAGCTACTCGTGACGCCTTTGTGAGAGATTCTGAATTAAACTTTACCTTGAAGGGTCTAAACTTGAACGGAGGCACAATACAATGCAAAATAGTTTCTGAATTCCACCCTTCTTCAAATTTTTTTGCGACGACTAGGAATCGAACCCGAAACATTCTGACTGTAATACATTGCAGGGGAATGTGTTCGAAGAAGTGATAGCGACGAAATAAAAAAAATACACACAAGTGACGCGACAATTCTTTTTTATAAGTTAAGTTACTAACGAAAGATATGGCGGCAATTTTTATGTCAATAACACTCGAAACGTAAAAGAAGTGGTAATTCTAAATTAGATAGACAGAAACGTCGATTATCCTCTGTTACACTGTGTTTGGCATGCACAACTGCTGTATCAGTGATGAAAGCGACCTAGTGTCTCACCATGCTCTCTGTCTCCGCTCTCTTCATTTCTTACCCGTGACCTTTAAAGGTATAGGTCGACGAAAAAATGGTAGCTCACATATACTCAGTCCAGCATGATATATTGGGGTCAAGGCTCACTCAAACTCTGGATCACCAACATTTTCCTCTACTAGGCTCTATCGTACTCGGGTTCACGAAAATTGTTCTTAGCCGGTCTCGCTCAAACTCACCGAACTATTACACTCAGACTAACTCAGACTCAGACTCGCGGCACCATCTGAGTTTGAGCATAGGTTATGGTCTGAGTTAGTCTCACTGAGTCATCAGCTCGTGAGTGAGTTTGCGAACGTACAGGTATGTCCAAAGGCATCCTATTCTTTTTTTTTGCACTTTCGGACATTGATGTTAGATCTGCCAGCCTGCTCGGCATTCACTTGGTGAAATTATTGCCGAGATTCCTTTGAGCTATCAAAATTATATGCGACCGGTGGGTGCGTTGGTTAAATGAAGAGAATGCACTGTTTGCCGCGCTTCGTGCCTCACTGGGCGTATCGGCCTCCGCCTGCGACGACATCCTGTATCAAGACTGATTGTTAACCTAGTTGGTACTTGCTTAATGACATACTTTAGCCGCGAAATATCACACAGAGTAAACAAACACACAACGACAAGGACAGGCGGCCTTGTCGCTTGTCCTTGTCGTTGTGTGTTTTTTTACTTTGTGTTTATGATATTTCGCGGCGAAAGTATGTCATTGAAGGACACCCTGGCTGTTAGTAACAAAGTATGGTTTTAGATTGGCCGAGTTTGGTAGCATTGCATAACTGCATATACGTACTGCGCACGAAGCATAAGCCTATACAACGAGAACCACAGGGTATAAATATAATAGCTGCGCAATGCTGTAACCGGTCTACACCAAGTCATAAAGCTCCTGAGCCAGGGGCGTAGTCAAATTTTTTACTATGGGGTGGAGGAAAGAGGAAGGGTGGAAATGTTTCAACTACCCTAGTTTGCATGCGTGCGTGCGTGCCAATATACTTATTGACACGTCTATATACGCAAATAAAATGACGATGGCGATGTATTGCAGACTCCGGATAGCGGGACTGCAGGTTTTTAAAGAGAAAGACGAAGAAGGCGTTCTCTGTACGGCTGATTTTGGAACACGCTGTTTCGCTGTCGCAAGTTGCTTGAGTACTATCTTAGAGTACCTCTTAGAGTACCTTAGAGTATCTTAAGAGTACTATCTTAGAGTACCTATTGTGGGTTGGAGTTGGTCATTGGTAGAGGTGAGCGGTGTCTTGGAGCGGGCTCCTGCGAAGGGGTCAGCTCTGGAGGGACGCCTTTCAAGCGACGACTCAAGCTATAGACGGGAGTTGGTATTAGTGAGTCGTCCGGGCTGCATGAACAGTTCCCAGTGGGAGTGTGGAGCATCATATTAGTGTCTGGGTCCAGCACCTCCACCAGTGTCGCGGTGCAGTGCGAACAATAGATACAAGCAAATAGCGACCGCGAAACAGCACGTTTTAAGTCAGATGTACAGATGATAATGAATATAATGATGATGACAGCTTATATGCATGGCTCACACCCACTTTGGGCGACTGGCCAATAAATGAATAATTTTATAGAAGGGATCATATATTATTTTATGGCTAATGCATCATAATATGGTTAGCAGAAATTAATTTTAATAACTTGGAGATTTGCGATAAAAACTGTCCTGGTTATATTAAAAATCTTTGCGCAGCGGAACTGATGTTCTGGTGACAATGACCTAATGAGGAGGCTCCTAAGGAGCGAATATTAGAAATAATAAAGTCCAATGTAATTTTATTGAAACCCGCTTCAATAATGTTCTTCCTCGATAAATTGAACCGGCCACACGATAAAAAGTTATGCTCGAATGTTTCATCCTTGTTACAAAATGAGAAAAAAGGGGAAGAAACCAGACCAGCTCTATGCATATAATAATTTAATTTTGGAACTCGACAGCGTAACTTGAGAACGCCTCCTTCGTCTTTCTCTCGAAAAACCTACAGTTACACTACCCGGAGTCTGCAAAACATCTCCATCGTCATTCTCCTTTAAGCGTATACGCGTGTGAATATGTGAAATTGAAAATCATCGCACGGTAGGAGGGTATGTGTGTGAACCCTTTGGCTACACCAATGTCCAGAGTCCACGAAGCGCAAGTTGAGCGCCTTATCAGGTGAGTGGCACTCTTGTTATCTTGCTCGGTGTTCTACGAATAAATAAAGAAGACAACAACGGAAGCGATTAGCCACTCAGTCAAAGGGAAAAAGTATAACGCTTGATGATTATGAGTGCTGTAATCGAACTGACGATGCTACTATATAATTTCATCTATTTCACTCGAGAGGAACGCTTACTTGAGATATTTCCCAATCCAAGGAACCGAATACAGTCAAGTGTGATTTGTAGGTTATCCCGCGAGCATAGACCAAGAACTACAACGGTGCCACGTCCCAGAATACTCTTTCGGGGAGATGATTGTATTACGCAGTTATCACTCACTCTTTTAGGAGCTCGCCCGGCAAGCTTCTTAGGGTCGCGCCCTGTCCGGTGGCTCCGGCGTGTACACCAGTGTTGCCAGTGTACACTTCTCCGGTCGCCGCTCTACGTCGCCGCTCTAGTCGCCTCTCTCTCCGATGATTTCAACAACGCTCACTAGATGTCACGTCACCACGCAAGGCATCGGTTTTCGATGGCCCGCGCGCTTGCCTCCTGGCAACTACGTCACTTCGTTCTCGTCGCTTCGTAGGCAGCACAGTACCTGACAAGTTCTTACGATGAGTGTTACGCACGGGTACCGATATCCTCCTAAACCGCGGCACCTGTGTGCTCTCAACCCCGTTAAAAAAAGCCTGATAGCTTACGTCTGCCATTTATGAGCATTAGGGGTTTCAATCAAGTCGGCGGTCAGTTTGACGTAAAGTGAAGGTGGTTAGCCTGCCGATCGGCGTAGCCAACACAGTGCTGCGCCGGCCGCGGAACATGTCCGACAATGTTGCCTTCGACGTACACATCATGCGCCGGCTCGTTGACAAGCCTCCCTACAGAGATGGTCTCGCCAAGAAACGCCCCGTGCACCTCTGAGCAAGCACCGCTGACATCTTTCACTTTGTGGATATATGGCGGTGATGTTTTGCTGTTCCTTAATTTAAGCTGCAACCACTCCCATCTAAGGAAGCTGTTAAAAAAGAGCAGTGCCAAGCACCAGGTTAATTTACCACATGTTTCTCAGCAATTTTCTTATCGTCCACGGAGACAAAGGTTCACAAAGAATGCACAAGATCGCGAACAAATGAACGGCTCAAAACAGAGATAAAAGGTGTGGAGTTCGTCGTAGGTCATTGTTTAAGCATGTAACAGCCAATGAGACAGAGAATAATGCGCAATCTTTATTTTGACTGTAGTCAAACGTGACGCTAGGCTCCTGGTACGTTAAACAGGCCGACGCTCGCACGAAGATCTTCATATCACGCAGGACTGTGCGATTACTAGTGCGGTGTGCTGCGCGTGTAATGCATATAGGTTGATTCGATCCGCACGTGCGATAAGTTATATTTTCGAGAACATTCCTTTCGTTTTATGTTGCAGTAAAACGAAACTCGTTACTGCCCCGCCGCGGTGGTCTAGTGGCTATGAGGTACTCGGCTGCTGACCCGCAGGTCGCGGGATCGAATCCCGGCTGCGGCGGCTGCATTTCTGATGGAGGCGGAAATGTTGTAGGCCCGTGGGCTCAGATTTGGGTGCACGTTATAGAACCCCAGGTGGTCGAAATTTCCGGAGCCCCCCATTACGGCGTCTCTCACAATCATATGGTAGTTTTGGGACGTTAAACCCCACATATCAATCAATCAACGTTGCAGTAAAACGAAACACAATCATAATCTTTAAGCTATCATATCTGCGTTCAATTGATCGTAACAGTTAGCATCTCCCATGCATTTCTGGCATCACGCTTTGTTACTTCGTATGGTTGGGACTAACAAAATGTTGAGTTCGTAAGGTACATTCCTTATTCATACTACAGTGAGGAGTTACTCGAATAATAAAACTTTTACTAACCTTAATTACTTCGTTTTGAGTCCAAGCTTACAGTGTCATATAGAAGCAAGATTATTCAGCAATGCAGTAAACTTTCACGATAACATTACGTCTAAAATTACAGGTCCGACTGCTTTTCCTGCTATAAATTAACGAAAAATGGGCTGCGTGCTTTTTCGGTGTGACAACGTATGCCAGTTATGTTTTTTTTTTACGTTCCAGAAGCATGTCGTCATTACGAGGCACGCATGATTAATTTCTACAGACTGAGATGATAATCGTTCACGCAGACCTATTCTTCTTACGCAGACGTCTTCTGAAACGTCACCTAGTTAGAGCGTGTGGCTGCCGGCGATTCAGTATTGTCGATTAGGAGCGGCCTTTTTACGATCCCGTAAATCTAGGTACACGGGTGTTCTTTGTATATTTTGCCCCCGATTTAAATGTGGCCGCCATGGCCGTGATTCAAATTTGTGTTTTCAGGCTTTGCAGCACAATGCCCTTCAATCGGCCGCCCCAGCAAGCTCTGTTTGAATCGAAACCACTAAGTTACGAAGGCGCGTAATTTATGATGAGGCAAGTGGCTAAAAAGCATGGTTATTTAGTATGTTTAAGTAGTGCTCTCTTAGTTTTCCGTAAGAATGTTGTAATCTTTCAAGAAAGTGGTGAATAAGCACATTGAAAAAACTAAAAAAACTAAAAATACTTTCTAAGCTTGTTCTTTGTACAGCCATATTTCTTTCACGTGTTATATTTACCTACCGAAAACTTGTAGGCTGAATACTAATTTTATACGCACTGAAAACTTTGCCGTAGAAAACGTTTACGCTGAATGCACAACTCCCCTCAAAAGGTTGTTTTGAAGTTTCATAACATCATGATTATAGTAGCTGTAGCAATAAAACACCTGCACTGGCACGCTGCCGGGTTACAGATCGTATAGCCAACTGTACACTTTATGAATGTCTAAATTCAGCCCCATAATGGACATAAACTCTGCCCGAATTAAATATCTGACCCCTGTTGTACGAGTTGTGCTTACACTATTCCTTGACACTTCAAAGAATAATTGAAGCTAATCGCTCCGACTATATCACTGTTTTCGTTTCCCCTCATTTTGAATTTCTATGAGCAGCCGAATGGCGTACGCGCTGCACTACCGCTGCATACTGCTATTTTTCCGCTGGGACAATTCGAAGCAATTAAGTGCTAAGTGTCGTGTACTTTCACAACACGTCACGACCCGAGCGTCCTTACAGACCGATCGTTCGCAAATTTCGCCATTATTGGACGCAGAAATAGCCCGTTCCACGGTATCGGCCCGCAAATCCCCTGTTGGTGTACCGAAGCGTCCTGTTCGACACGCAACGATAAGCCACGCTGTCGATAAAGGGACGCCATCGAGCTGCAGGCGGGCTGACGAATTGCTCGAGCAGTGACTGAGTAGCGCCGTGCTGTTCTAAGGAGAGCCAGCAGAGCGTGACCCGAGCCGGTGGAGCCTAGCGACGCGCAGTCAGTCAGTCAGTCGCCGCCCGAGGAGGCGCTCAATTTAGCCCGGACCCGTCATTTGTCTCCGCATTTGCCCACCGAGTGTCGAGCGTGGCTCCGGAGAGCCGCGCCTTCCGCGGTCTCTGGTTATTACAAGCCGCAACAAATGACATTCGTCGGGAATCGACCAGCGGGCGAAAGCGCCCATTGCGCGAAACCAGCTGCCTCTCGAGGGCGGCCGCCGCGATTTCTTTTCCGGACGCTGCTGGACGTAAACAAACTTTGCGCGGAGATGCGGCCCGCACAGCGCTGCCGCGTACGGAGCAGCACAAAGGGGCCGCCTGTGCGGAGTCAACTGGGCTCGCCTAGATTACTTTTGAGCCGCCACTGTTGGAAGAAGACGTCAGACGAGCAAGCCGCAAAGCCCTGTGAACAGTCTCGCTTCCGGGAATAAGGTATACACACACTCAGGGTGGCCCGAGGCGCACGAACAAGATTCACGAAGGGGAGAGCCGGGAGTTGTCGTGCTGTTGATTTACTGCAATAACGACGTGAACAACGAAAGGGCCGCTGGCTATGTTGTGCAGTGCACACCGTCCTCTGCAATGTACGGTTCATGTACCAGCGTCCAAGTGCGACTCGAGTCTGTTTACATTGTTTTCTCGTGTTGGCAGAGGGACGTAATTCAACACGCCTATGCTATTGCACGAATGCCGTAATGGCTTCAAGAATGCTTGGGACATACTACTGTGTTGACGGCTAGAGTATTACTCTCATCATCACTGCAGAGAGCGGTTTCGTTATGAAAACGAGCGCACTGCTATTTTTAGTAGCAGCTAATAACAACAGCAATTACCTTGTTTAGTATTACGCACTAAATTGCCTTGTTTAGTATTACGCATTACGCACTGTTTAGTATTACGCATGTTTAGTATTATTGGCCAACGAACGAATTTCAACTTGTACGCAATGAACCGTTCACGCATGTTTTTTTGTGTTTTTTTTTGTGATTACACTCTCATTGGAATGTAGTCGTTATGATCGGCAATTGAACCTGTGATTTCGTGCTCATTAGCAAGATGTAAGAGCTACTGGTTTTTGGAGGAGTCCCTACGATGAATGCCTTCGTTGTCTTTCCTAGCTGCGGGAGCCGAACAAGAACTCTTGGATTGCTTCTTATGGATAAGTTATATTACGACAGCTGGCGCTGATCAAGTACATAGAGAACGCGTTAACTTGTTTGCTTAGCATTACCATTATCAATTACTACGTGTTTACCTACTATTACAATTAGTAAACATATGCTTAAAATAGCAATTTAAGTGGCCATTCTTCGTACAAAAGCGTTCAAAAATTCTTGACTGATGATTGATTTGTGAGGTTTAACTTCCCAAAACCACCCTATGAATATGAGAGATGCCGTACTGGAGGGCTGCAAAAATTTCGACCACCTGGGGTTCTTTCACGTGCACCCAAAACTGGGCACACGGGCCTGCAACATTCGCGCCTCCATCGAAAATGCATCCGCCACAGCGGGATTTGATCCCGCGACCTGCGGGTCAGCAGCCGAGTACCTTAGGCACTAAACCACCATGTTGAAAGAGTTCTCGGATGTCAAGTGGCCCCGAAAAAGTATTCTTCAGCTTCGCATAGTGATTTATACCCAAAACTGAGGAAGAAAGAGAGAAAAAACTGAGGTGTCAATGACGTTTTCATTCTGAACATGGGTTCACGGGTTTAACATTGGGTTACGGAGTCTGTATTTCTGCGAGGGCGAAATGCACATACTTTTGTTCGCCTAACACCAGGTGTACGTTTAAGAACCTCAGTTGATGCAAACGAATGTTTACCAGTTTATGTTATCTTTTAAAGAGACTCTCTTGTTAAGTTATTGTATTCAAAGACAGGCTGAAGTTTTTAAAGCAGTGCCAGCTACTTATTTTCTTCTACATTACTGAGCCATAAACTGTAGTCATTGTAGCAGCAATTATTAGAGGAAAGAAAACATCATGCCATTTGCAAAGCTCACGTACATGATATGCAAATGTTGCTTGTCATGTTCGAATGAGATACCTACACAGTGCTGTGCCCCGATAAACAGGCGCCAACACGTGCACAAGGGCCAGGGAAACACTAATACGCTTTGAAATAGGGTAACACGCGTTTGTGTGCAGCCTCGAAAGAAGAATATGAGCAGCAACAAAAAGAAAGAAGATTCGAGTAAACTTACGACTTTAAGTCAACTCAAATGTAGTTCGATCCCAGAAAATGACGTGGCATAAAAAAAAGAGAGGAGCACAAGCACATTTTACATTAAAAGAAATATTCGTGACACGTCGTAAAGCCACTGATGTGCGAAAGTGGCTTCATGGCAGTACGTAAAGTTTGTGCAAAAAAGCTAGTTTTGCGGAAATAGGCAGATATGATTTTGAGAAAGACTTCACAAACGAAAACTCTTTTTCGATTCTAGGTCACACACCCCCCCCCCCCCCACAATGGAATGTCGAATTTGAAAAAAAAAAAGAATTGGTCGACATACAATCGTGTAAATACGGTAAGAATCAGAATCACATTTAGTACTGTCTTGATATCCCCGGCTTCTTTGGTGAGCATATAAAATGCATTTTTTCCGATGGCTGTATATACCTCCTCTAATCATATGTGGCCGGCTATTGTTCTCAAATATGGCAATAAAAGCTGGTTTGAACGGCCTATGAAGAGGGCGTAAGTTAGTTGCTTCTGGACAGGAGCCATTTATACTTGTGCTAGCAGTTGTCAGGAACACTTTTTTTACTATTGTATCAACCATCACGAGCACATATTTGTTTCGAAAAGAGCGAGAACATCACGGTGATCTCAACCAGATAATGACTAAGCATGGTTGCCACACTTTGCTTATTTGGGAGTTAACGAGAAACTAGTTACCGTATGGTGCGAAACTGACGCATTGTCGATCGATACCGGACTGGTGTTGCTTCGAAACTGCGTCGCTAATTCGTTTCTACGGTTCCTTTTTCAAAACTCATTATGTAAAATAGAGCGAAACATGTTGATAATTAACGCCCGCATGCGTCCACAGCAATGACCATAACCTCAAATCAAGTATTTGTATACGCTTATAGATTGGGCGTATTAAAAAAAAAGGGAGAGTTTCACTGCTGCAGGTGAGCCGAAAGTTATTGCTGTAGTGGGAATAGAAGGCAGTGAGGCTGACAGGGGATATATGTTGAGTGATATCGGGTTTGTTTCAATGCGCTCCTCCATTTTTCTCGAATAAAAGAGCGAAACAAAGGCAGACAAAGGGAAGCCGTCGGGACAAAAGGGGAGGCCCCGTTATACTTGAATTCCGAACAGGAGTAAGCGCGCCTTAATTAGTGGCCTCTATTCGCCAATAATCAAGAGCTGGGCTCGCGGAAAGCGCCGCCGAGCCAAGGTACACTTACGGCCACAATATTTTTCACACAACGTCTGCGGCCCGGCCGTATTGGGAGCGGATGGGCGCTTGCATGTGTCTCTGCATTCCCGATGGCGCGAGGAGCGTGCAACGCGGACACGAGAAATTGGTTTTTCTTTAATTACTCTCATCGGCGAACAATTAAAAACTGCTTACGCGGAGCCCGGCCGCACGACTGATTCTCCCTCATTACTCATGCTGCGCAAGAATGGTACACGAGGCTTTCTTTTCGCCCCCAATTTTTCCCTCGACGCGGAACAGAGTATGGGCGCAGGGGCGCGAGCGTGAATGTAGAAATAAAAGGACGCACGTTATTAAACGGAACACACTAATGACCGCGATAATCATGGTCTGAGCTCTCGTTTTGCGTGATCGCTTGTTCTTCCGCTGGCCTGATCATAACAGGGCCGCAATATGCATAACAAGCACGTAGAGAAAAAAATATATTTTTTAACTCTTTCCTTCCCGCTCTTTCTTTTCCCCTCGGAAGGAAAACGGCTGGGCACGGAAAATTCTGTGCCGACCCCAGGAAGAACTATCGCCAGTTCGTCTAATTTTGGGCGAAAGTTAGGACGCCTATAGGAGTTCGGACCACAAACGCACTCGTCAGTTAACATAACCCGTGGTATCTGATTCTTTCTTTATTACTGCTGTGCCTACTTTGCTGCATTGTTACGCGTCGTAGCTGGCACGATCGATAATAAATCATATCGTTTGTGGACCAAGGCCCTAGGAAACGAATGTTGTTTCAAAAAAGTAAACAACAACAAGAAAAAAACTAAACAATGGGCAGATTGTGCAAAAGTTACTCTTAAATAAGTACTACATTCTAGCATATAAAAGTGCACTAAAGTACCAAAACTAATCTTCCAATTGCGCGCTGTTTTAAGCTCTAGTGCGTAGTATCAACTCCCCGAAGCATTCGCTTTAGTAGAATAATGGAGCCGTGTTTCAGTGGTCAGGTTTGATTTTTCGCTTAATATCTTCCCAGGGATAATCGTGTCTAACACATTATCGCGACAAGTGTTAACTACTCAAGAAGTTTACAAGTAGCAGTATATCACGGTGAAACAACAATATTTTGATATCAAGTGGCTCAATTGATGTCTGCTTTTACGTTGGTCATTCCCCACCCGTCCCCCTTACCTGTTCCTTTTTTTTCTTGGTTTTGAAAATAAAGCGTGCGAAAGCTGAGCACAGCAATTTTAATTACATATTTGCTGAGCTTGGTTGAATGTCGCTAACAATATCGTATTTCATCAAGGTGTTGCAGCGTGTGAGTATGAAACACGCGGAAAACAGGGGGGATTTAATTATGGAAGCATTACCGGAAAGGGAAAAGAAGGTGCAGTGACGCTGGTTCAATATGCGAAACCTCACCGGTGCTTTCAGACACAGGAACAAGAAGAAGTAAGCAAAAATATGCACGTCCAGAGAACGCAACAGACCTACATACTTGCTAGGTTCTAGAAGGCAAAAATTTCCCCTGAAGTTGCACTTTATGTCCTTACTTTTTCATCATACACGTACATTTGCGCTCATGGTTGTAAACATAAGACTGTAATAATGGCTCACTAGCTGAATGGGCGCTTATGTTGACGCTTTCGATTGTTGGGATTAAAAGAAAAACCAATTTTTATGGGTTAGCACAAATATGTGCCCATGTAAGAGAGCTACATAACTAGACGATAAGAAAAAAAAGTAATAAAAAGGACATTATTAACAACAACAACAAAAACTAAAAGAGAAAGCACGTGTTCATTATGTAGAAGCGAAACTTCTTTCGGGGCAATATTATGGAAACGTATTCCATCCTGGTGGGAAGAAAGGGCGCAGAGGGTAACATAAAAAAAAATGGTGACCATCTGGCGAGGTATACTGCGGTACGTGCTACGCTATGCCTAAATTAATGAAACGTATACAGAGGCATACGTTGGGGTCATACTTTTTTTCTCTAATATTGTGCAGCTTATTGAAGGATTCGCTGTTCACAGCATCTTTATTAAAATTCTGTCAAACGGATTATTTGCTGCTTCTAAAATTTGCTAGCGATGGCTGAATATGTTTTCGCACACCTTGGTTGCTGCTCCACATGTAGACGTGGATTTATTTTTCTGTTTTCACTAAGTTGAAGTTGTTGTGGTTCATTTTCCGTCTTCTCGGTAGATCACTCTCCTTTTTTTTTTTTGCTTTACTCTCGTAGAAGCTATATATAGGCAACCGCGATGGCTAGGGTTAATACTGTTTCGAACAGTTGTGATGGTTATGGTCCTCAAAGAGGCAGGTCGAAGCAGTCAGCTTAGGCCAGGTGATATGCACTCTATAGCCTGCGGGGTTCTGAGAAAGTTGGCTTGGGACATAGCAGAAGAAGTACTCTGGTACTAGTTATTTCTTCTTTCTCTCTCAGATGAGATCGGATTTTCACAACGCGTATGAAACGTTTGGCTCGCCTTATAACATTTACTTATGAAATAGGAGTGGCGGAAGCATAACTGCGAGATAAATCACGAAATTTGGGTAACCAACTAACGGCATTCATTCATTGATTTTAAGGCGTAAGCAGAAATCGCGAAATTCAGGCTGAACAGAAGCCGTCGCTTTCTGTCTATTTAGCGTAAATGCTGATTTCGTTGGTGCTCTGCTTATCATGCCGTACATAAGAAGTTTTTTTTAAACGTTTAATTGAGGACAATACTACATAAAACGCCGAAGCATTTTTGGCTTTACTAATGCCTCGGTTTTATGTCTAAAGTAAACCATGACAGTGTATTTGTGTCGTATCAACAGCCTCATGTGACAGACCTTGGTAAAAGTTGTGCGTACATTTGTGCTTGTATACACGCACCTTCGAGCGTAAGTGTCTGGGATTTAACGAAAAATTGGCAGGGTTGAGCGCAGTTGAACGAAGTTCTTCAGGTCATAGCTCGGGTTTGCTTGCTTAATGAAACGACGAGACGATCATTAGACAGTTATTCACTTGTATTGCATGTCTTAGTTTAGACAAGGGCCGGGATTTTTGCTTCCGAACTGCGAGATCCTGTAGACAAGCCTCCAACGTTGCGCTGCATCATGTCTAACGTGATGGTATCGGAAACGCATGCATGAGGCGAAGCAGCTTAGGCCATAGTTCTATCCGGTGTGCAGCGTGGCAACCCCTACTGAACATGTGCGTCCCCTTCCTTCTTTTTCCTCCTACGCTCCCCTCTCTGCCAAGCCGCCGGCGAAGGCAACAAAACGCTTCTTCAGCATTTCGGCGTCCACACCTCTAATGCGCATGCACATTCCCCTCTCTCTCCTCATCTGCGCTCACCCTCTTACGCTCCTTGAAACGCGTTCCAAGTTTCCGTAAGACAGAGCGCCTGTGCTTAGGTTAGCACGGGATCACGTTTGATGCCTCTGGCGTCTGCTTTGAGAAACCGGCTATTTAGCAACGCTTTAGTCATGAATACCGACAGCAGTGGTAACTGGCAGTGCTCACCGGTATTAAGAGAGCGTTAGCCAGGTAGAAGTTCTGCATGTTGGTGCACCTACTTGAGGTGATGTAGACGAGTTTTTTTGGATTACGTCCGTAATTTCCCCGCCGCTTCGTATCCACACGTGGTTCCCTTTAGCGGTAGATGGTATAACTTTTCTCCAGTGCGACTAGCACTTCGCCCGAGCTCTTTGCCACCGTTTCGACGACATGCGATGGGCTCGGAACGAAGCACGTAGAACCAAGCACGTGATCTGCGTTCTGATACGCCGAATAAACCCCGGTGGCAACTCATCGACAAGAACTTTGCGCTATCTCGCGGACAATGTGTAAACAATTTTTTGTGGCGCTGAAGCAGCTCAGAAACGCTGGCGCGACCTTGGCAGAACTTGAAGGTCAGATTCACAGAACACGGCGTTTTTTTCTTGGTTTGTACATGAATAAGTCGAGTGATTGCTCTAAAACAAGATCATAAGGTAGCATCTATAACGGTTGACATGCCAGTTTTGAGAACCGTTCACCACATGAAAAAGCAGATAGGACAGGATGGAACGCTTCAGCATATTTTCGCTAATATTAGCAAAGTGGTACTTGTTTAGGGAAAATAAGCATACATCTGCAAATCGCACTAATTAAGCCAACGTCGGGAAGGCGGTGGTGGTGTGTTTGAAACCCGGATCACGACGGTTATCCCAATTTTTAATCTGACTGCATGAAGCGTTTTTGAGGGGCCTCCTTTGCAACGTTAGGCTGCATTCAGGTAGATGCAAGGTTTCCCTCGAATTCAGTACGTGATTCGGGCAACCAGTGCACTGCGAGGTACAGTATCGCACTGAAAGAACGAAAGCGAGAATCGGCGGCGGAAGATCAGCGGCCTTAGACAGAGCCGTGACGACAGGGAGCAATAAACAGGCCTCTATTGTTGCTCACTTCGACGCTCCCCGACCGCGGGCAACACGCCACGGCGCGCGTTTGTCCGTCAGCGGCGAGTCTTATTCGGCTCATTAGGGAGGCCGCCGAGGAGAAGCCGATGGGCGCACCAGCGCACATGGCGGCGGCTGCACTCGATCACAATGCGACTCCCGAGGGCGGCCGCCCCGGACTGTGTACATCATGGGGCGGCCATAAAATGAAGTTCCTCCCGGCACCCGCCTCATCAATCACGGGCCCACAGCTATATCACCCCAATAAGAAAGTGTGCTGGAACCGACTCGGCGGTGCACGAAAGGGGAATGCATCGGCGGCAGACGCACTCTGCATTCGCCCGCGCCCCTCATGCCTTTTTCAAGCAGCGCTTTCGGCTCTCCCGCCCCGACGCCGCCACCGTCGCCGCAGATCGTGTTTTCGACGTTGCTCACGTCCTCGCCTCCTTTTGTAGGACTCCCTCGGCGGAACGGAACCGCCGCTGCGATATTCCACCTATTCGCGCTAGCTTCATAAAAGATGCTCGGTCCGCCGACAGCAAGCGGCTTAAGAGTATTGTCCGCTAAGATGCGCACGTGTTTCCTGGCACATTAGCGGGCGTGCATCACAACGTGCTGCCGTGGCATAGCCTTGTTCTCAGCTTGGCGCAATGCATCTTCGCCGGACTCAATGATTCAAAGACAGTGCCATCAAGAAGTTGGCTTTCATAGTCCGATGTTGCACACCGAACGAAAAAGAGAAAACGAATCTCCTACAGAACGCTGGTTTACGAAAAGCTTTTAGTGCTTAAAAATTCAACGGAGAGATACTTTCGGCTATGAAATAATTTATGGTAAGGCACTTCCTTCCTTGCACCAATGGCTCCAGTTTTCGGTGTGAAACTCCTTCAATCCTGCGGAAGCTCCTTCAGCTCCTTCTTTATGCGAAGCTGCACCATCGTTAGTACAGCAGTGTTGCGATAGTGCCAAAAACGCATGACTGAATGAATTCTAGGCGAAGCAATGTCACAGCAGTGCATCGTGTTTTGTTATTATTTTATGAAATGAAATTGACGTATTCACCTGAGTGCTATATTTGCAATGTGCGTGATGGCTTAACTCATGTTTATGTGTCTGCCCGCACTATGCAGCTTTAAGGGATACCCGAAAATCTGTCTTTAATCTGCACATCGTTTCTTTTGAGCAGCACCACGTACTGCTGCTATATGCTTGTGCATATGACATGTTGACTATGTGTACATGTATGAATGCGCTGCTTCGTGCCCCTCTCACTATTCGGAGGAACATGTTATAGGCTTATGGCTATGCGAACACACCTAGCATCTATTAAATATTGTTTATCTAGTTATTTTCACTTAGTAGATTTATGCAGCTACGTATACGTGACACCTTCCAAGATCGATTCACGTATCTTCGGCATAAATCAAGCACTACTTACAACGCAAAGAAACAAACGAACGAACAAACAAACAAACTAACTAACCAACTAACTAACTAACTAACTATGTAATGATGGTAAGATAACACACGCATAAAAACATCTTTCAAGGTCTTCCAATGAACTGATAATTTGTCCCACCGAAATGTCACTTATCGTTTTGTTTCCTTTTTATTCTGCATGGCAAAATATGAAGCGTATATTTTTTTTCCATTTTTATGAAGACACTCATATAGCCTAAAACAACTTATGCTAGCTCACTTGTAAAGACTAAAATCAATATATTCACTCTGACGGTGGTACGATACTGAGAAATGAAATGAAGAAAATTACGCTACCGCGTGTCTCGAAATATGTCTGACGGCGGCAGAAAATCGATTTGGCGACACGTGTGCAAGTACTTGCAAAAGAATGAATAAGTACCATGCTTAGATCATGTGAATGCATGCGTGGCCAATGCCTATATATTTTCAATTCCACTGTGAAGTGGATTCCTTGTCATTGCATCGTATAAAAGACTGCTTTCTGTCCTTCTCTGTGCACAAAGAAACTGAAGAACGCTACTACTGCACAAAATCATCGACCGTAATAAACTTCTTAAATCAGTTGCCATATTTAACTTAAAACCGCTTCTTTTTGCAAAAAAAAACAAAAAACAATAACGCCATCCCAAGTGAAGGACAAATCCTTAAACTGCAACAGTTCTCAGTCTCTCTAGGTGGTTATTTTTGTGTCGCAAAGAAAAAAAATTTAGCGAAAATTTCAAGATGATTTTTTGTGTTCCCAGACCCGAAATCGGGGCACCACCGATGGGCATTCGCGTAACATCATTTGAGCGATGAGAAATTGTTGAATAGGAGACAAGGTTGCGACAAGAGGGCTTGTTATTGTGTCTCTTCTTCACTTTGATGAAAATAAGTCCACTTCTCTAAACGTCGGCTACAGTGGCATTGCCCCTTCAACGGTAACTCGTCACTTGAAATCTCCACGTTCTTCGGAACTCGTGTATCGTTTGGATGTTTGTTGAGTGGGCCTGTTTACTGCACACGTATCAGTACATATATTATCGCGACTAAAAGCCGGCTGGATGATGGAGGACACCGCACTGAGGAGCACGAGCAGCAACCACCGTTTCTCCGAGGAAGACCACGTTGAGGCGTGTGCTCCTTTGATCTGTCAATGCAGACATTGTTTTTCCTTGTCACGCCAGGGTCCTGTGTGCTGTCCTGTTCACGTTGTACCAATATGGCATAACTTATTAAATAATAAAACGATGCAGTATTCATGACATAAATAGGTAGTCATTATGAGTCGACGCTTAACTTGTCCACGAAATATTCTTCACATACGTTATCGAAACGCTCTAGGGTAAAAAAAAAAAAGACGGGACGCCTGCGCGGAACGCGCAGCACAGTCACAGCGAAACCTGGAGAGAGAGAGAATAAACTTTATTGAAGAATTAAAATTACGTGACTAATCCCGGGTGGAGCCCTCTTGTAGAGCCCCACTGGCCACAGCGGCTCGCCGGGCCTAGTCTAGGGTCACCAGTTGGCTCCCCAGTGCCAGCTCGGAAAGCCGTGCCTGCCAAGACCACGTTGTGATTGTTTGTAGTGAGCGCACCCACCTATACTGCATTAGCTGGCCGCTCGGTACATTGGTAGGTTATGTGTGTAAGTGTGGCTGTGTGGTTACTACACCATGGGCATACCCCTGTTGTGTATATCTGTAAAAATTGCGTGTAGTTTTGATATGTGGGGGTATGTGTTCGTTTGGAGGCGGCGCCAATCCCGGGCTTGTTGGCTGCTTAAGTTCGGATGTGGAGGGGCGTACGTGCGTCTTGTAAGGCGTTGGTTTTCCAATATCTGCCTGCTTGTTACACTTTGCTCTTCATGATGCCCTGTGAGGTGTCCTGAGGAGAGTCCTGCGTCTCGGCCAGTAAGTCCGCGAGCTACGCAGCTGGAAGAGCGGTGTTTGAGAGCCTTTTATGAACACACATTGAGTAACTGCTGCAAGCACATTTGCTGGGTACCACCTACGCCATAAATCATCATAATTTTTCTGTAGTAAGAAGGCATTCACTGTGCCATGCTTCGTCATTTTTTCGGAGATGTGTAGTATTCGCTGCATACTTGCAAGCAATATTGCGCTTTTTTTTTAATGCTGTGGCTGACGAAGATGAAGAATTATGCCTCAAGGGGGTTTGCGCCTCAGCTAATGGGTAAACAATAACAACCTTTTGTAATGGTGTAGAGCATCCCATGACCCAAAGGTTACGCAATTCACATTGTGTGACGACTTGTTGTTGTTTGCTCTTCAAAAACGCTTTATTAATCATATGAAAGCGATATTTGGGCGCACGTTAAAGAACCCTAGGTGGTCGAAATTTCCGGAGCCCTCCACTACGGTGTTTTTCATAATCATATATTGCGGTTTTAGGACGTTAAACCGCACATATCATCGCTCATATTAACGCGGTCCCTTTCCTGACATCAAGCCTGCCTAAGTCTAATTTTTAACTAGATTTCAAGCACCAGTGTGGATATGTGGTAGAACGCTGGGCTGGCACGCAGGAGACCCGGTTTCGAATCGTGTCCTTGGAGTGTTTCATTTACTTAGTTTTTATCTTATTTCGCTCAATAGTGGTTACGGACACCAGTGGCTTAGGCCGGCGGACAACTACGGCGCAAGCGACCCTTGTGATCTCCTAACAGCTTTCGCTGTAAAAAGTCAAAACCGTTTCTCGACACAAATTATATGATAATTATATAATTTTAAACTTCCACTCAGAAATCGTTCTGCAGCGATTTTTCAACATCTTGAAAAAATTACATAATTGCCCCAGCCTCGTAAACAATCCCATCGTATTTAATGATCGTTGAAACAGAAAAGGCACCCACGGTCATACGTCGGCCAAAAATGTGGAAACTGACTTATGAGAATTATTTTGCCCTTGGAACTTGCTCGGACGCAGATTCACCAAAATATATTTTTCAGCCTGACTCACTCAAACTCAGATTCACTATACAGTTTCTCTGCTAGACTCACTCAGACTCAGACTCACCTAAACATTACTCTGATAGACTTACTCAGACTAAACCTCACGGCTCTATCAAAGTCTGAGTGAGCCGACCAACGCATTCGTTAGGCTTCTTCGTACATGCCGACAGTGTTCTTCATCATCATCATCATCATCAGCCTGACTACGTCCACTGCAGGACAAAGGCCTCTCCCATGTTCCGCCAGTTAACCCGGTCCTGTGCTTGCTGCTTCCAATTTATACCCGCAAACTTCTTAAGCTCATCTGCCCACCTAACCTTCTGTCTCCCCCTAACCCGCTTCCCTTCTCTGGGAATCCAGTCAGTTACCCTTAATGACCAGCGGTTATCCTGTCTACGCGCTACATGCCCTGCCCATGTCCATTTCTTCTTCTTGATTTCAGCTATGATATCCTTAACCCCCGTTTGTTCCCTAATCCACTCTGCTCTCTTCTTGTCTCTTAAGGTTACACCTACCATTTTTCTTTCCATTGCTCGCTGCGTCGTCCTCAATTTAAGCTGAACCCTCTTTGTAAGTCTCCAGGTTTCTGCTCCGTAGCTAAGTACCGGCAAGATACAGCTGTTATATACCTTCCTCTTGAGGGATAGTGGCAATCTACCTGTCATAATTTGAGAGTGCTTGCCGAATATGCTCCACCCCATTCTTATTCTTCTAGTTACTTCAATCTCGTGGTTCGGCTCTGCGGTTATTACCTGCCCTAAGTAGACATAGTCTTTTACAACTTCAAGTGCACTATTACCTATCTCGAAGCGCTGCTCTTTGCCGAGGTTGTTGTACATTACTTTCGTTTTCTGCAGATTAATTTTAAGACCCACTTTTCTGCTCTCCTTGTCTAACTCCGTAATCATGAGTTGCAATTCGTCCCCCGAGTTACTCAGCAATGCAATGTCATCGGCGAAGCGCAGGTTACTAAGGTATTCTCCATTGACTCTTATCCCTAACTGTTCCCATTCTAGGCTTCTGAAAACCTCCTGTAAGCACGCGGTAAACAGCATTGGGGAAATTGTGTCCCCTTGCCTTACACCCTTCTTGATTGGTATTCTGTTGCTTTCTCTATGAAGCACTATGGTAGCAGTTGATCCCCTGTAGATTTCTTCCAGAATGTTTATATATACTTCATCTACGCCCTGATTCCGCAGTGTTTGCATGACGGCTGATATTTCTACTGAATCAAACGCCTTCTCGTAATCTATGAAGGCTATGTATAGTGGTTGGTTATACTCTGAGCATTTCTCTATTACCTGATTGATAGTATGAATGTGGTCAATTGTTGAGTAGCCTGTTCGAAATCCTGCTTGTTCCTTTGGTTGATTGAATTCTAATGTTTTCTTTACTCTGTTAGCAATTACCTTTGTAAATAGCTTGTATACTACAGAGAGCAAGCTGATCGGCCTGTAATTCTTCAAGTCCTTGTCATCTCCTTTCTTATGTATTAAGATGATGTTAGCGTTGTTCCAAGACTCTGGTACTCTTCCCGCCAGGAGACACCTCGTAAACAGGGTGGCTAGTTTTTCTAACACAATCTGTCCTCCATCTTTCAGCAGATCTGATGTTACCTGATCCTCACCAGCAGCTTTGCCCCTTTCCATGCTCTCCAAAGCTTTTCTGACTTCTTCTATCATTACTGGTGGGGTGTAATCTGGGTTACTGCTAGTTCTTATAGTATTAAGGTTGTGGTTGTCTCGGCTACTGTACAGATCCCTGTAAAACTCCTCCGCTATCTTAACTATCCTATCCATATTGGTAGTTATTTTGCCTTCTTTGTCCCTTAGTGCACACATCCGACTTTTGCCTATCCCAAGTTTCCTCTTCAATGCTTTGACACTTCCTCCGTTTTTCAGAGCGTGTTCAATTCTCTCCATGTTATACCTTCTTACATCGCATACTTTACGTCTATTAATCAACTTCGAAAGCTCTGCCAGTTCTATTTTGTCTGTTGTACTTGACACTTTCATGATTTGACGCTTCTTAATTAGGTTCTTCGTTTCCTGTGAAAGCTTGCCAGTGTCCTGTCTAACTACCCTGCCTCCCACTTCCACTGCACACTCCATAATGATACTCGTCAGATTATCATTCATTGTATCTACGCTAAGGTTGGTTTCCTCACTGAGAGCCGAGTACCTGTTCTGCAGTGACACTCTGAATTCCTGTACTTTCCCTCTCAGTGCTAGCTGATTGATTGGCTTCTTGCGTATCAAGTTCTGTCGTTCCTTCTTCAAGTCTAGGCGAATTCGAGACCGTACCATTCTATGGTCACTGGATCGTACCTTGCCAATCACTTCCACATCCTGCACGATTCCAGGGTGTGCACTCATTATAAAGTCTATTTCGTTCTTATTTTCGCCATTAGGGCTCCTCCATGTCCACTTGCGGTTTTCTCGTTTTCGGTAGAAGGTATTCAAAATCCGTAAATTATTGCGTTCTGCGAATTCTACTAGTAGCTCTCCTCTGGCGTTTCTAGTACCGATGCCATAATCTCCTACTGCCTGGTCTCCAGCCTGCTTCTTCCCTACCTTTGCATTAAAGTCGCCCATCACTATAGTATACTGTGTTTTTACCTTACTCATTGCCGATTCCACGTCTTCATAGAAGCTTTCAACTGAAGCGTCATCATGGCTAGATGTAGGCGCGTAAGCCTGTACTACCTTCATCTTGTATCTTTTATTCAGTTTAATTACGATACCTACCACCCTTTCATTAATGCTATAGTATTCCTCTATGTTGCCAGCTATGTTTCTGTGAATGAGGAACCCCACTCCCAGTTCTCTTCTGTCTGCCAAGCCCCTGTAGCAAAGGACGTGCCCATTCTGTAGCACCGTATAGGCCTCATCTGTCCTCCTAACCTCACTGAGCCCTATTATATCCCATTTAACACCCTCTAGCTCCTCGAATAGTACAGCTAGACTTCCCTCACTAGATAAGGTTCTAGCGTTAAACGTTGCCAAGTTCAGGTTCCAATGGCGGCCTGTCCGGATCCAGAGATTCTTAGCACCCTCTGCTGCGTTGCAGATCTGACCGCCGCCGTGGTCAGTTGCTTCGCAGCTGCTGGGGACTGAGGGCCGTGAGTTATTTGACGTAATCATGTGGGAGGTAGTGGCCAGATACTGCACCAGGGTGGCCAATCCTTTTCTGGTGAGGGAGTGCGTTCTCGGCGGTGTTTGCCGGTGAGGCCGCACCCCAGGCCTCTTAATGCAGTTCCATCAGCACGCGGATTTTTTTTTTTTAATCCGGTTGGGAACTGCGCGGTACCGGGATTTGAACCACGGACCTCTTGCATGCGAGGCGGATGCTCTAACCACTACGCCATCGCCACTACGCCATATTGGTGTCTAAGAACAGTGTTCTTAGACACCAATATATTGCGTAACCGGTGCCCCGCCGCGGTGGTCTAGTGGCTAAGGTATTTGGCTGCTCACCCGCAGGTCGCGGGATCGAGTCCCGGCTGTGCCGGCTGCATTTTTTAAGGAGCCGAAAATACTATTGGTCCGTGTGCTCACATTTGGGTGCACGTTGAAGAACCCCAGGTGGTCGAAAATTTCCGGAGTCCTCCACTACGGCGTCTCTGATAATCATATGGTGGTTTTGGGACGATAAATCCTACATATCAATCAAGTTTTCTTGTAGCGCACGTAAACAACAGGAAGAAATGAAGGCACATGTAACCCTGGAATGCATTCTCTGTTGGCCTACATGCACCTTCATTTCTTCCTGTTGCTTACGTGCGCTATTAAGAAACTTACTAAGATGAGCTACTAATAAGGCCGCATCGCATCTCTCGCCAAAGAGTCCATTTCGACTTTATGGCGTTTGTGTTAGAATCGTTACTATCAGCGGTGCTCAAATGTAAAGTGATCATTACTGTTTGTGACATGGTGGTAGATCACCCCAGCATTTCATTCAATATACGAGTACATAATCCCTGGTGACTGTTGAAAAGAAACCTGTACACAAGGTTCGAGAAAACATACTTATCTCAACAGTTTCGAAATGATTGTGTGTGCGGCAGTATTACTTTGTTTATCTTTCGAATATATTAGGTGAGTGCTCACGATAGTGAGATTCATGTTAAGTATCTAGTCAGGGCAAGCATACATCGGTCAAATCATTTAAATTGATCGCAGATGCAGACGTAACTTGCTCGGTAATGTATTGCAATGTATTCTTTGCGCTTTACCATTCTAGTTTCATTTGGGATACTTTGGCCCATGTATGTTTTAAACCTCGAATGCATGCCTGGTAATCCCATTAGTATCACTTTGGTTATACTCTTGGCACCCGTATCTTGGTATACGCGATGAAAACAACAATTTTCACAGTAAATCTTCCGTTCGGACGGGAGCCTGCCCATCCTGAACTATATTAAGAAAACTTTTTAAACCTCGACAACTTTCACTAGTTATGAACCCTTTGACTTTGTGTCTTGAACAGATTTGCCTCACGCGATTGAGCCGTAGTCACCAATGTATTGCTAAAGATCGGGTACGCGGCAGGCGCAGAAAAATGAGATAAGCAGCGGCGGAGAAGGCGCATCCCATGCGAGAGTCCTTGCCGTGACATCACATCACCACGACCGCAGGGGCGCCAGTGTTCGTTCACGGGGCTAATAGTGCGGTAGCATAGGAACGTACGCAGAGCCTCACTAAGAAGCAAAGTGCCAACATTATGGTCTCTCGGTTTCCTCACAACGTGCTGCGCAGCACAACGCGAAGAGGTGGATGGCCAGGGGTGAAGTGCTGCTCAAGAGTGTTCGTGCAAACCCGGAGCCCGCATGCTTCGTAAACGCGGCGCAGTACGGTCGATCAGCCAACTTCTCTATCATTGCAGTTGACCCCACATGTTGTGTTATTCCCTACACATCTATCAGGAACGCCACTCCCGCTAAAACTGAGCAGATAGCCACAGATCTCGTTCACCTTGATGATTTTCGGCAACGCTTCTACACGGAATCACGAGCGGCGGTCCGAGCTTTTGCATCTAGATCGGTATCGGCAGAAGTATAGTTCGCATCTTAGGTCATAAGGATATTTCGGAACACACCATCATTTGATTGCCGGCTCACCTCGCTTAATATCTGGCCTCCATAGTCAACCAAAACGAGATAGCGCACGCCCGAGCACGCTAACTTACTCCCCGTGCTAGGCAGCCTGAGAGATTTTCATACTCCAACCGAACGGTATTTAGGGATGTTCTTCCGGCTTTCAACGAGGTGACTAAGCATTACCAGCTGGGCAGAAGGGTCTTCCCCCTTCCTCATATGAAACTTTGCAGGGCCCAGGCATCTACCTTCCACATAGTTCAAACCAGGTCGTATCTGTCTTCATTCGCAATGTTCATAGACTGTCGTGCCACCTAGCGGAATTCAGGAGCATTCTCTCAAGGATGGTCAGTAGGCAGAAGCTGCCAGTGATTCCTTGTTCGGCCCGCAGTGTTAATGCATTAGCAAGAAACGAACACAAACCACTTTGTATGTTTCGAGAATAAGTGAATATGCTGGACCGTCCGTGATACGATAAATGAGATTAGTTCTTGCTAGACGCGAAGTTTTTGTGAAAAAAATTGGGGGACCCTTAAGCTTCGCGTTTAAGAGCTGAACGCGATAGCAAAATCCGGCCCCTAGTGTGCCCTTCAACCGCTTAAAGCATACTTATCAATATGTTTTGTTACATACATACACACACACGCACGCACACACACACACGCACACAGTAGATTGTACCAGTGCGCGCGCGCAAATGGTACATACAGGTTTTTTATCTAAAGCAAAAGTCGCATGGCCCCCAAGATACACGCCACGCGCTCACCATCTCGGAGGTCATGAAGAGTCTTACAATGCCTCACAGATAGCAGCACATTATCTAGCGTTTGCTGTTTGCCATATCAACGCCTCTGGAAAAGCATGATATGTTTTCCACTAGATGGACATAGTTGTCCATTTTCAGAGCTGTTTCAAAGTTCTTGTGTGGTTTTAGCGGCGATGAATGCACTATCGCGGCCTTTTTCGACGTAATTTAAGCTTCCCAAATGCGCCTACAAATCGCCGAATGGCTCGTTTTCGTCGTGACGCCTGTCGAACAAAATGCGTTAAAGGGGCCCGGAAACACTTTTTCAAGTAACCATGGAATGAATTCACTAGAAGAGTGTATTGCATCACGAATTAAACCCCAGAATTTTTTTAAATCTATCCAGTGCGAGTGGAGTTACAAAGGTTTGTCGCATGCTATCTCTTCCCCCGTGCCGACGAAAGCGCTGGGAGCTAAGTGGGGAGGGGTGGCAGGGGCAAAGAAACTACCGCGCCTCGTGACCTGGAGCACTATTTTTTCTTCGAATGCGCGGCTTTTTCGGTGTGATCGCGTGCGCACGCGTGGACAAGTAGCGGCCTCCCACGGCGATCTCTGTAACTTGCTTTTTACTCACAAACGCACAGACGATTTTTCGCTCACAGCCAACAGGGACGACGGCGACGGCGGCATTTCTGCGACACGAGATCTCTTACACTATCGCGTTATTACGTGGCAACTTGCGCTTTAGATCATCGCCCGCAGACTACACATATCAGCTTCGCAAGATTTTCTGCAGCCACTTTGGATAGTTAAATGTTATCGTCTGACCATTCCAGTTAAAGCTTGCCTTGTTTTACGTTCGTATCGGATTGATTTGATATGTGGGGGTTTTACGTCTCAAAACCACCATATGATTATGAGAGACGCCGTAGTGGAGGGCTCCGGAAATTTCGACAACCTGGGGTTCTTTAACGTGCACCCAAATCTGAGCACACGGACCTACAACATTTCCCCCTCCATCGGAAATGCAGCCGCCGCAGCCGGGATTCGATCGCGCGACTTGCGGGTCAGCAGGTGCGTATAAGATTCATCAGTACTTTTGTAGTGCATGAATCCTATAACATTCATTGTACGTGGAAAGTAGCGCAGGCTCGCGATTTGCGTTTCTAAACCTTGGTCTACGCTGCAACGCTTTTTTTTACGTTCGTTGATAGAGGGCACCACACTGCAAGCAATTCCTTTCTTGCCGGGTATCGGAGCGAAATAATCTCCGCACCCTCAGATAAACGTGGTAAGTGATGCCGTGTAGGTGTGGTGCGTGGTGAATGACGCGTTGTTGGTGCCAGTGAAGTCGTTTGACGGTGAGAATTCGTCAGATTACTTTCAGCAGTGATTTTCAAAGAAACCGTCTTGACGTCGTGGATTTTTCATTGGACGTAAATACCCGCAGGGCGCGGGTTCGCATCCCGGCTGCGGCGGCTGCATTTCCGATGGAGGCGGAAATGTTGTAGGCCCGTGTACTCAGATTTGGGTGCACGTTAAAGAACCCCAGGTGGTCTAAATTTTCGGAGCCCTCCACTACGGCGTCTCTCATAATCATATAGTGGTTTTGGGACGTTAAACCCCACATATCAATCAACTGGACGTAAATAGATGTCAACGCGCTGCGAGTGACCGCGACAATGAACGATCAGCTGCTAGCTCACAAGCACAGAGTTGCACTTCACGTCCCGGCGTGAGTTAATGTTTTTTTCACGCTCGTAAGTCATTTTGATTGTATTTATGGTATATTATCCTTCAGCGAGCTCAAAACAAAAGCATACTTTCTCTTGTGCATTGAATGTATCCCAATTATAGTGGATATTACGAAGCGCCGCATGCCGCCAACACGCTCAAGCTCGACCAGCGAAGCGAAGGTTAGAACAATGAAACGTGCAGCTAGGACAACAGTCCACGCCAACTTCTCCTGTCATCACCAGTACCACCCGAACGACGTTGTTTTCGACGAATTTTCACAATTTCGATGTTGCGAAAAGCGTACGCGTATCGATATCCTTGTTTCGATCGCGCTCATGGAACCTGCAACATCCGAGTGCAAAGCATTGCGCACTGTTAGTCTGATTATGGCTGTGACAAAAGCGCTACTTAATGGGAAGTTAAATGCTTGTGTTTTATTGAAGAAGCAGCTGCATCATGTTTACAGCGCAAGTAATGACGACGGTGTAATATGTTTGCAAACCATCGCTATGTTAAACATTCGGTCCTGTGCAGCCGCGACGGCGCGCTACTCGCTTGTGGCCTATACTACTGCGGCAGATCCGACAGGCAGGCTTGGCTCTAATGATCTCGGAGTGCCGTTCAGTTCATGCGTGAATTCTGGTTCGCGCAGTTTTCTGTACCACGCACATTATTGCGCAAAACATCGTGGATACACAGTCGATCAGCTGACACCACCACCCTTTGAACTGCGGCAAGAAATGAGGTAGCGAAAATTCAGCAGTTCTTATCGGGTGGTGAAAGTACTTCGTATACATTCATTTGACGATCAAGAGTTCATCCGGTGATAGCTGCACAGAGAGTACGTTCATGCATTCTATCTTTTCTCATGCGAGTTCACGAGTTGATCATCTTTCCGCAGCCATCTTGGATTGCACGGCGCGCCACCTATAAGCCTTGGGCATAGCGAATTCCCACAGCCAGATCATTGAAGGCACTGGTCCAACATGCCCAGATTGTTGCGCCGCATCTACGTTAGACCACATGCTCTGGCAGTGCCATTCATTACAAATTTCTCAGCGCATGATCGAAGGGGAATGGAGCTGTGGGCTTAAAGCTGACAACTTGTATGTAAATCAACTCAGGGATGTCCAGAGTGCCCACGACACAGTGATGAGGCTCGGTCTACTCGTTCCGACGGGGGAATGGCCCGCTGCTCTACGGTACCTCCTGGAGACATCAGGGCCTCAATAAAACGCCAAGTCTGCGCGAAAGGCACAGCACAGTCACAGCGAAAGCTAGAAGAGCGCCCTTTCAGAGCCTCTTCTAAGCACTCATTAGTTAACGGCTGCAAGCAAACTTGTTTAATACCCACTTCCGCATTAATAATAAAAAAATTTGGGTAGTAGGCCGGCATTCGCTATGCTATTTTTCGTTATTCTTCTGAGAAGCGTGGTATCCACTAAACACTTGGAAGGAATTTTGTGCTAATTGTTCATGCAGTGGCTGACGACTATGAGGAATTATGCCTGAAGTGGGTATGCACCATAGTTAATAGTAGAACAAGAACAAGCTTTTGTAATGGGTTGGAGCACTGGACGACCCACCCGTTATGCTATTCGCATTGTGCGACAAACGGTTGTTCTTTTGCTCTTTTAAAACGTTTTTTTTTTTTAAGTCGTATTTGCGCGATTGCTTTCCCGACATCAAGTCTTCCTTAAGGCAAGTTTGCCATCAAGTCCCAAGCACCGGCGTGGCTCAGTGGTGGAATACTGAGCTGGCGCTGGGCGGACCCGGGTTCGAGCCCAATTGTTTTATTTCGTGCGACAGTGATTACAGACATCGGCGGCGGATAACTGGGGCGCTGCGCAAGACCCGAGTTGCGATCCCATAACAACTTTCACTGTAAAAGTTTTCTGTCTGTCTGTCACTAACTCGAGCCAGCTAGACCGAATAAAAACACACACAAAAAAACAAATCTTGCAGACACGCACTGTCAGTCTTCACATGATATCAACCATCGTTGTGTGCGGGTATTGCGACGTTTCGGGAGTGAAACCATTTCGGGTCACGAATTTCTACGCTGTCGGTTCTGTGTACTCGGCCAAACAACGACAATGAATAATACAGAATAGCCGTGCCCCTTGGCGCCCTATCGTTGCACAACTTGACGCCCTGCTTGGTCTATCCTTTACTCCCAGCCGAAAACCACGTTTTTGCGTTTCTATAGCTTACCATTCGCTGCAGCAAGCAGCACCAATCGGCACTGAAGCCAATGGGACAGCGGTGCGCGGGCCAACACCGAAAAGCTTTCCCGGCGTCGTGCGGGAAGGAAGTGTGCTAAGTGCCAAGCGCAGCGCGAAATTGTCTTGAAGCGGTAACAGGGGAATATATATATATATATATATATATATATATATATATATATATATATATATATATATATATATATATATATATATATATATATATATATATATATATATATATATATATATATATATATATATATATATATATAACACAGTTGGTCGACCGCTTATCGAACACTGCCTGGTCCTGCGTCGTGCGAAGAGACCGTCAAACGGACCAAGGCACGCCGAGCAAATCCGTCCGCCCAGAAACAGCATCGTATATCGGCCCCGTCCCAGTCCTGGCCTCCGAGTTTCTGCTGAGCAGTAAAACGTCGTCGCATCGCAACGCTGTACTCGCCGGCAGCTTCGAAGCCTCGCGCCGCTCCACTTACGAGTCCCCCTGACCTCACCAACGCAACGTGGTCGTCACTTCCCACGTTACACTGAAAATGCCCATGAAGCTCCCTTCATGTCCTCCTATGCAAATAACTCCCATGTTGTGCCAGTCCGCAGTTACGAATCAACATTCAGGCCGTTTGGAAGTAGTTTGAAAAACTACAATGACATTTGCATCCCCCCCTTCGCCCTCTCTCTTTTTTTTTTCTCTAAGCCGCACTGGTTTCACATCTTTAGTATTAATTTTGTAGTGATAAAGCGCTAAACGTTCCTTAGGTGACCTTAAGTGATTTATTTGAGAAGTGTGAAGAACATAATCGCCTTACCCACTTTAGTTTTAACAATAATAACATGAAAGCTCTTCTGTTGACAACAAAACTCCGGCCTGAGGGCCCCATGATTCGGCTATGAACATTGGCGTCCTTGTCTCAAACGGCGTTTTAGAACTCGGTCGCGCAACAAATGCCACTGCTCTTTGTAAAGAGACCGGCTCGCTGTTGCATTACCGCTCCTCCTATAGAACCATATATAGAGAAGAGATTCCCTTTTACAAACACACACAAAAGTCACGTGGAAAGGTTATTTCTCAAGAACACAAAGGACGAAAACCACCGCGGCAGTGCAATCTCAAGAGGCTGCATGCGATGGTGAAATGCAGGGCAAGATGGGCCCGAATAGCACACCTCGAAAACCTTTCAAGAATAACGCGAAGACCGCAGCGGGTGAAAATGAAACCTGAATGAGTGGACAAAATCCTTGAATGTTTACTCTGGAATATATCAGCTCCTGTGTGCTTTTATCGACGTGTACCTTTCTCTTCTGTGAACTTGAAAGTGACGTGTACCTTTCTCTTTTGTGAACTTAAAAGAACTTGAAGAAACCGAGGAAATTTTCGAACCCATGTTTAAGTAGAACAGGGTGCACGCGTTCATCGTGAAAACATAAAATTTCGCACTGTGCTATGGATGTCGGAGGAGGAACAATAACGCTCAGGTTTGGTTGTGATGGAGGATGAGTGAGCCTTTGGTTTTCACTGTCTGTCAGAATAGATCCGGGAATGTACTCTTGTTTTGATATGTTCACTGTTGATCGCGGCTCTGCGTGTCTTTTTTTTTTTATTTGAGACGCCCGCAAAACTAAGGTCGGGAACAGAGTGGGTGGACGAAACGAAAGAACACCCGGCTGTAATGGAAGGATCAAGATTCTGAAATTTTTTTTTTCGCTGATCGAAGTATCGGTGGAGGGAAGCATCGAGGGGCAATCATAGTGAGACAAATTCAATTACCGTACTGCACAAGAGAGGTGCAATTCGAGAGCAAAAAGGATATTGGTATTGTTTATGTGGGTGTATGAGCTAAAAATAAAAATAAAAACTAGACGCACCAGTTTATCGTTCACAATAAGAGAAAGCGTAGTTGAGTGCGTATCATCATTTTGTAGGGCAGATCACTCGTGATTGATCAGCGTTAACAGAATGCAATCATGTAGAGGCAATTAAGAGAAGTGCAGCGAATAATGACATGCAGTTTACATTTTGTGGTGCATAGTCGCACTAACGTGACGCTAGTAAGGCGTAAGTTCTGAGATTGCTTGGAAAGACCTTAGCCTCGCAGTCGACATCAAGTAAGTTGAGTAAGCGACACAGTTCTTGGATGGTGTGACTGAAAAATCGGCGTCCGACATCTTGGTGTAAACCTAACCCCGACAGACAGAAGAAACAAGCTCCTGTTTCTTACGTACCGGGTATAAGCGATACCTCATCATCACGCGTAACTTGCGTACAGGCCCACGTGCCTGTACGCAAGTTAAGACAGTGTGAGAAGGACAAGCTACTCAAGTAAGCCTTTTCTAGTGCTGTGTACACAATTCCTTGTGCGTATAGCTAAGTGTTTATATCGGGAAACGAGAAACTTCAGGCAGTGCATGCGCCAGCGTCAAAGCAATGCCAAAAAGAAGAATGAGGCGTCTAATGACCCGGACGAGACTTCAGCTATGACTGACCTCACCATTGATTGAATATACAGAATATCATCGGGAAAGAAAGAAACTGGAAGCTCGACACACTCGAGATACAATCTACAAGACAGACACTGAACCACAATAATAGATACTTTCCTTCGTGACGTACTGTAATCTATATGGTAGGCATTACTACTTGTTTGGTCTCGTTGTGAACAAGGCATCCCGTATGTAAGCCGAAACGTCGTCCTCTTTTCCAGCTTTTAGTTTTTGGTCAGTGTACTTAGTTTCCTTCATCAAGCGATGTCGTTAACAACAGCATGTTTAAGTAATCCTAAACAAATGTCTGAATGAAGGAATAAGTCAAGACAGACGGCAATCAGAAGTAATGAGACAGTAACAAGGCTGTTTTGCGACATACATTTCTTCGCAGCACGTTTCAATGGCTAATGATGCGGAAAGCCTCTTGAACGGAGGAGAACAGCGTCAGGTGTGTTTTCCCAAATATAATGGCAAAACGACATTTGTAGATTGACACTGACGAACCCCTGCAGAATTACTGATTCGAGCACGCTTTAGTTACACACGTCGACTGAAATTTTAGTCAATGTACTTCTACTGTCTTGTTGTGTGATAGCTGAAATTTGGGGCGAAATTCTCCACCTTCTTGAAATTCATCATCATCATCATAAAATTCGTGATGATATCATGACAAATTTCTATGATGAATTTCATGATGATTAATTTCTCGTTAAAATTTCCGAAGCCATAATGCGTATTGATGTTTTTGCGACAAACAATTGAAAAAATGGTAGGTGTTCCACTCTTGCAGCGCAAGAAGGCGAAAGCCTAGCTGCACTTGGGTAACACATTCAGTATTACAACAGGTTTTGACTTTTTGCGACAAAAAATGAGCATCAGCGACAAGTAAACGCGCGGCGCCGAGATTACTTCGTGAACGCCACGTGGCTCGGGCGAGCTTCCATCGCTCGCCTCGTCGCCCCCGACTGGAGCCTTCGCCACGACGTCCCAACTGCCGTCGCAATCGCCGCCCGTCGCCGTTCCAACTGTGACGTAAATGCGCAAATCAGGCACACTGAGCTTTTTTTAAAGACGATAGTCTTTCTTGAAGACCTTCGACGAAAAAGTTTTGGTCTATCTGTCTGTACATTTGTCTGTTTGTCCGCCCTAAACGGTACCTTAAACGGCACTAAAGAGGCCAAACGATACTCCAAACTTGCGACCACATCCACAGCGCCCACCAATATTGCTCAAGATTCAGCGTTCATACTTGTGCGATTGTCAATTAAAAAGCAATGATTGCGCATACCTGAGGCACCATAACAACACGTCAATATTCTGTATGTATGTCTTTTACTAGAACAGGCGTACATAAGTAATTAAAAGGACCATAGCGTTTATCCCGTTGCGCTGACCAGGCAACGTTTGCACGAAAAGGCAAGTATTTGCGACGCTTCACTAAGACGACACGGTGGTGGCACCTACCTGTCGCCTTGCGTTCTACACCTTATCACCTCCGAGACGGGCGCGCAGGGCGCGCGCGCTTTGTTTTCCAAGATAACTGGCAGATAGTGCTCATGTCTCACGTGTGACGTGACTTGATGCGCTCGTTCGCCTCCGCTGCACGCTCAAGGCACTCCATCGCAGCGCCTCCAGAATACCATTTACCGATTTTCGTGCGCAGAACATCAAAAAAACGTTTTGTTCACTCTATCCAGACGCAAGACTATCGCCTTTCAACGACATTTGAAGTGTAACAAGCAGACATGGAGCCACGTTTTTGCGCACAAACACCATTACCGCTGTGGCATAGCACCGAGAGAGAAGTATGATGATGATGATGACATGTGGGGTTTGACGTCCCAAAACCACCAGATGATTATGAGAGCTAGACGCCGTAGTAAACGGCTTTATAAATTTCGACCACCTGGGGTTCTTTATAACGTGTACCCAAATATGAGCACACGGGCCTACAGCATTTTCGCCTCCATGGCAAATCCAGCCACCACAGCCGAGATTCGATCCCGTGACGTGCGGGTTAGCAGCCGAGTACCTCAGCCACTAGACCATCACGGCGGGGCACCGAGAGAGAAGGAAGTGGCTGCGCGCCGCGCTAAGCACTTCTTGCGACATTGTGTTTTTCGCGAGCTCTCTCAAGGTCACAGCCACAGACAGATGCATACAAGGCTTTTTTATGCATTATTTCACAGAGAAGCCCTTAAACCTCGAGGAACGACGTCGGGTGTCCGCAAAAAAACCTCCGCACCATTGCCTAATAATAACCAAGCCACATATGAGCACCTCCTGGGTTAATTTTGCATAGACACGCATGCGCCGACGGGAAGCCACCGCCAAGCCACGCCCACAGACAATCGACGCAGCATCCGTGCTAAGTTTGCCCGGCATGGCGCAAGCCGAGTACGAGCGATGAAAGGTCCGCGCTTCTACCGCGGGTGCCACCACTGCAGGTTCTCACGTTAGTTTCTGGAGCTGGAGTTTGGACATTTTTTCATGGTCTGTGATTCATGTCTACTCTGTCTACGCCGAAGAAACCATCAGCCAAGACGGCCACGTTTATCCCCTAAGATACACCAGCCTGGCTGTTCCAAAGCTTTACATGGCGAATGTAAACTTCTTACGTTTATTTTTGTCAGTATAGAGCTACCATGTAGGGCAGTCACATCACGTATTCCTTTCGTTAAAACTTGTCTGATGTAAATAAAGCACAATTTGATGATTACAACCAAAACAAGGTGCATTCGTAGTTCGAACATATATCTCCTAACAATAAAAATATCTTTGCTTTTACACCTCAAACTTGGATATGATTATGAGAGACATCGTAGAATAGCGCTCCAGAAATTTTGACCATTTGGTGTTTTTTCAACGTGCACTGACATCGCAAGCCTCAACTATTTTCGTTCCATCGTAATGTGACCGCCACGACCGGGATCGAAGCCGCGACCCTCGGGTCAGCAGCCAAGCACCTTAGCCACTGTTCCAGCAAGCATACATCCCTTGAAACGAAGTATTCTTGAGCTACGTTTGTCTCGGTACCGAGGAGAGTTCACCGCCTCAAACTATTTGCAACTTCATCAATATGGTGTCACACTATGGCATGTTTTAAGAATCTCTACAGTTAAGTTAATCAATTGTTTTTCCCCACTGCAAAGTTCGTCAACTTCACTGTCAATATGGGCCCCGGAACCAAACACCATCTTGAGAAGAGCACATCTAACGGTTCACGCCTTTCCACAGATTGGCTAGAAATGGGCGTGCGCACTCACTGACACAATATTTTGCGGGGCCGCTTTTCTCAGTTTCTTGCGATGTGCCTTATTGTTTGGTGCAGGGCAGTGTTGGCGGTAGCACGTTGCTTTTTTCAGGTAACTTAGTGACGCAGTCGTGACAATTTTGTAGCTTTAACGGGTAACGTACAGCGTTGAGCACAGTTATGGTGAACACGGGTGCGCGTGGCCGTGCTCCGCGTAGTGTGCTGTTGCGGGCGTTCATCGAAGCGTAGCGACGCATGCGCACACGGACACACGAGAGCTGTTTTAAGTCGTCGACTACATCATATAAGCGCGCCATTTCGTAGTAGCTAAGCACCGGTCTCGCTTGTCTATAGTACAGCAAGAGCGGCATGCTCGTGTGCGCCTGCGCCACTAGGATTCGATGCGCGGCCGCACCGGCTGCACTGGCGCTCCACACAGCGCCGTCACGCCGAGTCGCGTTCGCCCTAACAGTGCTCACCACTGTAATTACGTTACAATTTTTCGGAAGCGTGTAGTCTAGCATCACTCGTTACTTTTTCGTCTTGTAGGTGCCCTTTCTCCAGAGCTCACTCCGACGAATTCTTTTGTCGCAGCGTAGGGCAGTTGTCCGCTTGCAGGCTTTGACAACATAAGTGATGGTGAAATCACCTTTTTTTGGTAGAAATTGTGAATGGAATTACTAAAACAAGCCGACTTCATGTAAGAAGTTTTGGGCCATCGCCACACAAAGCTTAAGGAAAGCCGTGGAATCCACCATGACAAACTGTAGAAACATGCTTTTCATGAAATTTAATTGTAGCAGGCGTATTGCTGGCTCCTGCGTCTTGCCGTGTCCAAAAGACCCGAAAGGAAAGCGCATGGGCTGTTTTACTACATATCACTTGCTGATTGTGACGCTTCGTACGTAGGGGGGGGGGGGGGGGTCAAAGAACTTAGAGCGTATGCGGCAACATAAAAGTGCAAGTTCGAGTGAAAAAGAAGTATACACTCGCTGAGCACAGCGTTGTGAACGACCGTGCACCGCATCAAATCGCTCAAGTTCAGCTTGTAGAACTAGAGCCCAATTTATAAGCGGCTTTTTGTGGAATCCTGGCCCATCCAGGCGACAGCCGCTAACTTAGCCGGTATACGGTTGCACTACCGATGGAGAGCCTGCCAAAACAGAATTCTGCACATCATTGCAATAGGCGTGACCCCGTGGCAGGAAGAAAACACTTAAAAAAGAATGCGAGAGAGGCGCAAAAGGTCTAATTTTTACTTGTGAAGAAAAAAAGCTTATATTTTTTCTCACTACCTTGGTTGGCTCGGTTTCTCACTATACCTTTTGCTTCAACTAAAGCCCATAATACTGCTGTCACACGAACACTACGGCTAACCTCAGTTACATGCAGCTACATGGCAAACATAACCACTGTTTACTAGCCGTGATTATAGGAAACCAGACATTTAGGCAGATTTTTTTTTCTAGAAGGGGGCCACCTCTTTGACCTGAGTGGAGGCCGGGTAGGCAAACGGTCATTTTGCGCTATGTATGCCATGGCAAAAAATATTTCGGGTTTGAGGGGGGGGGGGGGGGGGAGGGGGCAGTTTGATGTGCCACCCCAGGCTACGCCACTGTCGCAAACGGGTTATTCCATGAGAGATCAACGCGAATTCAAAAATGATATTTAAAATTTGATTGAACATTTAATATTTTATGCACACATCACCCAGTAGCCCGAAAAGGAACTTTTTAACTGCATAATTTACGAGGCAAACGATATCGAAAATATTACACGGAGGGACTAATTGTATCACCAGTAGTTCTCGAAAGTTCATAATTATGTAACACACAAATATTACCGTGACAAAGAAGACATATTGTGTACGAAATATATTCACAACAAAAAGTGAAGGAACAGTGTTGGAAACATGTAGGTCGAAGAAAACTATTTTTGAAAATGCATAAATACAGAAAATTTATACTTGCTAAAAAATAGTTGCTACAATGTTGATAGGTGTTATCAACTTTGTTTTTAGAAAAAGTTTTGCTTCTCTCTCTGTGCTCAACGGCTGCTACGTTTTTGGTCATTGAACTCCTGAGCCAGCGAGGCTGATCCTCAACACGCTCACATAAAATCTCGCAAATTTTTGCGGTAATTTTACAGGGGAAGTGAAGGAAAAACGCCTATGCACAAATATTTTTCCGTGACTAGGCCATAAAGCATTTCCTGAGGGCGCTTTCAGAATGGGCCTCTTCTGCGCATGTCGTCCGCGCATGCGTGCCGGCGTCATAAATTTTGGTGGACCAAACGAGGCGACAGGAGTAAGACTGGAGTGACCCAAGGAACATCTGGTGTCACAAACGTGCAAATGTATAAGAGAAGAAAAGAACAAGTGCCAGTGCAGGCCTCCGCCATTGCCTAGTGGCGCGCGGCGGGCAATTTCATAGGCCAAGGACCACCACTTTCGACTTCGATTGTCTCCACTGGAGGAACTGTTCGGACCCGAAAAAAAAAAACGATTACTGTAAAATTTTTGCGAGTTCAGTGATGCTTTCTTTGGGTGATTGAATGTGATATTGTGTATAATGTCGCAGGAAGAGAAATTGCTTCACCATGTACATCACAAGCCATCACATTTAACCCCACAAGACACTCCAACCGCCATATTATTGCTAAGGCCCGGTACATTTGTACAAAGAATACTCACTAAATGAGCATATTGAATATATTTCTTGTTTTAGATTATAAGCTTTATGGGAAACATAAATATGAGATACAAAAAATTTTTATTGTGAGTTCTTGTGGCAAAGACACATTGATTAAAATTTATAATTGTGCAGTAACAGTAGAAGTAACGTCCGTTACTTTTTTCAGTAATAGTAACGCGTTACATTTTATTGTAGGCAACATGGGGTAGTAACGCGTTCCTTTTTATTGGAGTAACGAGTAACTTACTTAGGATTTTTTTTTCAGTAACGTATACTACACTAGTGCAGGGCGTGCTTCAACTTGCAGGCAGCTTCGCGAATGACACCGACTGTTCTAAAAAACATTGTAGTTGCGACTCGTGTGTCTGACTGCCTTCCAGATTGTACGCAAGCGTTTTGATAACACTGGAATGTACTGCCACGCATGTATAAAGTTCGACGCGTTTCGCCGCTGATGAGATTTCGATTAGCGAATGCTGAGGGTGTCCTGAGTGTGTCAATTCCTCTTTCTCTGGACACAGTTCCGTGTGCTAAAATGCTAGATTTTTAATTGATGGAGCTATACGTGATTCACCGTCACAACCACGAGAGAATATTATAATATTGGTAATAATATCTGTCGTTTTACGTCAAAATACCACGATATAATTGTGAGGGATGTCGAAGTTGAGGGCTCCGGAAATTCGGATCATCTGGTGTTCTTTAAAGTGAACTAATATAACACAGTGCACGGGCCGCTACCGTTTAACCTCCATCGAAATGCGACCTCTATGGCCACGTAAAAATTTAAACAAAAACTAAGTAAATAAAAAAAAACTCAAAATCCTATAATCTAACAGGCCATTTAACTAAGCGATCGCTGTGCGTGTGATCCGTGTTATGTACGCTTAACTTTTAGGCATCACGCTTCTCTTTTCTCTATCATTACACACAAGAACAATTTCTCGGAACCAATTGATCAATGAGCGTATAGAGGAATACATACTCATAACTTTCACGTTTGCGTCTAATAACTGTGACACGACAGTGAAAAGAAACAACGCCGCCTTTATTAAGCTGTATAGCAGTAAATGGCTTCTCGTGCTTGATTATACGTGAACCCCTAAGTGCTAATATTAAATGCCACTTATAGCGATCTCTGCTCGTTGTATCTTTTGCTCTCACTGAAGAAAAAAAAAAGAAAAAAGGAACGTTCGCAACGGGAGCCAATTTTAAAGTTACAGCGCTTTCTTTTTTTTCTATTTTTCTACTGCCTCACTACGCTCCGTGCTGGCTCTATAATCCTGTTACTGCTGAGTCATGCATTTCAGTGCGCCATTTGTCCGGAATGGCTTGCTCCAAAAGTACTTGTGAAAGTCCGTGGACGGACCCCTGAATCTGACTAACCTAATAATTCTAATGCACCTTCTTTTATATATGCAAGCATGTGTTCTCGGAAACTACACGCTATTCAACGCTCTTAAAGAAAGGAGTCTTTTAATCAAATGAAGGCTACATGTAAATAAACGAGACAAGCTCATCAGGTTTCCCGTCTAGAATATTGCCGGCAAAATGTTCTTACAAGGGCTAATTTGGCTAGCATATAAGAGGTCTACGTAAATCCGCCGAATAACAGCGTTCTTCTTTGTAGTTTGCTGGTTGAGAGATGTGTGCGTAAGGAGTGAATCTGCTCGTATATTTGTTGTTTAAGCCTGACTCTGCATTGAGGATTTCGCTACGTCAGTCAATACTTTTCTTTCTGGCGGTGCAAATATCAGGCCTAGTAGCCTCTGGCCATTTGCGGCAATTGTCTCAGTCACTTTGTGGTATGCCTAAAGAAACATATATGCGGGAATGATTACAGGTAAATGGCAGCTAGCATAGCTTCTAACCCTCTTTATCTCTTTTTCCTTGTTTCCTTCAATAAGCATTTTTCCATTCCATAGTCCTGAACAAAAATGAATGCCTTCGGGTCTTCTCGACGAAAGCGTTCATTTGTGCCTTCACTTCCTTTACTCTATTCAAGCATCGCGAAATTCAACTTGCAAACACTACGCGCGTCCTTTGCATAAACCACACTGGAAACTTGAGCAGGTGCGAAAATAGCAATTATATAGCTTATTGCTTATATGTGCGCATATATTGAAGTAGCTGTGCGTCCAAACTGTCGTTCTTTTTTTGTATTTTCAATGAGCCAACCATAGAAAAAACACACGAATGCAATACAACTTATGTGAATATGTTTTATGGACATTTCATATGAGCCATAGTGGTCCTCTTTCACTATATATAAGCATAAGGCCGCACTGCTAACATCCACTGAATGTTCATAATTGGAAAAGCGGGATAAAAAAATTGTACCTTGCTTTTAACATCTGAGGCCGCGAATTCAGATGATTGGTGTTCATTAGGTGCGTTTTCCCACAAAGCAGCCGACTGCGCACATGATATGTGCCGAATCGGGGTTGGTTAAAGTATTCTCTTACGAACATTTTTAGCGAAAGGCGTTTTTGTGAATACGGGCACTGAAGTCCCCATGAGCTATTGTAGTCTTCAAAGTCCACTGAAGTCCCTGTGAGGTATCCTCCAACGCCCGAACTAAATGTTTCCCAACCATCGTTAGGTCACTGTGCCAAGGAATGAGACCTATGCGGGACAGTATTCTTAAAGATGTCGACTAATGGCCGACGTAACTAGCCTGGATACTTGGGTTGGTTGATTGTTTGATAAGCGACTGATATATCAACATGCAAAGGGCTTGACACTTTATGTGTATATGCCCTCCTGTGCCACATACATATTTCCTCAGAAATATTACTATCTAGGATTTCGTGGGAGACGAAGCTCACCCTCGAGGACCTTGAAGACCAACAACAACTCGTCGCCAGGGCAAAGAGGGCAGTAGAAGCCAGAGGGTTCCTTGAATAAGGAGCCCTCCCACCTCAGGGTGACACCGGGCATTGCTCGGGGCACTGTTTCAAAATAAACGTTTACTTCTCTCTCTCTCTCTCTCTCTCTCTCTAGGATTTGACGCGCCAAAACCATGATACGACTGTGAGGCAAGCCGTGGTGAAGTACTCTTTTAACGCGCCCTCACACCGCAGAGTAAACGGGCTTCTACACTTTTGCCTCCATTTAAATGCGACTGCCGCAGCCGGGATCGAACCCGCGACCTTCGTGTCGGCAGGCGAGCACCATAAGCTATACGCCACTGCGACGGGCATTCGCTTAATAGAAAAAGAAATGTCCCACGCAATACGTTTATGCTTGAGCTAATAAAGCAGTTACATTGCGCACTGAATTCTGTTAGCCGTCTCCGAAACCTTATCAGGAACTTATAGAGAATTTCACGTCATCAAAGTCGTTTAGTTTGCCGACGCCAGTTGGCGTAGACACTCTTTAACTAATTTCCAAAGAGGATTACCTAAATAAAGTATTACTGCCACTAGAAAGCCACAGGAAGTTACTACTAGTACAACACCATTCACCGAAGCAAAGTGGTCCAGCAGCTATTGACCCATTCATCCGTTACCATGACTTCAGAGGTTAGAGTGCATGAGATGGCGCGATCCATTCACCCGTTACCGTGACTGCAGAGGTTAGAGTGCATGAGATGGCGCGACCCATTCACCCGTTACCGTGACTGCAAAGGTTAGGGTGCATGAGATGGCGCGACCAATTCACCCGTTACCGTGACTGCAGAGGTTAGGGTGCATGAGTTGGCGCGGCCCATTCACCCGTTACCGTGACTGCAGAGGTTAAAGTGCATGAGATGGCACAGCGTACACACGCCACTCGGACGTCTTCCAGCCCTGCACTGTAAGATTTGAAAGAGCAATAACAGACAGCTTAGAAAAAGCTTATTTCTCCCCCTTTTCTTGTGCATTATTTTTTACACATCTTCTTTAGTTCTTTTCAGTGACATATGTATATTAGCCACGGGCAACTTGGACACAACTTATCTTACTTTCTTTGAGTGTCTTGGAATATGTAGGTCCGAGCCCAAGATCGATATTTGCGATTCCTAACCCCTTGCACGCAAGATTGACGCGTCAGAAAAACTTTGTCCTCTTATTTCCCTATACATGCTTCTCGGCGTGTATGTGTTTGTCTAGCACGCTCATGTGTGTATGTGCATACGCGTTTGCATTTTTCGCTCACTTTTGTATGAATACGGTTGCAACCGTAATTGTATACCCGTGTATACGTCCTCCGACTTCCACTTAACTCACCATGTATAATGCGTCAGCGAACCAGTAGCGCTCCGCAGGTATAGTGAAAACCAGTATAAGTGTGGCTGAAAAACGTCACCGTGGTAAGAAAAAAATTGTACACAATGCCAGCTGTGAGCTTTGTATCAACTGTTCACACGCGTCAATATCTCTTTTGTTTCCATTACTTGAAATCGTTTCCATTGTTATCGCATTGTACTTACGCCTAAACGAATATAAATGTACGAAACTTACATGAGAATTTGGCCGCTGAGAAATGAGACAGTGACGCTTTCTACGCTCAACTCAGCGCAGGCAAAGTTCAGGTCATGCGACACTCTCTACGCCTAATATATTTTTTACTGAGCCTGAATCCGAGTTGTGGATAGTAGCATAGCGAAGTAGTTAGGGCGAGAGACTGCTTTTGTTCAGTGAGCTCTGTCTATACCTGCTTCTAGCAATGTTGATCTCTTAACTTTCGACGCGCGTCTGTAATTACTCAACTACAAGGAACGTGGAAGAGCAGCATGTCTACTCATACTTTGTATATCTAAGCAATCAAAAGGAAAGCGGTGATGACCAGCACAAACTCACTTTAATCGTTCTTTGGAAAACGATGCAAAGTCAAAGTATCCGTGTTCCGTCTGATACGTGCACTCTGGTAAGTTGTGCTACGTGTTCATTGAGTATCGCACCCAACTTTGTGCATCATTTCATCTGCCATCACACTCACATACATGCTGGGCCTGTCACCTGCAGGCTGACCAATACAGTTTCTCCAAAAACCGATCTTGTTTTCGTCTGTATAGTTCTTTGCTGAGTAAAAAAAAATACAGCATATCAACGGAGTGAATGATGGCGAGTGGGGTGAAGCGTCCGTCCAACCATCTGTCTGTCCACCCGTTCGTCCATCCATCCATCCATCCGTCCATCCATCTGTCCGTCCGTTCTTCCGTCAACCCGTTCGTCCACCCACGCGTTCGCCTGTTTGTCCACCACTTTCGGTTAAACTTGACGCAGGACAAGGTTAGACTAACAAGAGCTTCTCGCCTAAAAACAAAAAGAAACGCTACGTGGCATCTGTGCTATTATCTGCGGTGCTTTTCTGTTTTATTTTGTACGCGTGTCGTTCTTATCGCCTTTTGAAAACGTTTTTTATAGTATATGTCCGTTATAAACCTGATGTACTGAACCGACTGTTTGAAACCTGGAAACTGTTAAAGAGCTGCATATTCTGAGCTGTGAAAGAAAAAGAGAGATACGCATTCGGCTATGACATTACGATGAAAAAATATACGATAAATGCCGCAACGAAGCTGTACAGCTTTATGTATAGCTATAACACAAAGGCTACGAAGCTTTGGTGCTGTATTGTAATGATTTAAGAGCTAAGCACAGCAACAGTCACGTGACTCGCACTCTCACATATCCACGCAGACCTCTAACAGCGTCTATGCGTGCGTGCCCGCGAAATACAAACGAGTACACCGTCAAAGGAGGAACCACGATAAACTACCAGAGCATCTTAACCGATGAGACTGTGCCAGCAGTGCCGATTTAATTAGCTTTCGGGCCAGCGAGGAGTGAGCAAGAAACTAAGTTTGTTTCCAATAATGTCAGAACGCGGCAGTAACCTTTCTTTCCTACTTTTTCCTTCTTGGCGACTCGCATGTCTTTTGTTTCGCGGAGCTCTTTGTCCTCTCTAGCAAAGTTCAGCAGCGCCAATGGACCATCCAACTGTGTCTGAGTATATATATATATATAGTCATATAGCTTGCCTTTTTTCCTCAACCATTTGTTTTTCCTATGATTTATTGCTGCTTTCTCACGGAAGTCACCAGGGGCTGTTAAACATGAGCGTAGCGACGCATTGAAAAGAATAATGGAAAGAAGCATATAACTTTCGCAAATGATTGAGCAACATAAAATACAACGAACGGAATTTGGACGAAGAATGCAGAATGCAAGCCTCTGAGGTTGGCGGGCGAGGCCGATGTCGGCAGTTATATGGTATACCACCACGAAGTGGACTTCACTTGCAGCAGGAACCAAGTGCAAGGTTCTTGCAAGCTTGTACACCCGTAGATACTAGCCATCGTAGATCAATTCTTGGGTTCTATGAATCGCATCAGACTACTAGCGTACTAATACCAGCTTGTAATAGTGGATAACCAGTACAGAGTTTATGCCATGCACTAAGTCGGCAAGCTGTTGCGTCGATGTCGTTATTTATTTGTTTATTTTATTTCATCGTAAGCCTTGAAATCCTTTCAGCGATGGTTTGTTAGTTAGATCTTAGAATGTTTAGGGAAATCGCTTCCTTTTTTCCAGTCATGTCCGCTAACGTATGAGACGTGTTCTCATAGACTGTATAACTTATGATGCTCCGTGTGCGCGACATGGGAGAGGGTGTGCTTCTTATGCAGTCGTCCATGAACACACCTTTGTACGACCACTAACATCTTGCTGAGAATTTTATTTATTTATTTATTTATTTATTTATTTATTTATTTATTTATTTATTTATTTATTTATTTATTTATTTATTTATTTATTTATAGCGTTAGCCAAAAGGCTGATAAAGTATGGAGTACTAAAATACACTTCAGACATCGTTCACACTTCACACGTTGTACACTTCGTTCGACGTAAGTAATGAATAGAAACGGAACTGAGCATACAATCTATTAATAATTGTAAGCAATGTCACTTTGAGAAAACTTGGCCGGTATGACATGTTACACTTCATTTCTTTTCCTTTCTCATTAGACATCGCTCCCGACGGGCCGATTTTGGTTTCAGCGCGGATGGAGTGGCAATCATACCACATGTGAAGGTCGAGAAAAAACAGTAGTTGAAGAAAGTCGTTTTATGATTCTGGGCCGAAATTGCTTTCGCTGAGGGAATGTATAGCGTCGAAATCAAAGCCAATCACGTTTCGGGTTTCTTTTAAACCTCCGAAACGAAGCAAAACATCGAGTACTCTCCCTGCGCTCTGCAGGGAGTGTGCTCAGGCCGTACCTGTTTTTGTGTTTTTTTTTGTCATCCTGTCGACATATAGTTTTCAGGGGTCAACTGTACTATGCGATTTACAAGGAGGTACAAGAGGCACTCGTAAACCAATGAAATATTCTAAGTAAATGTCATTAAATGTCATATTTTCTTTTTCGCTCTCTAAATTGACATGAATATTTTTAAACATTGAAGCAAATGTAATTACTAGTTTTATTTGATGAGAACAGTACTCATGATATAGTAAAAAGGAAGTAGGTGATGCGGATGCTGGCTCGCTTTACTCTGAGTTAATGCTGTTACGAGCTTCACAGTTCCACGGTGAAATGTCGCTCTATAGAGTTGTGCACTACAAGAACTTGTTTTTTGGATTCGCTCATTCTTTAACATGACTCCTGTACGGCCAGTACTCGCACAAAATCTCGTCCGCCCGTGAAGAACGAGATGATCGCAAGTGTCGCTTTGTGAGACAAGATAGAGGAACCGTTCTTACCTGGGGATAGTGTCGTAGCACAAGGTCTTTGGCAGCTTCAGCCAAAGACTATCACGCACTTAGCAAGCCCTGAACGATCTGAAATACGCTATGTCTACGATGGCGAAAACCTTCGAAAGGATAATCCGCCTTGTCCGCAAAGTTTAGGTATGGTTAAAGTAGGATTGGCGGCTGTGAATTCGTCGTCACAAACGCTTGTTATCTCGAGGCCCGTTCTCCTCGGGCTCGCTGTTCGAGGAGATATCTCCCAAGCACACGCCCACCACTGCCTGGGCCGTGGTCAGACTGTGCGAATGTGACGACAGTTCATCCGTGCCCGCACCTTCTATGCAAAAGATACGGCTCAGTATTACCAGTGGAATTGTTGAAGCAAACATTTTACAGGCATGTTCTGCAGCTGTTCACCAACTACTGTCGAGCACTGTCGAGCGGTTTAGCATACTCAAGCAGCTTCAATCAAAGCCAGCGCACTCCATTTCAGGATCATGCTTGGCATCTTGCAGGAAAAACAGCGCTGTGAAGAAAGCTTGTGGAACTAACTAAGCTGCTAAATGTGGCTACGAGACTACGTGTGCTACAGTGCTACTACGACTCGTGACAGTAAATAGGCACAGTCGCGTACCGTTGAGAGACCCAGGTGCCGCTCAGGTCGGGTTCAGAGGGCGATGTTTCGGCGTGCCAGTTGCGAGCGAAGTCCCTGGCCCAGCGCAAGCAGCGGGCGCTGCCGTCCTCGCCCTTGGCGATAGCGCGGCCCGGGTATCCTGCGTCAGCCACATGCAAACATACGGCGTCAAAATGAAGCCCCGGCAGCTGGTTCCGCGCACGTGCAACAGAACTCGTCCCCAGAACAAGATGACCGCTTACAACCGTGACACTTCTCTTCTGCACCGCATGAAGCCGGGGCAGGTGTCTACAGGCCTCAAATACTTGCTATGTACTTATACGTAAAATCATATTCGCATGCGTAAAAAAAGTACCACCATTTAAAAAAAAATATGTACTCACTACCAGTTTCAGTGGATTTGAAAGTCGAAGAATGAACTTTCAGCCACGCACTCAGTGCACTATAAGAAACTTATCGATTCAGTGTATATCCAAGCAACAACCTGTTGTTGTTTTTGTTGTGAGATGAGGCGTCTACCCGCTACCTATTAACTTGAGTGTCTATGTAAATTAGATATAGTTGATATAGTACCTAAAAATATTCGCTTTACGGAAGCACGGTGGTGTTTGAGGGATTCTACAATCAAATTTCGAAGCGGATCATGCAATGATGTGGGCTCGGCAGTCGTGGGCTCGGCAGTCTGGAGTTGCAATAGCCCGAAAAAAAGAAACTCGCTTCTGTTCAAAGCAGCAATACAGATAAGCGGGACTGTTGTTCAATTCGATCAGTTTGTACCTTGTTTGATTATGATTATCATTGTTGACTTGTTGCTTTCGCTGATGTTTTTCTTAGGTAGTCTGCTTACAAAAATAGTTGATTTACTATTTGTATGAAACTTTAGTTACATCTGGGAGCAAATAGAAGCAGAAAAAAAACCGTAAAAAGCCAAAAAGGAAGGGGCTATGACCAAAGAACTCCCCCGTGTCACCGAAGAGCAGAACTTTGCAAATTTGATTTCAAGGCACCGTTCTCTCTATGTTGGTCGTGCTCTGTTACTAAGCCCTGTCGGAGACTCACGTGATTGAATTTTCGATCGCAAAGAGCGCTTCAGCGTTTATACGTGCCACGAAATGGAAATCGCTTTCAAATGCGCTAGGGCCATGTGCGCAATTGTCATTCCGTATCGCAGCTTCGATTTCTCACCAGTGAGATACCGCGTGGGAGAGTTCGCACGGATCACGTCACCGAGCGCGACAAACAACGTTTCACGACTGCAATATCCCCGACAGCCTGTGTATGGGGCAGTCGTGCCACATGCGCTCTACAGCACTCGAAATTTCGTGTTTCTTCCAACAACCTCGCAGCTGTCGGTGTAAACCACCGCACGTGAATCCACGAAACCTCGTTTTCGCTAGGTCTTCCCATAAGTGTATGAGCACAGTCAGTAAAACGACAGTTCTCACTTTCCAGATATGGGTGTACACCTTGCTTCTATAGTAACAGCGACGACCGCGTTCATTTCACTCCGGTTAGTGCACATAGGCCTGCGTCGCCGTTAAAAGGCTGGAGCCGAGATTTTATTGCGATGACTTTTCCTCGATTAAATGTTACCCTTATGACCAACCTCTCACGATCAACTTTTTTCTTCGAAAACGTAGGCCCAACTTCGCTTTCGCAGCTAACGAAGTGTGAAAGGCGGGAGAAGGAAGATCATAAAACGCTATACGCTGTGAAAAATCACGACCCAGATTTGTCAATACAAATCTCATTGGACGCCCTGCTCTACGCGAATATTTACGCTTCTCGGAGATGCCACTGTGGTTCGTTTTGAGTCGACCAATTCACAGTGTAATTTTATCTACTGGTGTCACAAGTTTTCCCAGAGGGAACACCGCAACGAGCTTGATGCAATATTGTATTTCAACCTAATACTGGGTAGTAAAGACAACAGCTAAAATCAACAACACAGCGCGCCAGTACCCTAGGAAGCCACCACTCTACAGACAAGCAAAATGGCTAAAATTGATTTGTGAGGAGCACGGAAAAAAAAACTTATTCCATATTTGGATCTCGAAAATTTTTCTATGTTGAAAAATGACCCGTAATCAATTTGGGAAATGTATTTTACGACGCAAAAGTGGGCTTGACAGTGACGTTCCTTTAGAGCCCACAAGAAAAAAAAAATGAATGAGAAAAAGTAACAAAACGGACTCTGGTGACTCACTCACACTGGCATCGTTCGTATACCCGCACATTAGGACGTGTGACAGAAAGCGCAAGAAAGAATCGTATAGCTGGTGCAAAAAAAAGCACTTGAAAAAAAGGAGAGACACACACGAATTGGTTTGTTGTGCATGCACTTCCATCTGGTATTTAGAATAAAATGACAGCATTTAAAAACAGAAATACCTTCGCAACCGTCATATTTACAGTGGCAGGGCGTTTAAAACCCTAAAAAAAAGGAGAAAGACGTTATATGGTGAAAACTAAAATGCAGCAGCGTATATTATTCCGGTATAATACGGCAAACGGAGCAGAAAAGTGCTCTTACTTTCAGCGAGGAATGAAGAAAGAAGATACAGAGAGGTTTAGGCAGACGTCATTTAGCAGCTTTAGAAATGCGGGCACTCTGTGTCAATGTTCTCCCCGGGTCGGTCCCCCAGCACCGCCGCTACCTTACCCTTTCTGAGGAAGTGTCTCGTCAAATATGCAAGGCCCGGAAAGCGGCTCCACAAAAGGCTGGGGCTGCCTGGGCACGTGAGTGCTGCTTTGAAGCTCCCGCTGAAAAATTGTACCTGAACGAACCCCCCTCTCCGACCCGGGTGCGCGAAGCGTCCCGAAACTTTCAGCTTAATCGGCTCGCCCGTCGCTCCGCTTTCTCCCGTCGGGTGGGAAACGAGTGGCGCCCTCCCGAACGGCCAAAACGAAAGGAAGAGGGGGCGAAAACTCGAGCTCGCCAACCGGCCGGCCGCGATGCTCTTCCGCCGACAGCCAGGGCAGGGCAGTGCAGCGAAGGGCCAAAAGCAGGCGCAAAAGTTTTCGCGCTGATGGGAGGAGAGGGATAAAGGGCGGCCCGCTCAATAAGGGGTCATGCACGACGGTTTCGCTTATTAGCGGTCGCCAATCGACCTCGACAGTTAATCAATTTGCGGCCTGCGCTTCGATAAGCGCGAAGCCCGGGCTGTGCGCCTTATCAGAACGGGTAAATTTGGACAGCGAGCTAAGTGAAATGCGCGGCCCATGACTGCGAATAGGAAGGGTTAAAAAAAAAGAAAGTCCCCTAACGCCACTGTGCTTTTGTTCGGCATCATTCGCCCCGTCCTTTCATTGCACTGTTCATTAAGTGAGGCGTCCGAAAAGTGGAGCTTGCTTTTCCGCACAGCACTTCTTTTTCTTCTCTTTTTTTCTAATCTATCGCGTTTCTCAATGGCCGAGGCATATTCTCTGTTGAAGACATAAACGCTATGGGCGGTGCAAATGAATACTACAATAGTGCGACGTTGACTACATAGAAGGTAAATTGGGTGTAGTATTCACGTTGCGTAAATACCCAGTCAATCAATTGTGTCTCGCATATGTCATGTCCGTTGTTCTCCATTCTTATTAGAAAGCACCCACGCTGAAATTATAATGTTTACAATATTGTCAGTGCTATACGCTGGTCATAAATGCACACCAGGCCTCGTATCGGTTGATTTACCTTGACAGTGGAGAGAACTTTATCAAAAAGTATTGACGACTCACGTCGCGCCTTCTCTCTCTTTCTTTTCAGATAATAAGGCTGAGATCGTGCTTAAATCTTGGCGCATACAGAGAGAGAATAAACTTTTATTTGAGAAAGTGCACTGTGCGCCCAATGTGGGCGGCCTCCTTATTCTAGGTAGCTTGGGCCTCCGCCATCTCCCGCGCCCGTAGTATATAGAAATATATGTGAAAACTTTCACGCAGCCGAATAATGTGGGGCAGTATAACAATAATTTGGAGAGGTTCTTTGTTTTTTGTAGGTAGCGCCCCGTTAAAGACAACATTTTTCAACTCGACGACAGGTCTTTCACTGAATGAAAGACCTTGGAAGCCTGGCTTCACAGCACATCATCCAGGAAAGCCTCACGAACCTTCCCGAAATTCGATACGCTGCACTGTGCGTGTGTTGTGAAAGGCGTCTTTCTCTCTCTCTCTCTCTCTTTATTTCCTTATTCACATCTCTCCACGAGTAGAGTAGCGAACAGGACATAGCCTAGTTAACCTTCCCGACTTTCCTGTATTCATTCTCTCTATCGCTTTCTCCCACTTTGATTTTTTCGATTACTACCTACTTATTTTATCAGTCATAATAGCACTGTTCACTATAGCACTGTTCTCAATTGCATTTTGCATGCGCACGTCAGCTATTTAGTTTGCTGCTGAAAATTTACCTGCAGAAAAAAAAACAATAGAAACAGCCATTCTATTCAAGTATGCAGTTATTTGTGCGTTTTGTTTATGGTTCTTTTATTTTATATCTGTTCTATGTGGCATTACCTAATTATTTGTGTTCACAAGACGTGTGATAAGCAAATATATTCAAGAGGCAATTCTTTTTATCTGATTCAAATCGTAAATATTTCACATTTATTTATGAAATCTTTATTTTAACAAAGAGCTCGTCTGCGTGGATACTCTTACGCATTCTTGTTTATTACATCTCTATGTAAGAAGTTTTCATAACATGGCTTTACGGGCATAACTTCACAAGAATGTTGGCCAAGGGATTCGTCAAAACCCAATAAACCGAAAATGTGAAGTGGCACGTAGGGGTTTAGCAGCCAGACAATCGACTGTGTGTCTCTCTTATGTCACTTGTAGCGCCAAAACATGTACGTTCAAAGAGCACCACGATGAAAATGGCGAGTATATTGGTCCATTTTACGAATTCGCTGCAGTGATCATGAATGACAAAGGTTAACGGCTTCGTACTTTATCATACGCTAGGGATATCTGCTTAGCGAAGCAGCGAACGCTGTCGCGTCCATTGCATAGGCATCGCACGTGACACGTATGTACAGAAGTTTCGGCTTTAGCACACCAACTGTGGCGCACATGTTGTACATCCTTCTTTTGTTTACTGTATCATCGGTGTATTCCAGGAAGAACTGGAATATTCATAAACGTGAATTCCAGCCACTTCTAATGTTGCGCATGTTATTGCCCAACAGAAAGCAGCATTCAGGAAGGAAGAGCTTTGAGAATTAGGCCCCAGATTTATTCTCGAATTTTCTCTCTTTATTTCGCTTCGAGATTAGCAGTACAACTGTATGGTGTTTTGCTGCAAATCTCTAGGAGGCAGATTCAATTATCGACCACGTTGGCCACATTGCTGCCAATGTACTTTATAGATTTACGAACAGCTTTAGGAAACCAATGTGGTCAAAAGTAATCCGGGATCTCGCGCTACGCAGTTGTATCGTACTTTTGGCCGGAAAAAACTCACAATGTCATCCTGAAGATCACCTACCACAAGAAAAAGTTTACAGGATGTTATGTGCTTGTAAGGTGTATTAGCAGTATAAAACGGTACAGCGAAGCAGTTGCAAGCGTTTCCATTGTCGAAGAGTTTTTAACGACACAGTTTCTCATCGATGATTACTAAACCGAATAAAGCGATGATAAAATCGGACGTACTGGTCATGGGGGGGGGGGGGATTATTGTACAGGATAATTGCGAGTAGCAGGATTTCCACCACCGTGTGGGTTACTGCCATATTAACGACCTGCTTGTGTGTGAGCGAGCCGACTGACTGCAGCTGCCCGCGAAGCAGGCACTGTTCATAACAGAAGTGGCAAAGTCTTCACGGCTGAGAGAAAATGAGTCTTGATAACTAAATTGTCATGAAGAAAAGGAGTTCTGATAAAGAAGAGTGTGAGCAAATGATGGCGAAGTGCTCGAATCAGACACTGAAAAGACCCAACGATGGCGATTGGCGCTCTCATTATGGTATTTGGTAACACAATAACGTAAGCTTGCGTATATTTTTGGGCACTCGACAACCACTTCCCCTTCAAGCAATCTATATTATTGGCGGCACTGCCTTTTCTTTGATATGATCATCATTAGCCATATTAAAACATTTGATTGCTACTGCTATTAGCGTTACAGTACAGGCCTGCCTTATTTCAACCTCTCCCGATGGCTCAGAAACGGTTAGATCCTACTACTGGCCATATAACCACGGATGTCGCATTCCGATGTGAAAGGAGGGCTAAACGCCGTTTACGTAAATTTTGTTTAGCGTTCATAAAAACACGTTAATAGCAATCACTTTGTATGCTTCAGCTACAACGTCGTTAATGCCAGAACTGTTGCTTTCGTACGTAAAAACAGTTTTGATTGTTAAAATTTTAGAGGAGGACCCACTTAATGTCATATTGTTTCGCTCTGTAAACGTTCAACTGATTGTGATACTGGCTGAAAGTACGCTATACGATCCTCACCGGCAGGTTACTCATGCTGACCTCATTTTTTTTTCAAGAGCAGCGGGTGTCCTCCTCTCGCACTCCGAGGAAGTGAAGTGGCCAGGAGTAACTGCGCACAATAGCTAGCCTCTTGGATCACAGCCAATGAAGTGCATCTCGGCGTATGCTGACAGAACGTATGGTTACGCCCAAGTCAAAACATACGCGACGCCCCCTAGATACTTGTGAGCGACTTTCTCCCGCATTCCAGGTGCCTGGGCAAACACTGGTCAGGCCGGGCTGCAGCGGTGCCTGCACCTGCCTCGTATAACAAACGGCGCACAGGGCGTACAGCAGCTCGTGATTACCGTCGACCAGATTCTGGCTTCGAAGGAGAAGCCGTTCATTAAGAATACAGCACAGGGAAAAGAAAACAAGTTAGAGCAGCGCGGAAGGCTTCTTGCACATCATGAATTCTTCTGAGCTGCGGCAGTGCGCCGTCACTGAATCGATTCCCTCCTTCCGCCATTCTGCTGGCCGCACAGGAGCCACTGGCCTCGGCAGCCCCCTTTGTCTTGCCTCCTTCGACACGTTGGAAAATCTATTTTAAGCCTCATTAGGCCGATAATTAACATCGGCTTATGCTGCAAATTGGAGTGCAGCCATTGTGAAAAGGGGCCACGGGAAGGTTGCACGCGAGTGGGCAGCCTGCAGGAGGGGCGCTTGCGGGGAAGAAGTCGATGCGGGCAGAGTTCGTCGCGTCGATGCCCGTCCACGCCGCTGCCGCAGATTTGAACACGGCTGCCGCAATTCGGGCCGGTTATTAGGCGGCATGGAACGCGTGCACGGCACCGGTGGCTCCTCTAATTTCATATATAGCCAAGGACATCGATCGGTATTGCTCGCTCACGATGGCTGCAAAGATTGAACCTAGCCACAAAACCGCTACGCTTGTCCGTAACTCTTGAGAGACACCTTGAAGGAAACTGCTTTAAATATCTCACAATGTTCAGCAATGACACCGTGTCTCGCTGCTTCTGAGGATGTTCACCTACCAGCATTTTATTGCTCTTGTAGCACTTTTTAAATGCATTGTCAAAGTTTTCTAGTAGTAGTATGTCCGTCTACGCGTTTAAATTGTGTATATTGTTGTAAAAACCTATCTGGCCATGTAAAGCAAATATCGTTACCTAACAATATGCGGAATATCACCGATCACAAAAGCGGAAATAAGGACTTAAATTGTCATTAGTATTTTTTTTTACAAAGCACAAAAGAATCTCTTTGAGAGAGGATACTTGAACAGATAGGAAAACGCGCAAAAACGAACAAACTCCCGCGCCAGTGAGCCATTACGTCTTGGGCCGTGACGGCGTCTCTCGGGCGTATAGTCAATTTTCTTATCCAAAAAAATTCACTGCTTCGTACTTTAGAAGAGTCTTAGAGCGAACTAGGCAAGCTTTGAGAAGTATACTGCACCGCGACGACTGAGGTAAGAGAAATTTTAATTTTTATATTTACTAAACCAAGAAATGCTAAGTTTTCCCTTGCCTTTCGCAAAGTTACCCCCATTGTCAACAAAAATAATGATAACAAATATTTTATTAGTCTAGGTTAACTTTTTATTCCTTATTGCAGGCTAATTTGAGCTTCAGGAACTGTATACAATAATCATGACCCCCCAGTTCTCAAACCATCTCACGAAAACTTCGGTCAATTGTGTTGTTAAGCTCGTCAGGTCTGCAAAGAATGCTTTGTATATTGGGATCCAGGGCCCGTATTCACAAACAGTACCTATATTAATGTTTGTAGAAGGCCCCGCCGCGGTGGTCTAGTGGCTAAGGTACTCGGCTACTGACCCGCAGGTCGCGGGTTCGAATCCCGGCTGCGGCGGCTGCATTTCCGATGGAGGCGGAAATGTTGTAGGCCCGTGTGCTCAGATTTGAGTGCACGTTAGAGAACCCCAGATGGTCGAAATTTCCGTAGCCCTCCACTACGGCGTCTCTCATAATCATATGGTGGTTTTGAGACGTTAAACCCCACATATCAATCAATGTTTGTAGAAGAAAATTGCCGCCACTATTGACACTACACGCCACATTAACTTAGCAAGTAAAGTGTTGCGGTGCTGAACTCTAGGACGCGGGATCGATTCCTGGCCACAGTGGCCTCATTAACATGAAGCCAAAACGTAATAACACCCGTGTACTTAAATTTAAGCGCAGATCAAACAACACCAGCTTAATTTTAATCCGGAGTACCTTACTATACGGCGTGTATCATGATCATGTTGTGATTTTGGCAAGCAAAGCCATTTAGTTACATTGAATTCCTGACGCTAGGCACATATTTCAAAACAGATGAAATGCGAAAAAAACACAGGAGAAGCGTGGCGGCATTTATACATGTGTTATCGAATGTTCCAGCCTTATCACTGGTCTTCGCGCAAGCTCTGGAATACTCTCGAGTGCTCACGTCTGGCGGGTAAGGTTAACAGAATATTTTACAATTATCACAAAAATTTTCCAGCAATGAGGCGCAGTTTGCGCTAAGCATTAAACCTGCAGGCTATGCGGGTGAGAACCGAGTGAAACAACTGTGAAAATAAGAAACGCGCATATCAATATCGTATTTTGTGTTCTTTGCGCAATGCGCTTTTTTTTTCTAAACGATGCGCCAACTAACCTGTAAACATGCGTTACTAGATTGGACATGTAATTAACGAAGTCAATCGGCTGACCAATATAAGCAATCAAAACTTAAGGATCATGCGAATTCGGCCCCAAAATTGTAAAGGCGCCTTCGTATTCGTTCCTGAATCCAAAAAATGGAGTACACCGAGTCTCATAAATAAAGCACTCTGATCACGTTTATCACATCATTCGCGATCATTAACGTTTAATGTAAAATATCGCAATCAAAGTAGTCCATAGCACCGCAGGATTGCTTCACGAAACCCAGAAGTCAGGAGGCATTCGTTGAAGGTGGTCAATCGCAGGACGCCGAGGTCAAAGAAGGCGGCCGCCCACAGGTGGAAATAACATGAGTAGCCTTGACAGGCTCGTGCAGTTTGGAAAGTGTCAACGTTTGCGTCACTTACCGCACGTCAGCAGAAACATGTACGCAGTGAAGAAGCCTCACCGCTTTATGGAAATAGTTGTAACCAGGACACAAGAATAAGAAAGAGGGAGGGGGTGCAATAAAGCACAACCACGCAGGACATTATCACTAGTGCTCTTTGATTTACTGTAACGTTACGTTGAGTTTGGATTTAAGAAATATAACTAGAAGCCAGGAACACATATTACAAGTAGCGCGATGAGAAGAGAAAAAAAAAACACAGGCTCAGATCGCGTTCAAATTAGGCTTATTGTATTAACAAAACCAAGCGTATTCACGTTAAAATTCAATACTTTGCGAACTTCAACTATATTAGACTGAACTCTCTCATGACACAAATTAAAAGAAAAATGTGTAATCACTCAGCTCATTTTAGTTTAGGCTAAGTAAATAATAATTAAGAAAGAACTTGCCCAAACGCATACTCTTCTTTATACGGCACCGAATGAGTAAAATTCATGTCCGTTACTATTTTCCTTATATTCAGGCACCTAGAAAATACTGGTATGGAAGAGGAACCAAAGCGAGTGTTTCATTCAACCCTGCAAAATGAAATATTCATTGAATCCTGCATCTTTGTCTGGGTACGTCGGGTGGCGTCAAGTGGCGACGTAAGAAAGTGATCAGCAGCTCACCTACCCTCCTACCCCGTCCCCGCCATCTCCAGACTCCTTACGTCCCTCATCTTGCTGGAATGAATTCAACGATTCAATCTAACATTTATTCATTTTCCGACTGGCGCTTTCTAAACGCTATAGCAGCAGTGTCGCCGGTTCGTGAATGGTGCAATATATAAAAAAAATATGAATAGGGCCTAGCAAGTGAATGAATGGTTTATTGTACTGACCATGTCCATGCTTTGTCGATGACGCGAGTTGTGTCTCGTTATACATGTTAGTCTGCGCAGGCCCCGAGAGAGCGCACACCGGACATCTTCGTCCCGTTGCGCTGAATCAACCAATGACCCCGGAAGAAGTCGCAAAGAAACTATTGCGGAGGAATCGCTTCGCCAGCGCGCTGTCTTTATAACCTTGTGGAAAACCTCTTAAAAAGCACATGCTTTTAAACTCATTCTACGCTTAAAATGCGATGAAAAATCATTGAACAGTGAAAGTCCCTGGAGCCACTGCTTCAACAAGCGAACTTGAGAGAATGGCTCTCTAAACTTCACCTGTTCAATTATATTGCCATCACTGAGGGCCTCTATCTTCCCCCGAATATCTGTATTGTTTGTACCTCTTTAAATGTTTGTCACTTGAATACTGGCAATAATTATCCACATACTGTTTGGCACAAGATGACAATGGTTTATAAAACTAAATTCTATTTTTCCTGCAACCTATGTCTGTCGTTATATTAGAGCGCGTTTAGAAAAGAAAACGCGTGCTTTAGCTGGCTGGCTGTTCGCTGCTTCTCTCCACCTACTAGCACCTGTTTTCTTTTTGGTTATTGTATTGTAGTTCCTATTTTGTTGTTGTGGTTACTTCGTGCGCTATACCACGGCGGGCTGGAGAAGGCTGACTGAGGCACAGATTGGCAGCTTGACTTTGCTCTGCTGTCGCTGGCGGCTGCTTTTAGTCAGAGCTGATACGCTAATGGCTTCTCGGTAATTAACTCATTAGTTAACTTCTCAAGTGCGGCAGCTCGCGCATTATGGCGGGACTGCGGCCTCAAGATTGCAGGCACTGTTTGAAAATGAGTCCAGTCTTCTTCGTCCAAAATTGACACGCACCGCTAGCAACAGCTATATTCGAGAATTTCGGTTGCTGTGCTGTTGGCGTGGAAGGCGCTCATTCCGAGCTCGACAACGAGAAGCCACATCTCCCGACTTCCGTGTAATTAAAGAGCATCAGCGATAAACCACGTCAGGTTGTGCGCTTTCTGTTGCTGCGCCTTTGGGACTGGCACTTGTACTTTTTCGCTTTCTTTGGTGCGCGTCTTTATTCTCCACCGAGCTTCTTGCTCACGTCGACTGAGGACGAGTAACTCTTTTTTTTCTTTCTGAGTCATACACGTGACGTATAACAATATCAGTAGACCAACAACATTGCTTTGAGCCAAGTGAGCTGTCAGCATGCTTACATTTCCAAAATGATACCTTAGAAGCCGTCCATTCTTCCAAATAAGTCTTTGTAAAAATCGTTTGTTTTTTATGGAAATATATTAGCTTTTGCACTCCTATAAGAAAAGATTGTAAAGAAATAAACGAAAACATTTTATTAATTATAATAGAAGTACTGATTTCAAGTGACATTGCCCACTACAAGAAAACCGGTGTCCGACAGTTCCATCACTTCAGTTGCTCAAATCTAGTTGATTCTCCTGCGTCTATGTGGAGCGAAAACAAAACGCATCTGGGACACTGGCAATTGCCTTTTTCCGAGAATCAAGCGTTGGGCCTCATTAAAGTACCTTAAGTTTAGAAAATAGCGAATTAGGTGACTACAAGATCATTAATGCATCTGAATGCATGTTGTTCTAGTGAATTTTGGTCGTAATAATCAACGTGATCAGCATTAGTGCTCATTTAATTATTGTTCTCTCATGGTATGCTATACGTGCATAAACTCTAATCTCAAGTCGCAAATGCGCTCCCCAATGCGTCACTTCCTCATCACTTTACCTACGTTAAGCTCCATGAAATCAAATAGTGCTACTAACTTTTTTTTCACCCGCTACTACCAGGCGGTCATTAAGAGTGAGTGGGTCAGCGTGGCATAGTTTCTTTCAAAGACACTGCACGATGTTACGACCGGCCCTAGGGAACCAAGCAAGAGGAGTTTGGGGGAGAACCGGTTCTTGACCGACGGTGTCGTCCACCCCCACCTCCCCATTCAGGCTCCTCCTCTCGCCGGGAGAACTCCGGAATCTGCTGTGCGTTCGTGACCATGTTTGGGCATTTTTTAGGGCGCCGTGACCATATATGGACATCGTGTTAGGTTGTGCCACTCCATGTGTTGTGAAGTGCGTTTCCTCCTCCCTCGTGGCCGAGGTGCCGGGGCCACCGTATTGGCTGACAATGCGGACAATGCGCCCAGTGTTGGCAACGCGGCGCTATAAAATGCCGAAGACGTTTTGTATCTCTCACTCTTCTCTCTTTGGATCAGTTGATCACTTCTCCACATGTAAATAAATCTCTGTCGTTCGTTCGGGCGCTTCTTTTCGCTGAATTGTTGGACGATGGATCCTGCTACGGGGCCAGCTACCGAAAACGAGACCGGCAGGACCCGGAGTTCCAACAACTGAATGGCAGGGCAGGATTCCGTATAAGAGCTTTTTCAAGCTTTATTTGTAGACTAAGTTAACGGAAAACTTGAGGCAAGGCAGGAACCTAGAGCTGTCGTTGCCATCAAGGTTAATTAGTTGCAGGACAGGAATCTTTGTGGAACAGAGACAGCGGTACTGGAGGCAGCCATCAATCTGAAATCCCTGCGAAAGTCCATGTTGTTGCTACTTGCAAGGGAGTTGAATCTGGAGGTGTCGGACTCTCAAAGAAAGCCAGAGCTGATAGAGGCGATTCTCGCATTGGGGGCGGAGGATGACGAGCTGTCAGAATGTGTCGAGGAGATTCAGGAGAGGCAAGCGGCAGAGGCCGAAAGAAAGGCGGCCGAGGCCGAAGGAAAGGCAGCGGAGGCCGAAAGGAAAGTGGCAGAAGCCGAGGCAGATAAGATGCGAAAGCACGAGCTTGAAATGAAGCGCCTCGAGCTAGAGATTAGCCATAATAGTAGAGCAAGAGGCAGCGAGGCATCCGGTACCGCAGAGCGGGTCAGGTTCAAAATGACGGACCTAATGAGATCGTACAAGCTAGGGGAGAACATTGGGCTGTTCCTCGTCAACTTTGAGAGAACTGGTGAAAGGCAAGGTTTCAGCCAGGATACATGGCCTCAACGCTTGTTGTCCCTACTTCCGGGGGAGGCCTCAGAAGTAATCGCGCGCCTCACGAAAGAGGAAGCTGACGAGTACAGTGAGGTAAAGTCGAACCTTCTCAAGAAATACAGGTTGTCAGCGGAAGGTTTCAGACAAAAATTTCGCAACGCCGTAAAAGAGAACAATGATTCATACCCGGAGTTTGCTCACAAGTTAATGGCCAACATGGGGGAGTGGCTCAAAGAGGAAAAGGCGTATGGGAATCATGACAAGGTGCTCGAGTGTATCGGTCTGGAACAATTCTATCAAAGGCTACCAGAAAAGGTGAGGTTCTGGGTGCAGGATAGACCGGACGTGAACACCGTAACGAAAGCCGCAGAGCTCGCTGAAGAATTCGTTACGCGTCGCGCCCTTGGGGCAAACAGCGAGCCTAAAAGGGAAAAATTCCTACTACCGAATAAGGCGCCGTTTAGAAAACAACCAACAGGTCTCGCACAAAAGGGTGAGGAAAACAAGGCATCTAACCATGGGGCGTCGGCAGAGGCAAGCAAAAGGAAATTTGAGGCGAAAAAACCGGCGGCTTGTTTCAATTGTCACGAAACAGGGCACTTCGCGAAACATTGCCCGAAAGAAAAGGTGGCTTTTTTATCTATAAATGAAGCCGATGAGAACATGAAGTTGTTAGAGCCCTATATGTACGACCTTACCGTGAACGGCAAGCAGTGTCGGGTTCTTAGAGACTCCGCAGCCACTATGGACGTAGTTCATCCGTCTTTTGTTCAGTCCGGACAGTATTCAGTTACGTTGGAAACGGAAGCCGCGGTATCACCATATCTACCCCCTCAGTATCCTTACTTATTTTCAAATAAGTCAGATCAAATGCTGAAGGAGAAAGGTCTAACGTTGGGAGAAGGCATAGTGCAGGCACTGACTAGATCGAAGGCACGTGCGCTGGCTGCGAGAGCAACATTCACTGAGGCAAACAAGCCTCAAATCGACAACGGGCCTGATTGCGAGTTGGACACCACGGTAACAAATCGACTTGTGCGAGAACAGGCTGCAGAAGCCATATTCGCGGAGGCAACCATTCCTAAAGATGACGATGAACCTCCTCCCGAATTGGAAGGGGTCAATTACGCCTCATTGACCGAGCAAATAGAAAATGCGGTTGCTCCCAAGCCGATTCCTGGTAGTACAGAGGATAGCACAGAGGGTGACACATTCCAGGTACTAGGAAATACAAAAGAGTTGTGTGTCCTGCCAACTTCGGATAATTTCAGTCAGCTGCTGCAGGTGAGCCCCGCTTCAGTAATAACAGAACATAAGGGAGACCCGACGCTTAAGCAATTCCAGGACAGTTCGAAAGAGGGAATCACCAAACAAAATGTGAGATTCCAAGAGAGGAGCGGCATACTCTATCGAAAATATCTAGATAGGCGAGGAGTAGAGTTTGACCAGGTAGTCGTACCTCAGGCGTATCGTCAGGATTTGCTTAGTTTGGTGCATGGAGGATCATGGTCAGGCCACTTAGGCGTAAAGAAAACGAAAAATTGTCTTTTACAGGAATACTACTGGCCTGGATGCTTTAAAGATGTAGAGAGGTTTGTAAAATCTTGCGATGTGTGTAAGCGAGTGGGTAAGCCGGGAGATAAGGCGAAATTTCCAATGAAGCTGGTACCCGTAATCACGGAGCCCTTTCGTCGGTTGGTAATTGACACAGTAGGTTCTTTTCCAAAGACAACTTCAGGCTACCGTCACATCCTGACCTTAATCTGCCCAGCTACTAAATTTCCAGAGGCGGTCCCGCTAAAAGAGCTAAGTTCCGTGGAAGTAGTGAACGCACTTCTGTCCGTGTTTGCCCGAGTAGGCTTTCCTGCCGAGATACAATCAGACCAGGGCACCACTTTCACGAGTGCCTTAACGACAACCTTTCTAGAGCGGTGTGGCGTGAAATTATTGCATAGTTCAGTCTACCATCCGCAGTCGAACTCGATAGAAAAGCTTCACTCCGTGATGAAGCGAGTGTTAAGAGCCTTATGTTTTGAACGAAAAACTGACTGGGAAATGTGCTTACCTGCAACGATGTTCGCACTAAGAACTGCACCACATGAGACAAGAGGGTTTACGCCAGCGGAACTTGTTTACTGCCGCAGACTGCGGTCTCCTCTTCGTATGCGGAGAGAGTCGTGGGAAGGTCAGGGTGATGATCCTGTAGTAGTGGAATATGTCCTCACCTTATTGGATCGTCTAACAAAAGCCCAAGAACTGACCGAGAGTGCGATGACCAAAGCACAGCAGAAGGCTAAGCTTTACTACGATCGGACAGCTAAAGCGCGACACTTTGCTGTAGGAGACAGGGTCATGTTGTTGAGGCCCTCCCAAAAGAATAAGCTTGAAGTGCAATGGGTTGGCCCGGCTGAAATTACTCGAAAATTGTCTGACACCAACTATGTGGTAAAATTACCAGGAAGTCATAAGGTGCACCAGGTGTATCATAGCAACTTACTCAAACCCTATAAAAAGAGGGAAGCCATCGTGAACATGGCTTTAATTGTTCCGGAAGAGGTTCCGGCAGAAATTCCTGAATTAGCTCCCGAATCGGACGAAGTCCTGATCGAGAAAAGAGTTGAGGATTTAGTATCAAAGTCACAGCTGACAATGAAGCAGAAGCAGGAATTGCGTGGTCTTTTGACCGAGTTTCAGGACAGATTTGTAAGCGAGCCAGGCCGAACATCCGTCCTCACTCATGACATAGAGCTTACCTCGTCGGAACCGGTAAGATCTAAGACGTATCAGGTGTCACCTCGCCGGCTTGAGCTAATAAAAGCAGAGGTTAACAGGATGCTGGAATTGGGCGTGATTGAGCCGTGTGAAAGTGATTACACGTCCCCGTTAATTCTTGTGGAGGTACCCGGCAAAGATCCGCGTCCTTGTGTAGACTATCGTAAGTTAAACCTCATCACCAAGGATCAGACATACCCAATTCCCCACATTGAGGAACGCGTCGAGAGGGTAAGCAGCGCGGAATTTATCTCAACGCTAGACCTAGTGAGAGGTTACTGGCAGGTGCCGCTCACCGAGAGGGCGAGCCGGTATGCTGCATTTATTTCACCATTGGGGACATTCCGCCCTAAAGTGTCGAGTTTCGGCCTAAAGAACGCGCCTTACTGTTTTTCAAACTTAATGGATAAGGTTTTGCGGGGTCAAGAGGACTTCGCATTGCCTTACTTGGACGACGTCGCCGTGTTTTCCTCGTCCTGGCCGGAACACTTGGCGCATTTGAGAGCAGTACTGACACGCCTACGCGAAGCCGGTTTAACGGTAAAGGCGCCCAAGTGTCAGCTAGCACAAGCAGAGGTACTCTATCTCGGGCATGTTATCGGTCGAGGGCACCGCCGTCCCTCTGAAATGAAAGTGGCAGCTATCCGAGACTTTCCCCAGCCCCGAACGATAACCGATATTCGGGCTTTTCTTGGAATAGCTGGTTACTATCGTAAGTACATCCCTGGATATTCCGACATTGCCAGCACTCTTACTGACGCGTTGCGCAAGACCGAGCCCCAAATGTTCGACTGGGATGAGGAGAAAGAAAAGGCTTTCCGCGTTTTGAAAGCGGCCTTGTCGAGCCAACCTTTGCTTAGTTCACCGGACTACTCGAGGACTTTCATAGTCCAATGCAACGCTAGTGATAGAGGCATGGGGGCAGTTCTTAGTCAAAGGGATGAGGGGGATCAAGAGCATCCCGTCCTCTATGTTAGCCGGAAACTCACCCTTCGCGAGCAGGTTTACAGCGCTAGCGAAAAGGAATGTGCGCGCTTGGTTTGGGCAGTCCAGAAACTGGCTTGTTATATTGCCGGAAGCAAGTTCATTGTGGAAGTGGACCACTGTCCTCTCACCTGGCTACAGACCATGTCCTCTAAGAACGGCCGCCTGCTGCGTTGGAGCCTCGCTTTGCAACAATATACCTTTGAAATACGCTACAAAAAGGGTGTACTCCATGGCAACGCTGATGGCTTAAGTCGATGCCCCTGACGCGAGAGGATGTCTCGAGAACCCTGGCATTTTTTTTCCTGGCCTAGACAAGGGCTAGTGATTGTTTTTTTTACTCTTTTAGGTGTACTTGTTTGAAAACGTTGAAGACACGGCTATCCAGCGTTTCGGGTTCGGTGTGCTTCCAGTGTTGTTGTTTGGTGTCACCTGAACGTGTGAGTAACATTTTGAATAAATTGTGTATTTCCTTTAATATCAGTTAAAGGGGGAAATTGCCTGGTGGAGTTTGGCGAAATTGTCCGGCGCTCACCGGCTGAGTAGTTGTGTTTTCATGTGCGTATGTGATGTCTGTTGAGCCCACAAGAAGCAGGTGTTGCCCTCTACTTCATCAAAGACGGTCGTCACCAAACCGACTGCCGGCGCTGATCTCTCCGGACAGTGGCTGCAAACCTCAGCCCATCAAGATCTTCACCCCCCGCGCGAGAGACTGTTACGACCGGCCCTAGGAAACCAAGCAAGAGGAGTTTGGGGGAGAACCGGTTCTTGACCGACGGTGTCATCCACCCCCACCTCCCCATTCAGGCTCCTCCTCTCGCCGGGAGAACTCCGGAATCTGCTGTGCGTTCGTGACCATGTTTGGGCATTTTTTTGGGCGCCGTGACCATATATGGACATCGTGTTAGGTTGTGCCACTCCATGTGTTGTGAAGTGCGTTTCCCCCTCCCTCGTGGCTGAGGTGCCGGGGCCACCGTATTGGCTGACGATGCGGACAATGCGCCCAGTGTTGGCAACGCGGCGCTATAAAATGCCGAAGACGTTTTGTATCTCTCACTCTTCTCTCATTGGATCAGTTGATCACTTCTCCACAAGTAAATAAATCTCTGTCATTCGTTCGGGCGCTTCTTCTCGCTGAATTGTTGGACGATGGATCCTGCTACGGGGCCAGCTACCGAAAACGAGACCGGCAGGACCCGGAGTTCCAACAACGACAAACACAAGCACGGGCGGCTTCGTCTGTCAGACATGCTGCAGTGTATTGCCACATGGCGTGCATGTGCAGTCTACAAGTGGACATGCGTTAAAGGGGCCCTGAAACAATATTTAAGTAACCATGGAATGAATTCGCTGGATGAGCTTACTGCCTCACAAACTCTACGCCACAAAAAAAATTAAGAATCCATCCAGTACGAGCGGAGTTACAAAGACTTGTCGCACGCTGCAATCAAAATCTCTCTTCTCTTGTCCCAATGAGAGCGCTGAAAGCTAAGCAGGGAGGAATGGCAGGGGCAAAGAAAATACGTCACGCGTGCTTCTTGACCTTGAGCACTTCTCTTTTATCTTCGAATACGCGGCTTTTTCAGTGCGATTTTGCGCGCACGCGTGGACAAGGCACAGCCTCTCGTGGCGATCTCTGACACAACCGAGCACGCCATGTTCAAATCGGGCAATGGTTGATAGATGGCCTTCTACGAGTAATTTTTTAGCATCTTCCGTCATTCGTCGAGGAAAAAGGAAGCAATTTTTAGCTCACTTTGATAATTTATTATGAATTCTAAGCCGTGTGCAGCGCTGTAACATTTGGCTCGCGTGTTCTCGGGAGCCTCTACTACCGATCGGCGGTGTTTTTGACCATGCTCAAAAAGTGTTGCAGGGCCCGCCTAAAAAGACAGGGTAAGCAAAAATATTTAAAAAAAATTTTTTTTGTACAATTTTTGATCTGCAGCCTTTTGCTAACCAGAATCAGATTTTGTTTGTTCTAGCGCGACCTTTTCTGTCTAAAAATTACATATCTCTAAACGTATGCGATGGCCTGCTTCACCCCCCTTCCCTATAGGTACGCTTTCGCCGAAAGCACACGTGGGCAGCTCTAAACGCGCCAAAATGAAAGGTACTAAGTTTTTGCCAAGTTTAGTGGGAATGATATTCGGTCCGGCAAAAAGTGCTTCATCTGCCGAGTCAATGTTTACCCGCAGGTAAAAATACTTATCGGGTAATTTTTTTTTACACGCCTTGTTCGCAGAGTTTGAAAAGTACGGCAGTGTTTAGGTGTATAATATTAGTATTCTTCTGTATAACTGCAGTGCTGTTGTTTTGTATAAATGTCTTTCACGCCGTGTATACCCGAGTTTTAGTTTGCACTAAGATGTTTGTGCTCTGCTGTTTGTATATTCTTATACTGTTTCTGTTTACTTTTTCTGTATCGTAAACTGTCCCACCCAGTAGCAGCCCTATAAGGCTAACTGTATTGAAAATCAATAAAATAAAAAATATGGTTTAGCTATTGTAAGAAGTATAGGCAGCTCAGAGGACATACGAAAGGCTGTATTTACACATGACATCAACAGATACCAATCCATCCCACCGTCTTTGCCCGAAGGACGCTGATATACCAGGTGCAAATTCAACCAAGTCCAATTCAGTGGTGAGCCATACGTTCACAAAGAACACTTTTCGGCATCTGTTCTTGAGGCCGTTGAGCCCATTTATGAGCAACTTGATAATCCCTAATTACTTGTGAAATGTCTCCATGGGAAAACGCGAAACCCCAACGAGTCGTTCAACAATGTCGTGTGGGTGCGCGCTCCTAAAAATTGCCAGATCCCACGGACAGTGGGACTCGATCATATGCGAAGTACGAATAAAGAAGGTTGATATGTCACCTTAAAATCATCCCAACGTTACGAGGCGGACGTAAATTATGCCGTACAAGACTTCCATGTCATGATTATTATGTTCAGACGTGTCATTTACCTTCATCGTCTAGTCACCGTCAAGTAACGCCATAATTGGTATATGTGAAGCTAGTGAAACGACCGTGAGCGCAATATGAGCGCAGAATTTAGTCATGTTTTACATGACACGCATGCCATGATTATCGTGTTTGGACGTGTCCGTTACCTTCGTCATCCGTTCGCGTCACGTAATACCAACTTTAGTATATGTGAAGCTAGCAAAACGGCCGCGAGCGCATCATGAGGGAGGCATGTAGTGATGTTGTTACATGACACGCATCTCATGATTATCGTGTTTTCACCAGTCACATACCTTCATCATCTATTCACGTGACGTAATAACAAATTTGGTATATGTGAAGCTACCAAAACGACCATGAGCGCATAATGAGCGTATAATATCATCCTGTTTTACATGACACGCATGTCATAGTTATCATCTTTGAACGTGTCATTTACCTTCGTCATGCGTTCGCGTCACATAATACCAGATTTGCCACATCTGAAGCTAGCAGGACGGCCAAGAGCACGTCATGAGCGTGGCATGTAGTCATGTTACAAGACACGCATGTCATAATTTCCATGTTGATGTCTGTCACTTGTGTTCACCATGCAGTCATGTCATACCAGTTTTGCAATATGTTATGCGATCAAAACCACCGCAAGTGCATCAAGACCATGAAATGTAAGTCATGGCATTCATGAAATAGATGTAATGACTTTTGTGTTATGTCCAGCTCGTCATAGAGTCAGTCATGTTATACCATACCAATTCAGGTATTGATACCATTATCGAAAAGGCCAGAAGAGCTAAAAGTCATAGATAGATAGATAGATAGATAGATAGATAGATAGATAGATAGATAGATAGATAGATAGATAGATAGATAGATAGATAGATAGATAGATAGATAGATAGATAGATAGATAGATAGATAGATAGATAGATAGATAGATAGATAGATAGATAGATAGATAGATAGATAGATAGATAGATAGATAGATAGATAGATAGATAGATAGATAGATAGATAGATAGATAGATAGATAGATAGATAGATAGATAGATAGATAGATAGATAGATAGATAGATAGATAGATAGATAGATAGATAGATAGATAGATAGATACGCTCAACGTCACCGAAGTTTGCTAAGAAATGCTTCTAATTTAAAAACGTGTTTCTCAGACACCTAGCAGTGAAAAAAACTCCCAAGCATTTCCCCGAGGGTGAACATGGTTAAGTGCGAATGCACGGGGTGATGCTATGAGGGGTATTTATTAATTCGCACTATTATATTTATTGCGGCGATGGCGTAGTGATTAGAGCATCCGCCTCGCATGCAAGAGGTCCGTGGTTCAAATCCCGGTACCGCGCAGTTTCCAACCGGATTAAAAAAAAAATCCGCGTGTTGATGGAACTGCATTAAGAGGCCTGGGGTGTGGCCTCACCGGCAAACACCGCCGAGAATGCACTCCCACACCAGAGAAGGATTGGCCACCCTGGTGCAGTATCTGGCCACCACCTCCCACATGCTTACGTCAAATAACTCACGGCCCTCAGTCCCCAGCAGCTGCGAAGCAACTGACCACGGCGGCGGTCAGATCTGCAACGCAGCAGAGGGTGCTAAGAATCTCTGGATCCGGACAGGCCGCCATTGGAACCTGAACTTGGCAACGTTTAACGCTAGAAACTTATCTAGTGAGGGAAGTCTAGCTGTACTATTCGAGGAGCTAGAGTGTGTTAAATGGGATATAATAGGGCTCAGTGAGGTTAGGAGGACAGATGAGGCCTATACGGTGCTACAGAATGGGCACGTCCTTTGCTACAGGGGCTTGGCAGACAGAAGAGAACTGGGAGTGGGGTTCCTAATTCACAGAAACATCGCTGGCAACATAGAGGAACACTATAGCAATAATGAAAGGGTGGTAGGTATCGTAATTAAACTGAATAAAAGATACAAGATGAAGGTAGTACAGGCTTACGCGCCTACATCCAGCAATGATGACACTTCAGTTGAAAGCTTCTATGAAGACGTGGAATCGGCAATGAGTAAGGTAAAAACACAGTATACTATAGTGATGGGCGACTTTAATGCAAAGGTGGGAAGAAGCAGGCTGGAGACCAGGCAGTAGGAGATTATGGCATCGGTACTAGAAACGCCAGAGGAGAGCTACTAGTAGAATTCGCAGAACGCAATAATTTAGGGATTTTGAATACCTTCTACCGAAAACGAGAAAACCGCAAGTGGACATGGAGGAGCCCTAATGGCGAAAATAAGAACGAAATAGACTTTATAATGAGTGCACACCCTGGATTCGTGCAGGATGTGGAAGTGATTAGCAAGGTACGATGCAGTGACCATAGAATGGTACGGTCTCGAATTCGCCTAGACTTGAAGAAGGAACGACAGAAACTGATACGCAAGAAGCCAATCAATCAGCTAGCACTGAGAGGGAAAGTACAGGAATTCAGAGTGTCGCTGCAG